>NC_141159.1:32362491-32674366 GCF_053477565.2 Lygodium microphyllum
TTTTGATACTAGTGACTTACTTGTGTATCCACCATGATCACTTGCTCCTTCTCATTTAGTCTTTCATTCTTGTACAAGTGGTGAATTGCTACTACTTGTGCACTATGCATTGGGGGACACACACTCATTGTACCCACTCTTTGTTAAGATGGCAAGCTCAATATGTACAGACATTGATGATGGACTGCTTGGTTAGATGGGTCCGCACATCTACACTTAGCATGTTGGTGGTAATTATGATTCTCACACTGCCATTGACTTATCACTTATTATATTCTATTTGTTGCACCCATCTATAGTTGGCATAGTTATAGTATCAATAGTCCATTAATATAGTCAATTATATAATGTTTGACTTATTAGGCCACATTGGTTTATGTTATATCTATCTACACTTAGTGTATGTTGTAGTGTGTATGAAAGAAACAGAAGAAACCATGAAGAAAAAAATTTGGCCTCCATCTCTCTTCTTTTGTTCTTGAGTGAACTTCATCTTGTGCATATGGTGTGTGTTTAGCATAGTAGCTCAAGCAAGTCCCCCCACCACACGGTTCGTGACATGGTATCAAAGCAGTGCTAGTAAGAGAGGCTAGTTTTGAAGGTTGAAGTGAAGGAGAAGAAAGAAGGATTTAAGTAAGCAAGCAACGGGTAAGAAGCTCTCCCATTCTTTCACTCTTTCTCTTGGATAATGCTTGTGGAGGTACTAGAAATAGGGCAAAGCAAAAATCCCACATTACTGTGAGATTTGGTGTGTAAGCAGAGCAGTACATATTTTGCAGATAATCCCTTTAGCTTCTTCTCACTTTTTTGGCCATTTGAGATTGTTTTGGGCCCTATTTTAGACCTACAAGGTTATGAACAATAGTTTTAGAGTATATTGAGATTTCAACTATGTTGATTAAAAGTTGATACATTGGCTATAGATTTTCAATCTGTAAGTTTTGAGGTGTTTGCTAGGAAGCCAATACAAGTGCTACAAATAGGTTACAAATTACACATACTATTGAGTAGTCAATGAAAGAGGCTACTTGGTGTGCTACTGTGTACTTGTTGTAAAAGGTTACAAAAGACTTACTTGTTGTTTTGTAGTAATTTTGTGATAATGGCAAAGAATAATGGAAACCCCATCATTGAGAAGCTAGACGAGAACAACTACCCATCATGGAAGATTCATGTGACAAACTTCCTTATTGAAAAATGCCTTTATAAGTTTGTTTTAGGTAAAGAAAAATGAGCTAGGGCTAAGTAATCCTATGAGATTGCAGAAGAATGAAAGGTGTGGAAAGAATAGAATGCAAAAGATAAAATTCTCCACCAGTACGTTAGCCAGAAACAAAAATGTAATATATTGACTATCTATAGTCATTGATAATACGATGTTAGGGTATATAAAAAATGTAGAAACTTCAAATTGAGCTTGGATAATCTTCGAGAATATATTTTGAGTAAGCAAAAATGCACGTAAGATTCAAATCAAGCAAGAGTTGAATACTTTGAAGAAAGGGAAGATATCTGTAAATGAGTATGTTTTAAAAGTGAGAAGATTTGCAGATACCTTAGTAATTATTGATGCAATACCTGATAATGATGATTTTCTTTCATCTACTTTGGGTAGCCTTAATAATGAGAAGGCTTGAAAATCATTTGTTACTTCTATGTATATACAAAAGTAGTTTCTAGTTTTTGATGAGTTGGTCTCTCTCATGATTGAAGGGATCAACATGCATGGTGAATCATATAAAAGAAGTGGTAAATATGTCCAAGCATTTTACTCAAGTTTAGGAAGGGGACGTGATACATGCTCTTTAAGAGGCCGTGGTATGGGATATATTGGTAAAAACCAGCAAAACATATTAAATCAACAATTTTGTAAAATGCAGGTTTTAGGAGACCATGGAAATTTTAGAGATAGGGGGAGCTCTAGAGGAAGAGGTGGATGGTAGAACAGAGATTCTAGCAATTGTGGTAATTTTTGTTATTATTGTAATAAAATAGGTCATAATGTAGCCCAACCTTATGCTAAGAAGTATGATATTCATAGTAGTAAATTGCAATAAGAAAACTATGCATCGTCTTCACAATAGAATGAAGACAAAAATGAGCATTTGTTTGTTATGCAATATATGATGAATGTATTATAAGAAAGGGGACACAGTGTGATGTACGATATGTTGATTCAAGTTCATCTAATTATATGATCTGCCATGCTTAATGGTTTGGAGAGATGCTGAATTTACAAAATCCAGGTTGTGTGCAAGATGGGTGATGACTCATGTCACCCCAAACGGGCAAATAGAAGCTACTAACATTACCATTTTAGATCTTTTGCGTGTATACACAATTTCAAAACCACAAACATGGGATACACATTTACATTTACTTCAATTTGCATACAATAACACACCACATACAGCTACACAGAAAGCACCATTTGAAATTATTTATGGATATAGATTACCTACACCTATTACATCATTGTCAAACAAAGTTCAAGCTGCTGATGATATTGCTAACATGCATGCTACTATTTTTGATGAAGTTAAAGATATGATTGCCAAAGCCTAGTAATCATCACAAAAAAACTAATATCTGTTGATCATATGGTAGAGCAAGGACTACAAGTTTGATTTAATACAAAATGTTATTTTGTGAAAGAATTTAATGATAAGTGTAAGTTGGTTGCAAAAGAAAATATAGTTGGCCACATGTTTACTTTAGATGTTAGAATTCCTGCTATGAATGTTGTTGTGTGTATAGTAAAGGAAAGAGAATGGCAGATATTGAAATATGGCACAAATGTATTGGACATGCAAATGTGCAAAGGCCTAAATTAATGCATTCTAAGAGGTTGGCTTATAAGATTGTCTACTTTTAGAGTTGTAAAATTTCATAAAGTGTATGAAGCATGTGAGTTTGGTAAGCATGCAAGACAACCTTTTTCACATGATATAGATATGAGTAGGAATATACTTGATATTATATATACATATATTTGGGGTCTACATAAAATGTATCACTTGGTGGCAACAAATATTTTGTTACATTTATTGATGATTGTTCAAGAAAGCTATTGTTGGTGTATTTCATAAAGGAAAAGGGTGATATGTTTGAGCACTTCAAAACTTTCAAAGTTGCTATTAAAATAGAAACAAGATTGAAAGTTAAGTGCTTGAGGTTAGATGGAGGGGGAGAGTATCTTTCTAATGAGTTCAATGACTTTTTGAGCTCCAATGGGATAAGAGACAATTTACTCACATGTATACCCCACAACAAAATGGGGTTGTAGAAAAAAAAAGGACATATTATAGAAGTTATATGGGCATTGATGAGACTAAAAAGAATTTGCCAAAATATTTTTGGTATGAAGCTATTCATATTGTTATCTATATTATGAATAAAACTCCCATAACTGTAGTTTATGGGATGATCCCCAAAGGATGCTTTACAGGCAAGAAGCCTGATGTGTCACATTGAAAGTGTTTGGTTGTATTGCATATGTTTATGTGTCAAATGAGCTACGAAAGAAGCTTGATCCAAAAGGCTGAAAAATGTATTTTTATTGGATGATTTTTAGAGCAAAAAGGATATCTTATTATAACCTTATCATAGGTGAGTTCAAAGTGAGCAAGAATGTTCTTTTTGATGAGATGAGTAATTGGTATGCATCTAGTGGTAATGCATTGGATGATGATGATGATGATAGTTATGTGCACAAAGAAAATTAAGAATCATGGAGCCTTAGTGGACTAGAAACATCATCTGTACTACATCTAAGACTAAGCAGTAGCCCTATATCTTTAGGTGCATCTACAAGTGTTTCAGATAAATACAAAGGTAAAAAGAAAGTGTCAAATGATAATGCTGCATTTGCTAGTCTTTTGGGATTTGATGGAGATTTCAGTGGTTCAAAGAGTTTTGATGACAAACTTAGTATTCCTTCGGTCATGACACCAAGTGTACAAAGAGGATATAGTAATCTAAGGCTCCACTAAGTGATCTAGTGGTGCACATGTCTAGCATGGTTAGATACCTTATTAAAATATTTGATTTTGAAGGCTATACAGCTCATCATTATGCTTATATGGTAAAGGTGATTGAGGATACTGAGCCCACTTGTTTTGAGAATGTATTGGTTATGCTCATTGGGATGTAACAATCGATGAGGAGATGGCTATATTAGAGGCCAATAAGACTTGGAATCTAGTATAATTGCCTAAGAGTAAGAAATCTATTGCCTATAAGTGGGCCTACAAAATCAAGCATAATGTAGATCGTTCTGTTAGTAGCAAGTATAAGGCTAGGTTGATTACAAAAGGCTATGCTCAAACATATAGCACATATTTCAAATAGACATTTAGCCCAATTACTAGGATGAAAACTGTTAGATGTGTAATTACTTTGGCAATAGCCAAATGTTGGAGTTTGTAGCAAATGGATGCAAATAATTCCTTCTTGCAAAAAGTGGTGTATATGGAGTAGCCAACAAGTCATGAGGATTAAGAGTGTCCCATATATGTTTGTAGATTAAAGAAGGTGCTTTATGGGCTGAACTAAGCACCTAGAGTATGGTCTAACAAGATCGGTCAACATTGGGTTTTATGCTTCTAATGTTGATTGCTCACTTTATGTGAGAAAGGGAGATGTGGGTTTGGTCATCATTGTCATTTATGTGGATGACTTGATTATTATAGGTGATAATGATAGTGGGATTGTTGAATTCAAGGACCTTTTGAAGAAGAAGTTTGAGATGAAGATTTGGGTAAGCTAAGGTAATTTCTTGGTATTGAGGTGGTGATCAGATGTGATAATGATATATGGGTGTCTCAAAGGTAGCATGGCTTGGATATATTGTCCAAGAATGGTATGACATCATGTAAGTGTCTTTTAGTACCATTGAAGCAAAATGTGAAGTTGACTATTGACCTTGGGGGATGAGATAGAAGACCCTACTATGTTTAAGAGGATAGTAGGGAGTCTAATTTACATAACTATCACAAGGCCAATATGCTTTTGGCCTTGTTAGTTAGTTTGTGTAGATGCCCAGAAAGCCTCATTTGGTTACAATTAGACGCATATTGAGGTATGTGAAGTCGACTTTACATTATAGAATTTTTTAGATGCATATTGAGGTATGTGAAGTCCACTTTACATTATATACTTTTTTATGAGACAAGTGATGATGTACATGTGTTTAGATACACAGATACAGATTGGTCTGATAGCATGTCTGATAGAAGATTTACTAGTAAATTCATATTTTCCCTTGGTAGTGCAATAATTACATCGAGTAGTAAAAAGCAACATACAATTGCTTTATTGAGTATAGAGACTGAGCACAAAGGTGTTGCTATGGTAGTATATGAGGTGATATGGCTATAAAAGTTATTAAGTGATTTGGATTTGTAGAGAGATGGTCCAGTTGTCATTCACTATGACAACATGAGTAGCATATAGTTAGCTAGAAACCTAGTGTTCCATGGTAGGACAAAACACATTGAGGTGCATCAAAATATTGTGAGAGAGAAGGTGCTTGCAAGAGAGATTGACTTGGTATATGTCAACACATAGGATCAAACAGTTGACATTTTCACAAAGGAATTAGGTGTAGAGAAACTTCAAAAAATTTTAAGCTTACTTGGAGTTGTAGAGATATAGTTGAGCTTGAGGGAGTTTGTTGAGATGGCAAGCTCAATATGTGTACACATTGATGATGGCAGCATGGTTAGATGGATCTGCACATGTATACTTAGTACATTGATAGTCGTTATGATCCTTACATGGCCATTGGCTTATCACTTAATATATTTGGTTTGTTGCACCTACCTCCTCCAGCTAGCGTAATTATAGTGCCATTTGATTAGTATAGTTTGTTATACACTGTTTGATTTAGTAGCCCACTTTCCTTTATGTTATATCTTATCTATACTTTTTGTACATTGTATTGTGTGTGAAAGAAGAAGTAGAAGAAGCCATCAAGAAAACATTTGGGACTCTATCTCTCTTCTTGTGTTCTTAAGTGAGCTTCCTCTTATGTGTATAGTATGTGTTTAGCATAGAAGCTCAAGCAAGTCCCCCCATCACATGATTTGTGATACTCTTGGATGGTCTTGGTTCTTCTTGTGGCCATTTGAAATCTCTTGAATGAGTGGGGATTATGGATTATCTCCTCCATATGCACTTGTAGTTGCCACTCTAGATCCACTTGATATTGTATTCTCTATGGGGCATCTATTTTGATAGTGTGTGCCACCGCACTTGAAATATTCCACTTCCATGGTTAAGGATTGGGGTCTCCACCATGATGCATTTGACCTTGCCAACCCATAAGATGCACTTGGATTTGGTCTATAATGATTGTTTCCCCACCTTTTGAATATTTCCCTTAGTATCAAGGTAGATTGTGATGTAGTTGGGGTTACTCCTAAGATCTAACTTTTACCTTTGAGTACGGGTCCTCTTGGGGATTGTTGGCTGTAGGGTCCAAGTATTAGTGGTAAGGCTTGTGTGGAATTTGGTTTGGCACCCTTGGATATTCTTCTTCATTCTAAGTCCTGTAGTTTCTCAACCATTCTCATGTCCTTGGATAGGTTCTCAAGTTCTTGCCTCTCTACGTCTCTACTAGCCCATCGTTATAAGCCAAATAGATATCCACGTAACTTAGTGTTTATGTCCATGTTTGGGAGTTAAAGCATCAATTGTTGATACTTTTTGACATGCTCCTTTGTCTTTTCTTGTGCTTGCTTGAGATTCATCTACTCAACATTGAATTTCTCCATCTTTGGGATGAAATAGCCCTTCAGCTCTTCCTATAGTTCCTTCCATGAGAATATGGTATGACCTTGTTCTTGTTCCAATAGGTATCAACTAGCTGCATCCTCTTTGAGATAGGTGGCTACCGCTTTTCCTTTTCTTTATTTAAGTAACTTGGCATCATTCAGGTACTTATCTACCTGTGCAATCCACTCCTTTTAGATCAAAATCCCCCTCTCCCTTGTACTTGGCAGGTTGTGGCATCTTGAACTTCTCATAGTCATATTCTAAACTCTTACCATCCTCCCCATCACTTATCTCATACTTTTTCTTCTTCTGGAATGCTATGATTGTCTCTATCAAGAATCGTTTGGTGGGGGGACTTGCTTGAGCTGCTGTGCCAAACACACATTGTATATACGAGAGGAAGCTCACTCAAGAACACAAGAAGAGAGATGGAGGCCAAAACGTTTTCTTACCGATTTCTTCTTCTTTTTCCACACACTATACAATGTACACAAAGTATAGATAAGATACAACATAAAGGTAAGTGGCCTACTAAGTCAAACAATGCATAACAAACTACACCAATTGACTGGTGCTATATCTTTGCTAGCTGTAGGTAGGTGTAACAAACTAAATATAATAGCTGATAAGTTAGTGGCCATGTGAATATCATAATGACCCCACCAATGTGCTAAGTGTAGATGTGCAGACTCATCTAGCCAGGTGGTCCATCATCAATGTCCGCACGTGTTGAGCTTGTCATCTCAACACTCCCCCTCAAGCTCAACTCTATCTCTGCAACTCCAAGTAAGCTTTGGAACTTTTGAAGCTTCTTTGTACCCAATGCCTTTGTGAAAATGTCAGCTATCTGATCATGTGTACTGACATATATCAAGTCAATCTCTCCTGCAAGTACCTTCTCCCTCACAAAGTGGTAGTGCACCTCAATGTGTTTTGTCCTAGCATGGAGCACTGGATTCCTAGCTAACTATATGCTGCTCATGTTGTCATAATGAATGACAACTGGACCATCTCCTTGCACATCCAAATCATCTAATAACTTTTGCAGCCATACCACCTCACATGCTGCCATAGCATCACCTCTATACTCAGCCTCCGTACTTGATAAAGCAACTGTAGGTTGCTTTTTGCTACTCCATGTAACTGCTACACTACCAAGGGAAAACATGAATCCACTAGTAGATCTTCTGTCTGACATGCTACTAGCCCAATCTACATCTGTGTATCCAAAGACTTGTATATCCTTACCTGCCTCATAAAAAAGTCCATAATGTAAAGTGGACTTCACATATCTCAATATACGTCTAACTGCATCCAAATGAGGCTTTCTAGGCATCTGTATAAACTGACTGACAAGGCCAACAACATAGCTCAGGTCTGGCCTTGTGATAGTTATGTAAATCAAACTCCCTACTATCCTCATGAACATAGTAGGGTCTTCTATCTAATCCCCAGCATCGACACTCAACTTCACATTTTGCTCCAATGGTACTGAAAGAGGCTTACATGCTGTCATACCATACTTGGATAACATATCCAAGCCATACTGTCTTTGGGACAGCCGTATACCATTATCACATCTGATCACCTCAATACCAAGAAAGTATCTCAATTCACCCAAATCTTTCATCTCAAACTTCTTCTTCAAGAAGTCCTTAACTTCAGCAATCCCATTGTGACTGTCACCTGTAATAATCAAGTCATCCACATAGATGACTATGATGACCAAACCTGTATCTCCCTTTCTCATATAAAGTGAGTGATCAATATCAGAAATACAAAATCCAATATTGACAAGATGCTCTCCAATCTTGTCAAACCATGCTCTAGGTGCTTTCTGTAGCCCATAGAGCGCCTTCTTTAACTTGCACACATATGGGGGATGCTCTAAATCCTCATAACCTGCTGGCTGCTCCATTTACACTTCTTCTTACAATTCACCATGCAAGAAGGAATTCTTAATATCCATTTGCTATAAACTCCAACCTTTGGCTCTGCTGCCAAGGCAATCACACATCTAACAGTTGCCATCCTAGCAACTAGACTGAATGTCTCTTCATAATCTATGCCATATGTTTGAGCATAGCCTTTTGCAACCAACCTAGCCTTATACTTGCTAACTGAACCATCTGCATTATGCTTGACTTTGTAAACCCACTTATAGCCAATAGCTTTCTTACCTTTAGGTAAGGGTACCAAATCCCAAGTCTTATTGGCTTCTAATGTAGCCATCTCCTCATCCATTGTTGCATCCCAATGAGCATGACCAACAACATCCTCAAAACAAGTGGGCTCAACATTCTCAACTAGTTTCACCATATAAGCATAATGGTGAGTTGCATAACCTTCAAAGCCAAATCTTTTAACAGGGTATCTAACCCTGCTAGACCTGTGTACCACTAGATCACTCAATGGAGCCTTTACATTACTATGAGCTCTCTATACACCTGGTGTCTTGACTGAAGGAATACCAAGGTCATCATCCAAACTCTCTGAACCACTAGAATCTCCATCAAATCCCAAATGACTAGTAGATGCATCATTACCATCCAGCACTTTCTTCTTTCCTTTGTCTTTGTCTGCAACACTTATAGATACATCTGAAGATGTGGGGCTACTTCTTAGTCTCCCAGACCAAGGGCTCACTATAGATGTAGTACCAGATGATGTTTTTGGTCCACTAAGACTCCATGATTCTTTCTTTTCTTTCTACACATAGCTATCATGATCATTATCATCATGTAATATATCACTAGCAGGTGCATACCAACTGCTCATCTCATAAAAAATAACGTCCATGCTCACTTTGAACTCACCTGTGACAGGGTTATAAAAATGATACCCTTTCTTCTTTAAAGAGTATCCAATAAAAATACATTTTTTAGCCTTTGGATCGAGCTTCTTCCGTAGCTCATCTAGCACATGAACATATGTAACACAGCCAAATACCTTCAAGCGTGATACATCGGGCTTCTTGCCAATAAAGCATTCTTCGGGAATCATCCCATAAACTGCAGCTGTGGGGATTTTGTTCATAATATAGACAGTAGTATGGACAACTTTAGACCAAAAATGTTTTGGCATATTCTTTTCAGCCATTAATGCCCGTGCAACTTTTGCAATATGCCTATTTTTTCTTTCTGCAAACCCATTTTGCTATGGGGTATACCTGCAAGTAAATTGCCTCTTTATCCCATGAGTCCTCAAGAAGCCACTAAACTCATTAGAGAGGTACTCTCCCTCTCCATCTGATCTCAAGCACTTCACTTTCAAGCCTGTTTTTGTTTCAAAAGCTACCTTGAAAGATTTGAAGTGCTCAAATACATCACTCTTTTTCTTTATAAAATATACCCATAGCTTCCTTGAACAGTCTCGATAAATGTGACAAAGTATTTGTTGCCACCAAGAGATACATTCTGTGTAGGCCCCCAAACATATGTATGCGCTACATCAAGTATATTTCTGCTCACTTCTCTATCATGCGAGAAGGGTTGTCTTGTGTGCTTATCAAACTAGCATGCTTCACAAACTTTATGAAATTCTGCAACTCTCAAAGAAGGCAAACCTGTAACCAATCCTCTGGACTGCATTAATTTCAGTCTTTGCACATTTGCATGTCCAATACATTTATGCCATATTTCAATGTCTGCAACCACTCCTTTTCCTTTCGCATATATAGCAGCATCCATTATAGATTCCAGCATCTAAAGTGAACATGCGACCAACTCTACTTCCTTTTGTGACCAACTTGCACTTATCATTAAAGTATTCTACAAAATAACCTTTTACATTGAATCGAACATGCAACCCTTACTCTATCATTTGGCCAACAAACACTAGATTCTTTGTGATTGATGGCACATGTAATACATCTGTCAGACTCTTTGTTTGGCCATCATACAAGGACAAAGGAACCTTTTCAATGTGTGAAATTGGGTGGCATGAATCATCATCCTTCTACACGTAACCTGGATTTTGTAAGTCCTGCATCTCTCCAAATCATTCAGCATGACTGGTCATATGATTAGATGCACCTGAATCGACATACCATACATCATCATGTGTCCCCTTTCTTATAACTGCATTCATCATATGCTGCATAACAAACATATGCTTATTTTTGTCTTCATTCTGTCGTGAAGACAATGCATAGTTTCCTTGTTGTAATTTACCATTGCGAATATCATCCTTCTTAGCATAACATGGGCTGCAATATGACCAGTCTTGCTACAATAATGGCAAACAATAGCAGAATTTCTAGAATCTCTATTATTTTGCCATCCATCTCTTCCTCTTGAGCTCCCCCTGCCTCTAAAGTTTCCTCGGCCCCCTGAAACTTGCATTTCACCAAATTGTTGATGATTGAACTTGTCTTGCTGGTTATCACTAGCATGTCCCATACCACGGCCTCTCGAAGAGGATCTACCACATCCCCTTCCTGAACTTGAGTAAAATGCTTGGACCTGTTCACCATTTTTTTTAGATGAGTCACCCTGCATATTGATCTCTTTGATAATCATGAGAGAGATCAGCTCATCAAAATCTGAAAATGGCTTTCGTACGTATACTGAAGTAACAAATGATTTCCATGCCTTCTCATTATTAAGGCCACTCAAAGTGGATGAAACCAAATCATCATCATCAGGCATTGTATCAATTGCTGCTAAAGCATCTGCAATGCTTCTCACCTTCAAAACATACTCATTGACATACATTTTCCCTTTTTTCAAGGTATTCAACTCTTGCTTGAGTTGAATCTTCCATGTCTTTATATTTATTACTGAAAACATATTCTCAAAAATTGTATGTAAAATTTTTGCATTCCTGATATGTCCCAACATAGTATTATCAATGACTACAGATAGCTAGTACATCACCTTTTTGTCTTTTGCATTCCATTCTTTCCATGCTTTTAATTCATCTACACTCAGAGGGATACCCAACTCTAGCTCCTTTTCTTCACTTAAAACAAACTCATAAAGACCCTTTCCAATGAGGAAGTTCGTCGCATAGAACTTCCATGAAGGGTAGTTATTCTTATTAAGCTTCTCAATAATGGGATTTCCACTGTTCTCTGCCATTAACACAAAAAAGGATACAACACAACAAGCTAGTATTCTTTAGCCTTTTACAACAAATACACAGCAATACACTAAGCAACCTTTTTCACTGATTGCTCAATAGTACATATAATCTACAACCTGTTTGCAGATGAACCTTATGTTTGCTTCCTAGAAAACACTTCAAAAATTATAGATTTGAAATTTGTAACCTGTGCACCCACTTTCGGTCGATACAACCGAAATCACAGTGTACCCTGAAATTGCTGTCTGCAACTTTGCGGCTCTAAAATAGGGCCTGAAACATCCTCAGATGCCAAAAAGAAATGCGACCAATCCCTAAAGGGCTTGCCTACATAACATACAGTGCTCTGCTCGCACACCAAATCTCACAGCAATCTGAGATTTTCACTCTACCATGCTTCCAGTGCCTCCACAGGCACTATCCAAGAGAGAGAGTGGAATAATAGAAGAGCTTCTTACTCATTGCTTGCTTGCTCGAACCTTGCTTCTTCTCCTTCACTTCAGCCTCTCTCAGTGGCGCGGCTTTGATACCATGTCAAGAATCATGTGGTGGGGGGATTTGCTTGAGCTATTGCTCCAAACACACACTGTATACACAAGAGGAAGGTCACTCAAGAACACAAGAAGAGAGATGGAGGCCAAAATGTTTTCTTGCTGATTTCTTCTTCGTCTTCCACATACTATACAATGTACACAAAGTATAGATAAGATATAACATAAAGGAAAGTAGCCTACTAAGTCAAACAGTGCATAACAGACTACACCAATCGACTGGTGCTATATCTTTGCCCAGCTGTAGGTAGATGTAACAAACTAAATATAATAAGTGATAAGTCAGTGGCCATGTGAGTATCATAATGACCACCAACATGCTAAGTGTAGATGTGCAAACTCATCTAGCCAGGCGGTCCATCATCAATGTTTGCATGTGTTGAGCTTGCCATCTCAACAGTCTACTCCTCCTTGTTCTTCTTGCTTGCTACTTTAGCTTCACCCTCTTTTTTCTTCTTCTTCTCTTTGTACTTTCTACTTGCTTCCTCTTAGGCTAACTTGTATGCTAACCTATCTATTTTGTCTTCTATTTTATGTCTCTTCTTCTTCTATTCTTATTTTCTCATCCACTCTTTAAACCCTTGCTCATCTTCAGTCTTCCTTCTCCTTTCCTCCTCTTCTTCCTTCTTTTGCATGTTCTTTTAGATGGAATCCAAAAGGCTTGATATGCATTCTAATTGTCTCTCCAATCTTGCTACCTTCTCTTCCTAGGCTTCTCTCCATTCTTGGCAATGACTCTTTTTCTTGTCTTCAACTCTAGCAATAATGTTAATTACATCATTATCTCCCAAAGTGGTTGTAGGCATGCCTTGGCTTTGGGTGGTATGTCACAAGGGAGCCATGCCTTGGCTGTGGGTGTGCTATCTCGTGGAGAAGCCACATCTTGCCTTACGAAAGGTAGTTGTATTGTAGGAAAGATGCATCTCACCTTTGGATTGTATGTCAGACTGAGGATATCACGATGTGGGGTGTTGTGTCATGGGGGATCACAACATAGGTTATCACAACCTAGGTCATCATGACATAACTATGAGGTACTAAATCTTCTCTCTTGCTTCCATGAGCACTCCTAGACTTTGAGCAAGAGTCACTCTGATACCAAGTGTAATGCACTTGCATTTCAATCACTCACTCGACACAACGCTGAAAGGTAACATGATATGTGAGAGCAAGGTACACTATTGTGTTACTTAATGAAAGTAAAGGTACAACATAGGTACATCTCAGGATTACACCCTTGTGATGTTGCACATGTGAGGGTTCACCATTGAGTATAAGGAATCACATGTAGAGTGGAAACCAAGTAGAGCTCAGAGTAAGTACTACTCCTATATAGGTTCATTTGGGTGTAACACAGAGAAATAGCTACAAAGGCCCAAAGTGGGGAAGGGGGAGAGGGGATCTCACACTCACACCCATACCCCTCTCCTTCCCTTGAGTGCCTCCCCCCTCCCCCCAAATACCTCATTGAATGCATATACCCCACTTCTCTCTCCCTCTCCCTCTCCCTCCCTCCCTCCCTCCCTCCCTCTCTCCCTCCCTCTCTCTCCACATGGGTGCTACACAAGTATAGTTTTCAAAGCCATCTCTCCTCTTTTAGGCTATTTCACCCACCAATGACCATGTGCTTGCGGCGACTTTGCTTCAAAGAGAGCTAATGCCACTTCTCCCAAATGGGAATGGTATCAATGAAATTGACTTCTACTTAACCCAATATAACAATAATTTCCTTAGAGCACCATGTTGGCCACCTTCAACTCAATGAGGGTAATTAAGGGTCTCTCTCTCTCTCTCTCTCTCTCTCTCTCTCTCTCTCTCTCGTGGTAAGGAGGTGGCATGATAGTGTGTACAACTCTAAATTCTATTGTCATCACTCCAATTCCAATCAAGAGGAGGACAATACATTTTAAATAGAGAGGGATGCATCCACATCCATGAAGGAGCAAAAGACCTAATCTTGTTGTTGCTACTATGGTCATAATCACAAATCTATCCTTAAGGTGGTTCCTTCACTTCTGGAAATCTGGTTACTTCATCAACCTTTAAACCACACTTCAAAGGTTGGAGCAATAGGCAAGAAGGTGGCATGAGAAGGGTGTGGCAATTGACACCAATGTCATATTTGTGGTGGGTGAAGACAATTGGTTGGTTCAGGACTCATGTTGTTTGGATGAAGAAATTATGTGTTGACTTGCAAGGTGATAAAAAAATAGCTACTATAGATGTCAGTATCATAGAAGATGCCATGAATGTTATTGAGATGCAATTTTTTTTGGATGAGATGTGGTCAGATTAGTGGACATGATGATGAACAAGTGTAGAGCTGACTTAATGTAATCCCAAAAATTATATATAGGTATAAAGAGAGATGAATGAACAAGTAAATTCTCATTGTCAATGACCTATAAGCTCTCCGAAGTCGATTGGCAAGTGATGGTGGATAAACAAGGCGAAGCAAGTTGGAGCAAATTGGGTGAAGTGGATCCCATCATGCCATTGATGGGGAGGAGTGTAGGAGGAGGGACTATGGGGAGATGGTGCCATCAGAACAAGTAACGGCCAAGATGGAATGTAGCACGAGAGTATTTAGGCATTGGCAAATGGGATTGTGGAAAGCAATGTAGGGGGCAGGGGGAGGGGGAGAGGGAGAGGTGGTGGTGGAAATCTAGCAAGCTTGAGCTTATTAGCACCTTGACTACTGGATGCACCGGCGATATCATTATGTGGAATGTTGAGCTATTTCACCACATTAGATATAGATACTACACCTTCTCTCACCTCTCTCAATTTAATGATGTAGAATCTTTACCACCCACTCATATAATTATGTTAAGGATGCTTCTTGATCATTGCTTCAATTATTCTTGGCTAATTGTGTTTAGGGAAGATTATAAGTGACTTGGAAGATAACGTATGCCATAATTGGCTTTTAAGGTAATTGATTAGTGGGTTCTTAAGGTAATTAATTGATTGCTTCTATCTTGTTTATGATAGATTCATGTTCTCACAAGATCTGAATTGCGCGCGCGCACGCACACATGCACGCACGCATGGACGTGCACACACGCGCGCATGCGCGCGCGCACGCACACACACACGCACACACACACGCACGCACGCACACACACACACACACACACACACACACACACACACACACACACACACACACACACACACACACACACACACACACACACACACACACACACACACACACACACACACACACACACACACACACACACACACACACACACACACACACACACACACACACACACACACACACACACACACACACACACACACACACACACACACACACACACACACACACACACACACACACACACACACACACACACACACACACACACACACACACACACACACCCCAAACACATGGGAAGTTTGATTGTAGGGAAATATGATGGTTTGGCTCCATATTGGCATCTTAAGAGGGAGTGCCATGGAGAACATTTGATAATACTTCATTTAAGAAAGCTTGGCAATTGTAATGGCAAAGAGGTTGGTGTTGGAAGTAGGGCAAGGGTAGATTAACCCTTGATTAGACTAGGAAATTTCTCACCTTAGCTTATTGAGGATGAGATGGAGTTGATGGCCATGGCCATAGGGTGTGATGGATTAGACTTGGAGAATCACAACTATCTTTTGAGGCAATGTGCACCAAAGCACACATGTTTGCAACATAGCAGCTAGGGTACATTGTTGCATGTTTCTTATTTTCATTCTTTTAAAATAATAATAATGATTTAAAGTGTGCTAGGGTGGTAAGTGGATTCTTGAGTCTAGGATGGAGTGGAAGGTGGGTAATCACCATAGCATGCTTAGAAAATCTATACTTCTATAATACTTATAATTGAGGGATCTCCCAAACCTAATATCAAACTTGCATGGCAACTAGAAGATGCTCCCAAGCCCACATCTTTGTAATTTTTAGAAAACAATTTAGCATTAAAATCCCTATCTATGAAAAATACTTATTTTTCTATTTTCTTAATGGCATTAGTTATCTCTTGATTATAAGTCCCACATGGTGAGCCATAAATGTGGTTCGTAACTTTCTCTCTCTCTCTCTCTCTCTCTCTCTCTCTCTATGTGTGTGTGTGTGTGTCTCTCTCTCTTTCTCTCTTTATAGGCTAGTGATCTCTTTGGAGTATCGCTCCCACATGGCATGCCATGAATAGTTTGCACCATTCAGATGATCTAAGCATGGAAAATATTTATTTTTCTACCTTTCTAATGGAGTTAATTAACTCTCTCCATTTCCAGCCCCACATGGCAAGCCAAATGGTTCACACTACTATCCTCTCTCTCTTTAGGCTAGTGATCTCTCTCAAGTGTCACTCCCATAAGGCCGATGATCTCTCGAGTGTCAAACCCACATGGAAGGCCATTTATGGGTTGCACCATGGTGAGGATTATGAGTCCTATTAAGGAATGGCACAAACTCCATGGTTAAGCTATCCATAGTCAAGTAGTTGCATCAAATTAAACAAGTTTTGTTTTGTTCAACTCATGATGTATTTTTAAAGTAGACTTTGGCAAATAAGCACTTGCATAGTTGATGGAATACAATTAAAAAGCCATAAAGACTAGCCTAGTTCACTTCTTCATTAGGGAAAGATATGTTGGTCTACATAACTTTTCTTGGGATATGTGGAAATAAAGGAAGGGGAGAATATGGTGGTAATCTTTTAGCTTTAGGTGATCCTAATAGTGCAAAATCTAGAATTAAGTTACCCATTGTCAAATACTCGCATAAAAAAAATTTTGTTTTGTTCAACTCAAAGTGTATTTTTTACGTAGACTTTAGCAAATAGGCACTTGCATGGTTGATGATACACACTTAAAAAGGCATAAACACTAGCCTCCTTCACTTCACAATAAGGGAAATATATGTTGGTCCACCTAACTTTTCCTGGGATATGTGGAAACAAACTAGGGGAGAATATGGTGGTAAGTTTTTAGCTCTAGGTGATCCTTCACCTATGCTCAAGCATGAATTGGTTCTCAATGAAGTGATACCTCTTAATGGTTAGAATGATTCATAGGGCTCATTTGCAACAAGACATGAAGTAGATTAAGGCTGATCTAATGAACATATGCTTTGTATGCTTATTTGTTATATAACATGCTCACATGTACATCCACAAACTCTCTACCTCTACACCACAATATCATAGACACAAAGTTGTACAACATGTAATGAAAAAACTAAGCATTGTGCCACCTTGAAGTAGATAACTAAGACACAAAGTTGTACAACATGTAATGAAAAAACTAAGCATTGTGCCACCTTGAAGTAGATAACTAAGACACAACCTAATGAGAGAGAGAGAGAGAGAGAGAGAGAGAGAGAGAGAGAGAGAGAGAGAGAGAGAGAGAGAGAGAGAGAGAGAGAGAGAGAGAGAGAGAGAGAGAGAGAGAGAGAGAGAGAGAGAGAGAGAGAGAGAGAGAGAGAGAGAGAGAGAGAGAGAGGGAGGGAGGGAGAGAGAGAGAGAGAGAGAGCTCCACTAATGGGGATTTTACGTGAAAGTGTATGGCAACCCCATTATTTAAATATATTAGTTGGCACGGTTGACACGGTCACCTAGGCCCATCAATTGTGCTTTGTGCTATTGGCATGAGTGTGAAGTTTGCCAAGCTTCACCTCATTTGCTTTGCCTCTTTGTGAGCTAAGGGAAGCAATCATATTATTGTATGCATGGCTGCTTCCCTTTTCTTGCACAATAGCATGATTGGTACGTTCGCATGCAAAAATATGTGCAAAGTGTAGAATACATGCTTTATCAGAAAGGCTTTCTGTCTTGATGCTAAAAGAAACAAAGCTTCAAAAGTTTCATGATGTATCCTTGTGACAGAAGTATATATATGATACCATAATTGAATTGTAGTTATTAGAGTAATAGTGTCAAAACTAGTGTGTTAAATGATCTCTATTACTTACTTTTGACATTCTCCTTTAATGTTTATCATTCAGTTATGGTATCCTATTCATATTTCCTTTAGAATGATACATCATGAATCCTTCAAAAAACATATTCTTTTGACATTGAGATGGAAAGGCTTTGTAATAAAGCATATCATGTGTGTGCAACACACTATTTACATTTTTTTCTCTAAAGGCAAAGGGAAACAACTATTATTTGCTTGGAAAAATGCGAAATAAGCGAGGTGAAGCCTCACAAGTTTTACAATGATGCCAATCGTGCAAACTGTGATTAGCAAGCCTGATGGCCGATAATGCTGGTTAGACCAACTATAGTAATATTTGGTAGAGTTAGCTAAGTAGCAATTATTTTTTTGCTCCTTTGAATTGTTAAAGAAAGTCTAAAGTGCCTATACAAAATTTGTTGTTGTTTATCTTTATGGTTCATTTATACAATATAAATTCTAAGTGGCATAATTAGAGTTTAAGAGATATCTGAATTGGTGGGCAGAACATATCACAAAATGCATGTATGTTAGATCAAAAGCTTTGTTCTTATGAACGCTCAAATAACTAGCCTAGTCATCCGTCCCTTATTTAAAGTAATCTTCATATTGGACTGATAAATGTAGATTGTATTATTATAGCAGTAGTTTCAAGAGGAACTCTCGAGCCTAGAGCATGGCCCAAACCTAATTTGAATTTTAAAAATCCCTCTACATGTGTGTATGTGTGTGTGTGTACCCATGTTTTCTGTGTGAGAGAGAGAGAGAGAGAGAGAGAGAGAGAGAGAGAGAGAGAGAGAGAGAGAGAGAGAGAGAGAGAGAGAGAGAGAGAGAGAGAGAGAGAGAGAGAGAGAGAGAGAGAGAGAGAGAGAGAGAGAGAGAGAGAGAGAGAGAGAGAGAGAGAGAGAGAGAGAGAGAGAGGCTAGCGACTCCCATCCGAACGTTGTGACACGAGCATGCAAGAGGCAAGGATAGATACCTCAACGCTTGCTCTCAATAAATCTCAAGCTCATCGGAGGCACACCGAAAAGCCTTACCTAGTCGGGGTCCGAATCGAGAGCTTCAGGCCGCG
The DNA here is from genome assembly GCF_053477565.2 of Lygodium microphyllum. Taxonomy (NCBI): domain Eukaryota; kingdom Viridiplantae; phylum Streptophyta; class Polypodiopsida; order Schizaeales; family Lygodiaceae; genus Lygodium; species Lygodium microphyllum. Next base: position 32,381,938 of record NC_141159.1, read on the forward strand.
CATTGCAACACTTGTATTACCATTTCACATCTTCGAGGTAATCTAAATATAATGTGTGGCTTGTAGCTCAAATGGCCTCACACAAAGCCAACACACCTGTATATTAATAATTCTCCAATTCCCTAAACTTACAATCGCTACACTTCAGTCCTAGAGTCTGCTACCTTCACAATGTGGTCTTTTTTCCTAAGCATCCTAAGGAGGGCTAGGATCATATAAGGCCTCCACAAAGGAATGATTCACTCCTATGGTAACCATAAAACTGGTGGGGCTCTAGTTATAAACCCCTCATTGGTCTTCCAACAGAGAGGAAATCATCTGTGAGTGTGATGATATAAAGGTATCGATAATAGTAAGTCCAAGAAAGCATGCATGACCTAGTGATTGTATATCTACTCGAAAGGGAGCATGTTGTACAGAAATGTTTTTTTATAAGAGCACTATCTTCACAAAGATTTCTCAAATTGTTTCCATTTACATGACTAAGAAATGTATGATTTAATATGTCATCATACCATGTGGTAGCATACCTTGGTGATTCGGTTATGTGCTTAGAAAGTGGGTGGACATTCCCCTAATCAGTGTTTCCTATGGATGGGTGAACTCAATTAGCTAAGTAGTTTTTAGCCCCGAGATTTGTGCAATCTTTTAAGGAGGAAATGACTAATCCTAAATGCAATTTAAATCTAGGATACACGACAAGATAGTTTGGGAGACCATAAACCTATCAACAGATCCATTGCTCATCAGTATAGATGGGTCCATCACATGAGGCTATTTGGACTCACCATAACAAATAAACTAAAAGTAGTTTCTTCTCTATAATGTTGACATGCCATGTCTTCCTCATCTCATTCTAAATCCATTTTGGTGAACTACTTGTTTTTTATTGGTCTATTGCTCCTTTTTTTTCATTTAGGCCTCTATTTTAGAAGAATTCAAGGAGGTCACCTTTTAACAATCCACTCTTGATATCTTCCCTAATTTGCATGTAATATTTGATGATGTCCACTAATGAGCATTATTTTTTAAGTGGTTTCTTTTGACAATTGTCATTATATCCACAAAACCAACCTAAATTTTTTAAATTCATTCAATGTTAAATCTCATTATATGTTTGAAACAAGGTATTAAACATCCAATAAACCATCCCTTCCCTTTTAATAATAAGAGCTACATATGTTTGTTTGATGTGGCCTTTTCCAAAAAATTATGGAAATATTTCTATGGACAGTGGTTAACTATAGCAACACTTTATATAGACCTTAACTTCTAGATAATTATGCCATAAACTTATCAATATAGATACCAAAGTTAATAATAATGGGGTATAAATTTTTAAGTGAAAAAATATTTCCCATGATTGGAAAAATTACTAACATAATATTGTTGTGTCCAAAAGGTGGGTGAATACCATTTTCAAATTTGTAACTCAACCTACTCAATTTTCAAATGTAAAAATGAAATATCAAAGATTTTAGCTAATTGGTAAATATTAGCCACAAAAATGATCCTTGGTGGGAACTTGTCGAGGGACTTTAAGGCAAGGAATGGGCAAATTCTTGAAAGAACTTAAAAGCTTGTTCGATCTAGCTACTAGGAGCTTTGTCAAAGTAACATATAGTTAATCAGTGGGACTTGTGGAAGAAGAGTTTAAAAAGGAATATAAAAGGCCCCTAATGTTTATTTTCGAGTATAAAAAAGCAAATGCACCCAAGTGCATAAGCATGATAAAGGAAAGAAGGGTAAAAGACTCAAGGCCACTAAGTGGAGAAGCATGATAAAGGAAAGAAGGGTAAAAGACTCAAGGCCGCTAAGTGGAGAAGTTTGACTCTGCTACTCCATTTTTGGATGATGCCAAAAAGGAGACTTCTGGAAATCTTCCACTCCATTTCAACATTTTATCTACCTTTGTAGGTAACCTTATGGATAATCTTCTAATCCAGTCAACATTCTATCTACCTTTGCAAGTAACCTAATGGAGAATTTACTCCTTAAAATATCTTTGACCTACTTTAGGGACATCCTAGCTACTCTTCTTGGAGAAATGGTAACATATATTGTGTAAAACTACTATGAGTCTTGGATGGGCAAACCGTAGAGTAGAGAAGACGGCAAAGTGGTGTAGTAAAATGGTTGTAGATAGTAAGAGTGAGTAAAAGACAAATGGGCAAACCGTAAATCATAAGAATGAGTAAAAGTCGGGTAGAGAAGACGGCAAAGTGGTGCACTAAAATGGCCATGAATGTAGTCGTTATTACCTTGCCACATGGACACCTACTAGCCCTACATGCATGCAAGGAGCAAAGCAACCTCAAGTGGGCCATGGTGAGTATGGAGGTGCACTAAAGCAGGCAAGGGGAGGTAATGTGATAGAACTTGATTACGCTACAGTTGTGGTTTTTGCTCCTTTGGAGGAAGCTAAGGAGCTGGAGCACAAAGTGTGATAGGACTAGAAGGTGGCATATACAAAGAGGAAGGCATGTCGATGGATTGAAGTAGGTACTGTGGGTCCCAGTGGCACTTTCCCTCCCTTGAATCAGAAAATGGTACACTAAGTATGCACTATGTGGACTCTATATGTTTTTCATGGGTAAAGCTCCAATGGAGGAGTATGCCAACAAGTGGTTCTATGGGACCTATGGCTCCAAAGCCTATCTAGTCCAATACAAGTTTGTGAGAAAGGGTTTGTTCCTGGATTTAGTCTCATTCAAAGCCAAGCGTGATCTTATACTAGGATTCTTGGTCATCTACAAAGGTAACCTAGCTTATACAATGCCTTGGAAAGCTAACTTTGACCCAGAGGAGATCCCGTAGTTAGAGTGCCCTATGTGGATCAGTTTCCTTGGACTGCCATCTTGGATGGATAGTGAAATTGTGGAGCTTGCTAAGGCACTCGATAAGTTGTTGTACGTAGCCTCGGTGACTATGGCTAACATCATGATCAAGGTGAAGAAGAGGACATGCATACTATGGGGTTGAAAGAAGCTTATCCTAGAAGTCTTTGAGCTCATGAATCCAAATGGCATGGACATGCTGGTGGAAGTGCACTTTGGCTCTTTTTTAAACTCTCACTTTATATGCCAAGAGGTTAGACAAGATGCTAAAGATTGCTTGAAGAAGGAGAGCCTAGTTTTAGGTGAGAGGGTGTGGGAAGTGGAGCAACAACACATGAAACTAGTGCAAGAGGAAATTAAGGAAGTTAATGAGAAGCAATTTGGCCAATTTGAGATGGGATAAAGCTAAGAGCAAGGAGAAAACTCAAGGGGCTATAGTTACTATATTTGAATTAGAGGCAAAGAATGTTGCTAAGAATGCAATAGGAGGTAAGGAGAATATGCCCCACCCCCTATCCAAAGGGCAAGAAGATTAAGAGGAAGAAACCTTCGATTAAATAGCTTGCCCACAAACCACTGGTGGACAAGAACACATTTGCTATCATGGATGATGAAGATGATCAGGAGGATACGGAGATCACCATCTATGAGTAAAATGGAATTGAGGTTCACTGCTATCACATGGAATGTGTAGGGTCTAGGAGTGGGTCGCAAAATGAGTGCACTACACTGCCTTGTCAAATAGAGAAGACCTCACATGTTTGTATTACAAGAAGTGAAGCTAGGGAATGAAGAGCCTATCCTTTAAGGGGTACCACGTCTTGGGTTATCTATGCAGGTAAAAATGCAAGGGCACACTTATAATTGTGAAGGAATCGTTGATGGCCAAGGAAGCTGCTATTGGAGGTGAAGGGAGTATGCTTGTTGTCTCTATTGACTTGGGAGGAGAGAGAATTATGATCATCTTTGTTTATGACCTGAATGCCTCTACGGAAAGGGCTGTCCTATGGATGCACCTGAAAGGTATCATCCTAGATATGAAAACTATTTATATTGGGGACTAGAATATGACCCTATTGGATGGGGATTGATCACATGGTTCAAGAGCAATGTTGCTCTGGGAGAGAGAGGCATGGAGAAACTTGGAGATTGAGCAAGACCTCATTGATGAATCCATTGCCTTAGCTGGGGAGTGCCAACCACCCTTGACATGGCACAACAAGTAGATTGGGGACCATTGGTGGCTTGTGAGGCTAGATAGGATCTATCTCAACTAGGGGGATATCAGGTGATGCCGAATGTGTAGATTAGAGCCCTATAAAAGGTTAAATGCTTTGGTAAAGAACAAGTTGTGCATAGACATGAGAGGTATGAAAACAACAAATATGCCAAGTCATTGAAGGTGCTACAAATAGTGCTATGTGACCCCATAATGTAAGCATAGAAGGTTTTTTATAGGTGTTGCAAGATAAGAGGATGGAGATTGCCAACTGCAATTATGCAGCTCTTGGTATGTGCTTGGGGATACCCCCAATACCACCAACTTTAGAGCTTGAAGGCCAAGGGGCAAGAGAGCTTATCACCATGATTGTTCTAGGTGATGGGAGAATAGTCATTGAAAGTGAGGGGGCCTTTACCAACCACCTATCAACCATAGTAGGTATGGAAGCTTAGATTCCCTAGATTGCAAAAATAAAGCTTGTAGAGTTTCAAAAAGCTAGCAAAGACCTTGTCACTAGAGGTGAATCTACCATGCTTGGTTGCCCCTTCTCAGAAGAATTAAAATATCTGGTAGATAAGATGGCCAAGGGAAAATCACCAGGCATTGATGGAATCCCCATAAAAGTAATCCAATCTCTCTGGAGTGTGTGAGGGGATCTATTGATGCCAGGAGGCATATTCCACGGTGGATTCCGTGCCACGGTGGATTCCGTGAGGTTTTACGGTGGATTCCGTAAACTTAGATGACCGGGGCTCATACACAAAGTGGATTCTTTGTGCGAGAAGTTGATGGGGACGCCTGTCGTTTTCGGGCGTTTCATTAATTTAGTGTGTACATGGGTGATTCCATAGCGGGCGATTCCGCAAAATGCATATTAAATTAATAAACGTTTATGAGTTTAGAGTGCGCACTCGTAATAAATTAAGGTTAGGATTTATTTCTAACCAGTTGATTTATTTAGCTGAAGACTGCTAGGTATTCACTTTTGTCAGTTTAATTGTATTATTTTACTAACTATTGTGAATGCTTCAGTTGATGTGTAGAGATAGCATCAGTGGCGGAGGAAAGCATTGGAGTCTAGCGAGTATTCGACCTATGGATTATATTTTGATAGGCGCCACGCCTATATTTTGTCATGTCTATTGAGGCATTGATTATTGGTTATTATTTTGTATGCGCCTATGCGCACGGATATGTTATTTCTATTTGGGACATTGTGTTGGGCGTGCCAGACTCTATGGGCACCGTCCATTAGCTTTATTTCCTATTTTTTGTAAAAAGCAAACTCAAAAGCTAAAAGCTTGTCATATTTTTGTAAATTGGGCTATTATTGAGCATGAAGATGGAAATATACATAAAATACATGCTTTGTGAAGCGCTCACACAAGGCATGGGGGGAGATTGAACCCAATTGGTCTCTTGCTTCTTGTCGTTCATGCTTTTACATTGTTTTTTGTGCAAAAAGGTAGAGTTCATTGTTCTTGGGAACCTTCCGGGATTCACTACGTGAGCATACAGCGACCGATCTGCGCACCAGTGGTATCAGAGCGAAGCTGAGATCAAGAGCTTCCAATCGCTACCCATCTCGTGCGAAGGCGGAGCTCCTGGAACGATCGGGCTCTACAGTCAATCTCGTCGCGAACCGTCGATACAGGCAGACTTCTGGCGATCAAGAACCCCTGTTTCTACTCTCAGATCGCGAAGGACCAGGCTGTACAGGCGGAGGACCACGCAATCATCTCTTCACCAAAGTCGTGGATATACTGTGAGAAAACTTCATATCTCTTCTCTCTCCAAAGTTTAAGCTTGACTTAAGCTTTAGAAGAAGCTTAATTACTTCAGAAACTCATCGCGTGGTATAAGAGGACCTTTCGAAAATTTCGCGCCGTGCAGAAAATGGGCCCCCTCCCCCCCCCACGAAAATCAGACGATTAAGCTTATAGCTTAATCCATTAAAGCTAAGTTACATTACTCAAGTCAGACAAGACAAATCACCACTCTGCAAGTCAGCAACTCCAGGTCCTGCACTCCAGAAATCAAGTCCTGCAAGTTGACTATGATCAAGTCCTGCAAGTTCACTAAGTTGGCTAAGTCTGCAACTCTGCAAGTCGGCTAAGTCTGTAACTTTGCAAGTCAGACTAGTCAACTGGAGTCAGAACTGACTAGTGCTCAAAACTCCTAGAAGGGCTGTTCCTACGCAGAAACTCCGAACTGCAAAGTTGTTCGTGGCAAGGTATTCTACCCATACGCAGGTTCGCTGAAGAATTTTCAGCATACGAAGAAGGAGAAATCGCAGATTTTCTGAAGATTGAGAAAGAAATACCCAAAAAACACATAGCCTTGTATCCCCGAATTTGAGCTACGCTCATCCTGCTAACCTGATTTTGAGTGAGAAAGGTCTTTTGAGTTTTACAGGATGACGACACCACATATGGATGATCCTATGGCTGAAGACGACCTACCTGAGCCTACCATGGAACAAAAGCTGGACCTAATCATGATGGAATTGGAAGAAGAATGAAGGGCTAGGCAAGCATTGCAAGCGCAATTGACAAAATTACAAAGAGCGTCTACCGACAAAGAAGAACCTCAAGCTGAAGATTTGATTCGACGTACCATCGACGCCACTCTTGAAGCTCAAACCATTCGCAAGGAATCAAAGATAAGTAAACGAAGTTTCAAATTTCGCACTTTCAATGGCATACGAGAAGGAAACACTGTTTTATCATTCATTAGTCAGTTTGATGACTATTTCCATGAGGAAACCTATCCAGAAAAAGATAAAATCAAGTGTGTTACTAATCATTTGGTAGACAGAGCATCACTTTGGTGGACTGTAGTATGCAAGAGCATAGAATGTCTTGCTACTTGGGAAGATTTCAAGAAGAAGTTCATGCAGAATTTCCTTCCACCGCAATTTCATGAGAAGGCTATCAAGCAATGGGATCTACTTCAACAACGGGATCGTGAGCCTATTCCTCAATATACAGAGCGTTTTTGGAATGCACTCCTACAGCTACGCATGCTTGAAGACGTACCAGAGTCGACGCATAAGCGGAAGTATATGTCTGGACTTCTTGGACATTACTATGCTGAAGTGAACATGTTCAAGCCTGCTACCCTTGAAGACGCCATCTCACTAGCTCACGACACTGAAGATAAGTTACGTGGTAGAGACAGACGACCACAGCAATTCCAAGCCAATGGTAATTATGGATCTAAACAATTCAATTCTAATTTTAAAAGGTTTAATCCAGGTCGTTTCTCTTCACCATCTTTCCACAAGAATTGGGCTAAACCACCTGCATTACCATCCAATGTCAATCCAAATCCTAAGCCTATACCACAGCCAAATCGAAATGTACCCAGACTTCCAGCCATTGCAAATAATGTAACCAAAGCCAAGCCAATAGTATGATATAAATGTCACCAGCCCGGACATCTCGCAGCAAATTGTCATTCAAAGAAGCCACCAGCTCATATCAACTATCTTGGAGCCATGGACGAAGATGAACCTGAGGATATGCCTGATTTCACTGAAGATGAGGATGACCTTACTACTACTTCCGACACTTTACCAGGTATGCCTACTCCACATTCATTATTGAGTATGAAATGTTTGGTGCATGGAAAGGAAAAGACTATCTTACATGATGACGGTAGTACTCATGACTTTATTTCAGCAAAATTGGTAAAGGAATTGAAATTACAGACTGTACCTACGCATTATCGCATAAAAGCTGCATTTTTAGGCACTAGGTATAATGGTACACAAGAAATACAAGATTTAGAGATTCAAATTGGTTCATATACTGAAAGAAGAAATTTCTTAGTTGTTCCATTACAGTCGAGTGACATTATTTTAGGAATGCCTTGGCGACACCAACATAATCCAAATATAGATTATTCCACACACACAATGAATATTAATTTTCAAGGAAAATCTATTATATTATATGGTATGCATGTATCTAATATTTTTCCACTGCTTTCGCATACTCAAGCAAAACGTGCATTACGCAAGAGTACTAAATCATATCTCATTTGGGTGAATGAATTGCAAGTAAAGGAAAATCATATGCATCCTAGACATAAGGAATTTCTTGCATATTTTAACGACTGTTTTGCCGAAGACCTACCACCAGGTTTACCTCCTTCACGTCCAGAAGACCATAAGATTGATTTGATCCCTGGCACACAACCACCCTGCAAAGCACCATATAGACACAATCAGATAGAGCAAAAAGAAATCCAGAGTCAAGTTGAAGAATTACTAAATAGAGGTTTAATTCGACCTAGCAGTTCTCCATTCGGTGCACCTGTACTCTTAGTCAAGAAAAAGAATATTACCTATCGTATGTGTATTGACTACCGAGCTTTAAATAAGATCACTGTAAAGAATAGGTATCCTATACCTAGAGTTGATGACCTTATGGACAAACTGCAAGGATCTTCTATGTTTAGTAAAATTGACCTTAAGTCTGGATATCATCAGGTGAGGCTAGACAAATCTGACATATTTAAGACTGCATTCAGAACACAGTTTGGCCATTACGAATTCTTAGTCATGCCATTCGGATTGACTAATGCACCTGCCACTTTCAGTAGAATGATAAACCGTATCTTTTTGAAATATCAGTACTGTGTGATTGTTTTCTTTGATGATATTTTGGTGTTTAGTCAAAATGAGAAAGAGCATTATGAGCATTTGTCATTAGTTTTTCAATTATTGAAAGAAAATCAACTGTTTGCAAATCCTGAAAAGAGTGAATTCTTTAAGATAGAAATTGAGTATTTAGGTCATATTGTATCATCTGAAGGAATTAAAGTTGATCCTAAGAAAATTGATGCAATATTGAATTGGCCTGTTCCTAAAAATGTGCATGAGTTACGCTCATTCCTTGGTCTTGCTAGTTTCTATAGGAAGTTTGTACGTAATTTTTCATTACTTGCTTTACCATTAACAAAACTTCTCAAGAAAGGAATTGTTTATCAATGGACTGAAAATCAACAGAAATCCTTTGACTTACTGAAACATGCATTAACCAATGCTCCTGTTCTACAGTTGCCTGACTTTAATAGACCATTCTTTCTAGTTATGACTGATGCTAGCAGATCAGGAATAGGAGCCGTACTAATGCAAGACAATCATCCAATAGCATATTCTAGTTGTAAGCTAAAACCCTCTGAGTTGAAATATTCCACTTATGACAAAGAACTATTAGCAGTTGTACAAGCATTAAGACAGTGGAAACACTACTTAATGGGTTCAGAATTCATGATAAAGACCGACCAGCAAAGCATTAGACATTTACTTAGCCAACCTCAAATCTCTGACCGTCATATCAAATGGGCTTCCTTTATTCAAAGTTTTCATCCTATCATTCAATACCAACCTGGAAAAGAAAATGTAGTGGCTGATGCATTGAGTAGAAGACCTGCAATTCATAATATTTCTGTCATATCTTTTGATTCTTTGATTGCAATGAAAGATACATATCACCAGGATATTACTTTTCATTCTGATTGGAATAAATTAGTACAAAATAATTTCATTCCTGTTGATTCATTGTCATATAATGATGGATTTATGTTTTATGAAAAGAGACTGTGTGTTACTATTCCATTCCGATCTTTTGTTTTGAATGAAATTCATTGTCCCCCATATCAAGGTCATGGAGGTATCATATCTACATTACGTATGTTAACTGAAGATTTTTATTGGCCGCATATGGATGCAGATGTATCTAATTTCGTTTCTGAATGTTTGATTTGTCAAAGAGTTAAGAGACATCACGGTAAACAGTATGGATTACTAATGCCTTTGTCTATTCCATCTAAACCTTGGGAACAAATTTCTATGGATTTCATTACTGGTTTACCAAATACTAAATCTAACCATGACATGATTTGGACAGTTGTAGATAGATTTAGTAAGCAAGCATATTTCATTCCATGTAAGAAAACTTTAACAGCATCACAAGCAGCACAGTTATTTTTGAAAACTGTTTTCACTAACCATGGATTGCCAAAAGTTATTATTTCAGATCGTGATTCTAGATTTTGTAACAATTTTTGGATTACTCTCTTTGCTAATCTAGGCACAAAGATTGATTTCTCATCTGCATTTCATCCAGAAACTAATGGACAAACAGAAGCCACAAACAGCACCATTCTAGATCTTTTACGTGCATATACTATCTCTAAACCTCAGACATGGGACACTCATTTGTATTTATTACAGTTTGCATATAACAATACACCGCACACATCTACAAAGAAAGCACCGTTTGAAGTCATTTATGGATATAGATTATCTACACCTGTTGCATCTTTGTCTAATAGAATTCAGAGTGCTGATGATATTGCTAGTATGCATAACAATATTTTTGATGAGGTAAAAGATATGATTGCTAAAGCCCAGCAATCATATACCAAACAAGCCAACAAGAAAAGACAAGCCATGAATTTCAAAGTTGATGATTATGTTTGGCTGAGAATAGAAAAACGTAGATTGCAAAGTGTAGATAGACATCCAGTTGTTAAACTAGCTCCTAGATTTTATGGACCATTTAGAATCATTCATAAAATTAATGATAATGCATTTAAGTTAGAATTACCATCTCATTGGACAATTCACAATACATTTCACATTAGTTTATTGAGACCATTTAGAGGCCAATTACCTATCCACCCTGTTTATGAAAACCCACCTTTATTAGAGGAAGAGACTGAAATACTTGAACCAGAAGCCATCATAGACACTGACTATCTGACCACTAGAACTGGACGAAGGTATTCTAGATATCTAGTTAAATTTAAGAACCATCCTGTAGAGGAAGCACAATGGATGCACACTAGAGACTTAAATGCTTTCCCCACTCTGTTAGCTCCACATTGAGCTAATAGCAATTGAGGTCAATTGCTATCCCACCCCGGGGGTATGATGCCAGGAGGCATATTCCACGGTGGATTCCGTGCCACGGTGGATTTCGTGAGGTTTTACGGTGGATTCCGTAAACTTAGATGACCAGGGCTCATACACAAAGTGGATTCTTTGTGCGAGAAGTTGATGGGGATGCCTGTCCTTTTCGGACATTTCATTAATTTAGTGTGTACATGGGTGATTCCATAGTGGATGATTCCGCAAAATGCATATTAAATTAATAAATGTTTATGAGTTTAGAGTGCGCACTCGTAATAAATTAAGGTTAGGATTTATTTCTAACCAGTTGATTTATTTAGTTGAAGATTGCTAGGTATTCACTTTTGTCGGTTTAATTGTATTATTTTACTAACGATTGTGAATGCTTCAGTTGATGTGTAGAGATAGCAGCAGTGGCGGAGGAAAGCATTGGAGTCTAGCGAGTATTCGACCTATGGATTATATTTTGATAGGCGCCACGCCTATATTTTGTCATGTCTATTGAGGCATTGATTATTGATTATTATTTTGTATGCGCCTATGCGCACGGATATGTTATTTCTATTTGGGACATTGTGTTGGGCGTGCCAGACTCTATGGGCACCGTCCATTAGCTTTATTTCCTATTTTTGTAAAAAGCAAACTCAAAAGCTAAAAGCTTGTCATATTTTTGTAAATTGGGCTATTATTGAGCATGAAGATGGAAATATACATAAAATACATGCTTTGTGAAGCGCTCACACAAGGCATGGGGGGAGATTGAACCCAATTGGTCTCTTGCTTATTGTCGTTCATGCTTTTACATTGTTTTTTGTTCAAAAAGGTAGAGTTCATTGTTCTTGGGGACCTTCCGGGATTCACTACGTGAGCATACAACGACCGATCTGCGCACCATCTATGCATACTAATGAATCAAATCAGAAGGGAGGGGATCTTCACTCTATTACATTGAACATGGGTTTGATAAAGTTAGTCCCAAAGACCTTGGACTGGGCCAAAGTAAGCAATTGGAGACCACTCACAGTGCTAGGACATGCCTATAAAGTGTATGCTAAAGCATTGGCCTATAGGATAAAGCAATTGTTAGGGAGAATCCTTCACCCCTAGCAGCATAGATTTGTTGTTGGGAGCTCAGGATCGACCGCCAAGACCCACAGACTTCTTACTCTTTCAAAAGTTTCAAGTCAAGCACTAATGGCTACCTCTCACATAGCCGACGTGCTATCCCTCTCTATGAGTGTAGTGAGCTTACCTTTATGCTTGATTGAGTACCCTCCTCCATTGTGCACATTGGTACTTCCACGATTCATGATGCAAGCTCAAGTATCCTCAAGCCTCCACCTCCAAGCTCCATCCTCCATAGCCACACGCGAGAAGAAGAAGAAGAAGAAGAAGAAGAAGAAGAAGAAGAAGAAGAGAGGAGATAATGGAGAGCTTCTTCTCCAAGATCCCTCACCCTCACACACTCACACACTCACTCCCTCACACTCTCACACTCCCTCTCTCAAGCTCACACAAGCAAGCAAGAAGGAGAGAAGAAGGGAAGAAGAAGAGTCCACTTTAGCCACACACCAAACTTAATGAGCTTCTCATTCAAATTTTGAGTTTATAGAAAACACTTATCCCTTTGGGTACCCATCCTCTTTTTTATATGATTGGCCATTGTGGCAAGGTCCTCTTTTTCCATTCCCTTCTAGTTGCCCTTTCTCTTTACCTATGCCCGTCTACCCTTTACAATTTACACATGAGGGATCCTGGAGCTCTTTTACAAAAGTTTTATGGGCGCCTTGCATTTAAAAATGAGCTTTTGCCTTTGACTTAGCTTTTGAGGCTGCCCTTGCGTTTTTGGCCGTTTCCCTTCCTATCTCTTCCTTTGTGTCCGCATTTGGAGTTTTCTTGGACTTCTTTTTCTCCATCTCAAAATGGGGTTAACATTACCTCCTCCTAGATGAGTGCTAGTCCCATGGCACTTGGGTGCCTGTGTTGCTCAGGGCTCCGATGATCTAAAGGGCGGTTAGTGAGTTGATGATGATGGGGCCTCATGGGGATTAGTCATTGGAGAGAAGCTGATCAAAATGTTGAGGTGGTGGAGGTCGAGAATGGTTGGAGAGGATGACAGGGCCTCCAAAGTTGGTGATTTACCGCCTTTGTTTGTACCTGTAAAGAGAATAAGTGTGCCACCTAGGGAGAGTGTCTACCTTGTCATGTGGTGCATTGTGCTCATGCTAGTGGAACTGGGAGCTGGGTCGAGAACCTCAGGCAAGCCTACAATGTTATCCCACACTAGAGGAACGAGTTTGTGCATTGTTGTAGGTGCAGTGCACGGCTTAGGGAGACAGGTCTGGAAGTCCTACCCTTGAGGTGTCCTAAGCATGAAGTGGGGGATGGGGCTAAGTAAAAAATCCTAGGTGTAGTGATTATGGCACTTGAATGATTTCAGGGACTTAGTCTTTTCCTTTTCTTTCTTTTCTTTTTTTCTTTTTTTCTTTTATTTAATTTTAATTTTAATTTTTCTATTTTTTTTGATAGATAAACACAATCGACATCATAGATACAAGGGTGCTCTTAGGCTAACCTCGATCCTCTTTTGATGATGCATCATGGCTTTTGCTTTAGTAGAAACATGATAGTCCTAAGACAATTACAAGTTGTGATGAAAGCGGGGTGTGGATAGGATGAGAAATCCTCGAGGAAGCGCATGATTGATGGACGGATGTCTCCTACCTTGAAAGTTAGGCACTCCTCGGGATTCTTTGCTTTGGCATTGTAGATCATGGGAAAGTCATACGTACCATGCTCCTCCCTATTGTAATCCACTTTGTGCCTGTGAGAGTAGGGCATGTAGATAGGATCATTCCTTTCTTCATGGAATGTGCTCAGAGAATGCCATCCATGCATCAAGGTTTGTATCCCAGATCCTTCTCTGCCTCTTGGGCTATGCATTGTAGTCTTGGACCCATCTTGGGAATCTGGTACACCTTGTCATGCCAATAGTCTAGAACCTCTCGACTCCATCAAGTGATAACTATTCTTCGCTCCTCAACCCATCGATTTGCCAAGTTGTTGGCCATTTGAATTATGTTGTCCACTACTTCCATTGGCAAGACTCAGTCCAGTTCTTGTGGGCAGAGGAATGATAGCTCGAAGGGTTGGGTTTGGAGTTCTCCCTGCTCCCAAATAATCTGTTCATGGGGCCAGTTGACGGGATAGAAATCCTTGCATTGTGGCATGCGCTCTCTAGAAAACTGTTGGGTTTGCGTTCTAGCTCTCTACTATGCTTGCTCCACCAATTCCCATCTTCTTCTCTTAGCTGCAACAATGATGTGCTCGGCTACTTGATTGCCTCCTAGATCTTCCTGAGGCACATTTGGCAGTGGTGGGCTAAGCTATTGGCATGTTGCTCTTCTTCTAGCTCCTGCTCAAAGTCTAGCCCTTCCTCTGGCGGTTGCTCTTGTGGGGTCAGAGAGATGGGGGTGGATGCGGCTGCTCTTGCTCTTCAAAACCTAGCTCCTTTAGCTCATTGGTGGAGAGGCTAGCTTTCCTCAAATACTGGCATTGCTCTTTTCACGTTAGGCTAGTGTTGATTGGAAGATCATGCTCTTGCAGGCCGTACTTCAGGGCTCTAGTTGTCATCTCTAACTTCCTTCTCATCCTCTCCACAGAATCCTTCTTGTCCACTTGCGTTACATGGAGCACTGTGCTTAAGAAGGCTTGTCGTTGCGCATCTAAAATTCTTCTACGGCTTTGATTCTGGCCTCCGCCAACACCTGCTCGCATTTTGCTATGGCCAAGCACTTGGCAAGTCCTCGCACCCGTTCGAAGTTGTGCTCTTCCCATTGTTTGGCTCTCTCTTCCAATTCCTTCTTGCCCTTCTCCATGATTTGAGACATCATCATTACCACCTATTGTTGTTCATTCCATACTTCCAGCATGTATGGTTTTTCCTTGTTCCGGTGGTTCAACTACTCCTTGGCTATCTTCTGGGCTTGGTGCGCCATGGTGAGTTGCATGGAAGTTTCTGACAGCCTTTTAGATAGATCTTCATTCTTCTGTGAGAGTGGGCTTCTTGCCTTCCTTCAAGCCACTATCTTTCAAATTCAGCCATGATTTTGATCTCTTCCACCTCTTGCTCTAGGTTCTCTAGCTCTTCCTGTAGCCCTTGGGTTGCTTCTTCGATGGCTTCTTCTTTCTCTTTATCCAAGTATTCGATTTCCCTTTCTAGTCTTTCCCATTCCTCCAACTCTAGGGCAGTCTTATTCTTCAAGTTTTCTATTTTTTCTTGATGTCTTCGTGCCCTCTCTTCTCATGCTGCCTCTAGTGTTTCTATGGCTTCTTGGACATTCTTCATTTCTTCTTGTAGCTCTTCATACAACCGTGCTAGCTCCTCGATGCATCGCTACATCCTCACCAGGCCTTGTCCCTCCTTAGCTAGCCTTGCCTTCCACTTTCCTTTTTCGCCCTCCTTAGCTTTGAGCTTTACCTTTAGCTCATGTATTTCTTTTTGGCACATAACTATTTGTCATGTCTTCTCTAATTGGAACATCGCCATGGACTCCTTCTTGGCTTCTAACTTAGCCACCAGTGCTACCTTCTTATCCTCCTTTGCTTTCTCTAGAAGCTCTTGGATGTACCAATCATAGTTTGCAAGTGGTGTCATCGTTGTGGGAATAGAGGTTGTGGAGGATTCCACCCTCTACCTCTTAGGGTCATGTTCGGCGTCTGCTATATTGTCGGTCGCTTGGTTCCTAATAGAGGGGTACCTTCACCTATCCCTTGGTCCATTTTCTTATTCACCAAGAATTGCACCTAGGCCAACATATTGCTAGCATCAACTTTAGGTGTGGAGCCTTCGGTGGTTGTGGTTGTAGGGGTGATGGTGGGCACTAGGAGAGTAGGGATGGGATCAATAAGACCCTTACCCTTGCTTTCTTTCACTAGAGGCGGCGTGATCTTTGGAACTTGGGTGCTTGAGTCTAGGCCTTCATCTCGTGGTGGGCTCATAGCACCTAGCTCGTCCTATCTGCACTGTTGTTCTTTTGACATGCGCATTGCTAGCGCGATGTCCTCTTCTTCCTTCCTTCTGAATTCTTCCTCTTTTTCAGCTACCTTCCTCCTTCTCTCTTGTTCATTTCTCTTTGATTCTCCTTTTAACCTCTCTGATTCCTCCTTTTCTTTCTTTTTTCTTTCTTTCTCCATTTTCTTAGATTCCTTCTTAGCTTTTCTAAGTCTGCCTTCTCCTTTTTTCTGCTTTCTTCTTCTTACTTCTCATGTATAGTCTTTTTCTTTACTTTCTTAGCCCTTCCATAGCTAGATTGTGTTTCCTTTTCCTTCTCTTCATCATTTATTGTTCTCTCACTAGATTGCTCTTATTCATGGTGGGGAGGTGACCTTTCTAGTGTCTCATCAATCCCTTCTTCTTCATCATTCTACGTCTCTTTTGCTGCCTCTTGAATAAGAGCCGTTAGGACTCCTTCATACCCAATGAATGAGGCTTTTGATGATGGTTTCTTTCTTTCAACTCCACTTTTAATGCCGGGGATTCTCCACCTAACAGCTTGCTGCTTCCGGGGGCCAGTGCCTTGGTTGATTGGTCAATCGTCTTTCTCACATACCCATTCCAATCGACCTCATCCAATGAGTGGGCTGCCAAGCTCTCTAACATGGGTACATTGATTTTTTGCATGAGCGAATTATACCTTTGGCTGGACAACAAGGAGTGCATGACCTTTGCTTGGAGCCTTATCTCTGGGTTGGGGATGTCTTGAATGCTAATGCCATCGTTGGTCAAAACCTGGTCTTTCTTCATGTTCAACATGGTATAGACATATCTTTTCAGTCTCCTTTCCACTTTGGGTTTCAGCCCTAGTGTCATCTCCACCAAGGCCTTACTGATTTGGACCTGTACCTGCTTGGCTCATTCTCCTCTTCCAACTGTCACCATGCCGCATTCTTTGTTAGGATCGTAGGTTCTCAAGAACTCTATGCATTTGTGTGGTCGGTCTCCTGCCTAAATTTCCTGATGTATTTTGCCAGATTACATTGTTCTACGACTCTTTTGGTAGCCTCCTCCTTGGCCACGACTTCTCCAATGTTGTGGATAGTCCTGAACCTTAGTTGGTTATAGGTGCGATTCTCGAGGGAGATGTGGTACCTTGCCCTTTCTTCTTCTGTGAATGGAAACCAGTGGGCCCGATCTTGGTGTGCTACCATTTTGAGTTCCTATCATGATATCATAGTTCACCATTAGTGTCCTTAAGATAATTTATTGTTGCTGAAAGGTAAACATGAATCGATTATGCTTTTATGGAAAGAATAAAATGCTTAAGTACAATTTTTTTTTCCTTCAAGCAGTCCATTCATTCCAAAATAAAAATAAAAATTTATGACACTTTTCCTCAATCACAAGTTGATTTTCATCCACTCTTTTCTGCTTTTGGACATTGATTGAGGCTTATTTCCTTGCATGTTTGATTCACCTTACATGTTTGATTTACCTTACCCCCTTCCCTTTGGAATTGAGAACAATCCTTCCTAGGATTAAGGTTTGAGAGGTCAAGTGCATTCATCGCATGCTCGGGGGTGTTTTACATTCTCATGAGCCAAGTGTAGAAGTTCGGATTGTATTCTAGATTAGCATAGTGGTCCATGTCAAGAGGACAGATGCCTACTTGGGTGATGTAGGTGAGAACATCCATGAGGAAGTCACCGGAGTCTATTTGGCTGGCATTGTGTAACTCCTCCTCAGTCAAAATTCGATCTAAATATGGGTGGGTCAGGAGGTGCTCTTCTAGGGGTCAGTTATGAATGGTGGTCAACACGAACGCTGGTGAGGTTTTAGGAACACTAGCAGGACTAGGTTGAGGTAGTGTGTGAGTAACAAGCTATGGCTTTGGTTGATAGACTTGTTTAGTCTTTGCTAGCTTATGCATTTGAGGCTCTATAGGCTTCGTAGCCTGAGTCATTTGTGGCATTGGGGCATATTCTATCACATAGCTTGGTGTGGTCAAGGTTGAGGGTGGAATTTGGGTAGTGCCTTTGTCCAGCTTGGCTTTAGGTACCCATATCTAGGCATTACCCTTGTAATAGCCTTGTGCTTGCAATAAGTTTTTGGGGACCCATCATTGCTTGACCGCTCGTCAATGCCTATAGTTCCTTCTCTCCCACCTAGGTTTCAAATACGAGTTCTGTACGAAATCAGGGAGAGAGATGGATAAAGACACATGCTAAAAGGGTAGCAGCCATGCTTCCTTCTTAGTCCATCAACTTCCACATAGTGTAAAGTCAACTGTGTACAACACACTCATACAAAATCAAGTAACCTAGATCTAATCATGGTTAAGTCAAAATGACTTAACCTTATTCAACTAAGGCAGAACACTGACCAAAGACTATGAGCTTGAATCTCAACACTCTCCCTCAAGCTCAAGTGGGGTACTTCACTCCAAGTAGCTCTCTGAATTGCACAAACGTATCTTTACCCAATGACTTGGTAAAGATATCTGCAACTTGGTCTTCTGTCCTCACATGGACCAAATCAATGTCACCTACAATCACTTTTTCTCTGATAAAGTGATAGTGTACCTCAATGTCCTTAGTCCTAGCATGATAGACAAGATTACTAGCTATGAGCACACTACTCATGTTGTCACAATAGAGTGTGACAGGCTTGACTTCTTGCATGCCCAAATCATCAAGAAGCTTCATGAGTCATGCTGCCTCACATGTAGCTAGTGCAGCACCTCTATACTCTGCCTCAGTACTAGAGAGTGCAACTGTAGGTTGCTTCTTATTGCTCCAGCTGACCATACTACTACCAAGGGAAAAAGCATATCCATTAGTAGATCTCCTGTCATAGGCACTTCCTGCCAAGTCAGCATCTGTATATCCTGTAAGCTCCAAGGGCTTACCATGCTCATTGAATAGACCATAATTTGATGTAGCCTTCACATATCTCAAGATCCTCCTCAGTGCATCCAAGTGAGGCTTCATAGGCTCAGCATGAATTGGCTAATCAATCCAATTAAATAGCTAAGATCCGATCTAGTAATGGTAAGGTAAATCAGGCTACCCACCATTTGTCTATACATAGTGACATTCTCAATCTCATGTCCAACATCTATAAGTAGCTTAACATTTTGTTCCAATGGAGTGCTCAAGGACTTGTAATCCAACATACCATACTTGGTTAACATGTCTTGTGCATACTGCTTCTGCAACAACCAAGTACCATGAGGTGTAGAGACAACCTCAATCCTAGGGAAATATATCAGTTCACCCAAACATTTGACCTGAAATTCAACATGCAACATTTCCTTGATCTCTCCAATTCCCATGACATCATCACCTGTAATGATCAAGTCATCCACATAGATGACTAATATCACATAACCAGCCCTTGTCTTCTTTGTGAATAAGCTATGATTAGCCTTACCCATAGCGAAACCAAGTTTCTGTAAAGCATGCACTTAGCATTCCAAGCTCTAGGTGCTTGCTTCAACCCATATAATGATTTCTTCAATCTACACACGTGTAGGAAAATATGGATGTACATAGCCCTCAAGCTGATCCTTGTATACTTCCTCAACCAAATCACCATTGAGAAAAGCATTCTTCACATCCATCTGATACATACTCCATCCTCTAGATGTTTCTAAATCAATCACTATGCTCACAGATGCCATTTTAGCAATGGGGTTGAATGTCTCCTCATAATCAAGACCATATTGTTGCGCATACCCTTTTTCCACAAGTCTTGCCTTGTATCTTTCCAATGTGCCATCTAATTTGCACTTCACATTGTATACCCATTTGCAAACAATAGCCATTTTGCCTTCATGCAAATCAATCAAATCCCAAGTGTCATTTTTAGCCAATGCTGAATATTCCTCATCCATTGCCTTACACCAATTATCATCCAAAATAGCTTTAAAAAACTTTGTGGGTTCCTTGAAGCTAGTGACTTTTGCCATATATGCATAGTGCCTCACTGTATAACCACTGTATGTAAGCCTATCCATAGGCTTCTTGACTCTTTTTGATCTCCTCAATTGAGGTGCACTATGAGACTCTCCTCTCTCATGAGGTGGTACATATCTATGTCTGACACTAGGAGTCACAATTGATGGAATACCAAACTCACTATCCAAGCTGTCAGTGCTAGGTGAATCATAACCACAAGTGAGTGGCCCTGTAACATCATCAAGTTTTCCTTTGCCTTTATCCATATTTCTCCCCCTCATTGACATACACATGTCAGTGGACAAAGATGCTGAAGTCGTCAATCTACCTATCCAAGGACTAACTGATGTAGTAGAATCTTTAGAGGGCCCAAAAATTTCTGCACTTTCATTTGTACCTACATGTACATAAGTCTCCTGAAAAACATCATCATCATTCATCAAGGTGATCTTCTTCTCATGCCATGATTTCAGCTCATCAAGTACTACATCTCTTGAGACCAATGTCTCATGAGTAGAAGGATTGTAGCATTTGTACACTTTCCTATCTTGTGCATACCCAATAAAGATGGCCTTTTTTGCTTTTGGATCAAGCTTCTTCCTCTTTTAATTTGGAACATGAACATATGCCAAGCATCCAAAAACCTTAAGATGGCTTATGTCTGGCTTTATCCCATAAAGCCTCTCATGAGGAGTCATTTCATGTATATCTACTGTTGGTGTACGATTCATGGCATATACAACAGTCATTACAGCCTTTGCCCAATATGCATTTGGTAGGCTCTTCTCATTCAACATGGCTCTAGCCGATTCCATGATCACCTTATTTTTCCTTTATGCCACACCATTTTGTTGTGGTGTGTACCTGTATGTCAATTGCCTTTTTAACCCATGAGCTGCCAAGAAGTGATGAAAGCCTTTAGAAACATATTCTCCACCACTATTAGATCTCAAGCATGAGATGTATCAAGCCAATTCTTTCTCCACATGTCTCTTGAAGTCTTAAAAAGCATCCATGACATCACTCTTGTGCTTCAGCACATACAACCATGTGTACCTACTATAGCCATCTATGAATGACACATAGTAACGTGATCCCCCAAGAGATGCATTCTGTGAAGGTCCCCATACATTAGAATGTACAAGTTGTAATGGTCTAGTAGTAGTGCTTACACGCCTCATAAATGGAAGACTTGATTGCTCCCCAAATTGACACGACTGACATACATGTCCCAATTCCACATGCTTGAACTTAGGGAGTCCAATTACAACTTGCTTATGCTGCATATTCTTCAGCTTTTGAACATTTACATGACCGATCCTTTTATGCCATATCTCAATGTCCCTTATTGCAGCATTGCCATGTGAGTACATAGTAGCATTCAATGCTAGAATTTTTGTATCCAATGTAAACATCCTGCCATTTCTTTTGCCTTTAGCAATGAGTTTGCATCCTTGACTATACTCTTTAATGTAGCATCCATCTCTATTGAATATAACTTGTAGATTCTGTTTAGCCATTTGTCCCATAGAAAGCAAGTTTTTGGTTATGGAGGATACATGTAATACATCATAGAGACTCTTTTTCCTGTCACCATGCATCATCAAGGGAACAATACCTATATGCATAATGTCATGCTGTGTATAATCCCCTGTGAAAACATATCCATGAGCACCTTCTACCAATGTGTCACATGAGGAGTCATGTGGTTAGATGCCCATGAGTCTATATACCATACATAATTTGCTTTGCCTTATGTAGGCAACCCCTTTTTCACATGTTGCATAGCAAACAACCTATCATCCTCTTATATACCACTAGAAGAAGCATAATTACCATGTTGCCTCCCTCTTTCTCTCTGATCATTCTACTTCTTGTAGCAATCCTTAGCTACATGCCCGTATTTGCCACAATAATGACAATCCTTATTTGCATTTGATTGCTATCCATGACTCATTTGAGGCTGCTGCTAAGTGCCTCTTCCTCTAGCTGAATAACCCCCTCTTCCACGAGCATTTGAGGCACCTTCATTTGCTTGAGCTGCCTATTTTTCCATCCAGTAGCTTGCTGTCCATGGGCTGCATATGCATTTCTAGCACCTCTTCCTCTAAAATTTGATCTTCCTCTTCCACCTCTACCCCTTTGATTTGAGTAGAAGACATTGTCTTTGTTGTATTGAGTCCAAGTTTCACTTCTTCATGCAAAAGAAGTGCCACAAGTTCATCAAAGTCAGGCTGCTCCTGACGCACTAAAATGGAAGTGTTAAACTGCTTATATTCTACTCCAAGACCATGGAGGGTAGTTGCCACCAGATCATCATCCTCAACTTCAACTCCAATTAAGCCTAGTTGTTCTGCAATGGTTCTAATCTCATTGACATAGTCTTCAATAGACCTTCCATTTTTGGATATGTGGCTGAATTTTTGCTTTAGTTGTGTCTTTCTTGCATGAGTGACATGCCCATAAATCTTCATCAATAAGTCCCAAGTAGCTTTTGGGTGAGTACAATTTGTAATTTGCATAGCTTTTGTGTCTGACACACATAACGATAGCCAATGTAAGACCTTGATGACATTTTCCAACCATGTCCTATGTGCCTTTGATTGATCATGTGTTGGAGGTCTATCCTCTAGTAGCTTGGGCTCATCTTCAAGATCTGTGACTAGGTTGATTAGGTCCCAATATCCTCTTCAAATTAAGAAATTAGACATCCTGAATTTCCATAGAACAAAATTGTTGTAGTCCAGCTTCTCACCAACTATCTCAGTGATAGTGTCCTTCTCTCCTGTGTTTGCCATTTCAAAGTCTTCAGCTTTGCAAAACCAATCAATTTCCCAAAATGTCAGCAAGCATTATACTTCACTGACCTGTACTGCAACCAGTTTTTACTGTAAAATTGTAGCAATGACCACTATTGCATTCTCAGCTAGTACACTGTGCTTCTGCCCCCATTCAACTGCAGTTACAATGCATCGACAACTTTGCATTCCAATCTGATATGATGACTGCAATTCTTGGCAAAGAGGTTATTGCCTCTCTTTTTGCATCTTGCAATGAGAACACTGTCTATGCACCATTCTTGTATTTGCTACCCATAAATAAGGTGCCTATTTATGGATAAATAGGGGGCTACTCTTGATCAAGAGAGCAAAGCACCTTTCAGAGATGCTATGCCATTCACCACTTTAGTGTTATTCCTTCTTTTCTTAATACTGAATATGGAGCCAAAGAAAAGAATAACTCACAGATGAATCAGAATAATGCTCTGTCCTCTAGGCCTATTGTAGAGAATAACTCACATATAAAATAGGCTTATGTCTTACTGTGTACCGTTCGCGTCATGGGCTGTTGATGATAAACCTCTCTAATAAAAAGAACTAGCTTCTTTATGTACACATGAGTCTCCCAATCCTCTCTCCCTCTCCCTTTGTACAGCTCACCAGGCTCATGTAACCTTCTTCCTAAATTTGTGTATATTTACACAGAGTCCTACACTCACGTTGCAACTGCGAGCATGATTTGAGAAATCAAGGTTCTTGTGCTCAAGGATGTAGAGCACCAGACTAGTGGAAACAAAGGAAAGCGCAAGTGCCACATAGAGCTACCATGAGAAGGGATGTAGAAAGCCCCACATAGCTCCAACACTCCCATATTGGAATGGCTATTCTCGATTTACCCAACAACAAAGTCGCAGTTTCCTGTCTAAAGATTTGTTAACCTTACTGGTTCAACCTTACGGTTGTTTTCATTGCTTTGCTTTGGCTCGATTCTCCATGATGATAGGTCCCAATCTAGAAGATAAGGAATGGAGGACGAAGTATTATCCAGTTCTCAGTAGGAAAAATGTGTAAATGTAGTCAAGGTGAAGGTGTTGCTTTTTGCGAGGACCTGTGAGATTGCTGGTATGTCTGAAACTATTCTTGAGATGAAAGTCGGCCTTTCACTGAGTGTCTGATTGTCTACAGAAGATTATTAGTCAATTTCCAAGCTTGCAAAAAATCCAAATGATTCCACATGCTTCATTTCTTCATCGACTGGTAGCAAGAAACACAGCTATGGTTGCCAGTCTGGCCTCCTTTGTGGCCTTGCCATGGCCTGCCTTGCATTGCTCTTTGTCATCATCGTCATCGTCTTGTAGCTTCGCAAGCCTCCATTTCTTGGGCCACAGTCAATCCAAGAGCACCGTAGTCCTGCACAGTCAATCCTCTCTGCATGTTAACCTCAATTCGAGATGGCAGAAAAATGAAGGAAAAAGTGAAAAAAGCATGAAAAAAGAGTAAAGGCGTAGAGGCGGCCCCTAAAGCTAAGCTGAGGCAAAAAGTACAATTTTAAATGAAAGGCGCCTCAAAAAACTATAAAAACTCTTATAAAAGAGTGCCAAGCTCCCTCTTGTGCCATTTGTAAAAGAATAGACGGGTGTAGGCTTAGGGCATGAAGGAAGAAGAGGGAATTAGAAAAAGAGACCTTGCCACAATGGCCGGTCACGTAAAAAGGGATGGGTGCCCATGGGATTTTAGAGCTTGTATATAAAGTTCAAAAAGTAAATGGAAGCTCATTCTTTGGTGTGTGGCTAACAAGAGTCCTCTCTTCTTCTCTTATTCTCTTCAGCTTGCTTGTGTGTGTACTCTTGAGAGAGAGTGTGTGAGAGTGTGAGGGAGTGAGTGAGTGTGTGGGAGTGAGGGATCAAGAGGGTGAAGCTCTTCACCATCCCCTCTTTTCTCTTTTTCTCTCTTTTTCTCTCTTTCTCTCTTCTCTTCTCTTTTATCACATGCGTGGCTATGGTGGATGTAACTTGGAGATGGAGGAGGCTTGAGGATGCTTGAGCTAGCATCTAGGATTGTGGAGCTACTGGCGTGTGCGAGAGAGGAGGCAACTCATTTCGGCATCAAGGTAAGCTCACTACACCGCCAAGAGGATCGATGATGCGTCGGCTAGGTTACAGATAGCCATGAGAGATCGCTTGAAACACTTGAAAAAATAAGTAGTCCATGGGTCTTGGCGGTTGAGCATGAGCTCCCACTACATTTTGGTTCCGTTGTTGCCGGGACCAATGCATTCAAGCTTGAGCACTTGTGCATCTCATATCGAGCATCAAAGTAAAAGATTAATCCCCGAAACGGAGCTTGAGATAGGTAGGAAGTTTGAGTTTTTTGATCTTTGAAACAAGTAAGTATTTTGGGTTATTTTGTTGGTTTGATGATTGGAAAAGATGGAGAAACCATTTCAATTTTTTGCCTTCGATCTTTGTTGCATTTAGCGTAGGTTAGGATTAGGAAATCAGATTGGAAAAGCGTAAGGTTTGCTGCTGTAAAACAGGGCACAAATCATGCAAAAATGGGAAAAAAGAGTACTTGGGATATTTAATGTCAGCATAAGTGAGTGATTGGGGACATCAAAACCTTACCCGGGATGGGGTTTAAGAGCCAAGAGGTCAAGGAAGAGCTCATTTCATACCCTGACATTGAGAGAGAGAGAGAGAGAGAGAGAGAGAGAGAGAGAGACTCTTGGCCCACAATTTCCATTCGGCCCTCGGCCTGTTCAAATCCATCACTCCGCCCCTGCAATTTGGACGAGTTGGGCTGAGTCAGGATTTTTCCAAATTTTCAAGAAATTAGACCAGACCTGTTGACTAGAGTCCTAGCGACAGTCGTCTGAGCCAAAGACCCTGAACAAACCTAAAACGGGTAAGACAATGCAACGAGCAATTCTAAAATTTGACAAGATGGCCAGAATCAACAAGCCTATCAGGCCCAAAATGAAGCGAGAGTGCGTAAGCCACTTAGATACTTGTTTTCCGCACTCATCCTGAATTTTCACACTTGAAGTACACTTAAGGACAGCTGAAAGCCTGATTGAGCACAAGTGTACGGGAAAGAACACACACACACACACAAAGTAGAGATAAATTGAGGATTGGATGCAATAAGTCAAGGAACTCACTCAGATAAACACCTCAAGGAACCCATCAATAGGAGAAGATCTCAAGACATAGACGGACGACCAAAGCACAGAGTAGGACCATGCAAGCGGCGCTAGAGAAGTGGATTTGATCAACTTGCTCAACCTGATCGACAGCTTGGTGGAGCACGAGAATATGATCAAGACAGAGCAAAGCTCAGATCGTAGGCCAAACGAGGAACTCGACTTACGAGTTTTTCCAGAGGCAATTCAGTAGCTAGTGAGCATCTACGATACGCACGCTCAGTATGAGCATCGTGGCAGAATGGCAGAGGCCATCATAACAGGCTTGGAAGAGGAATGGAAGCTAGCCCACAAGGCGCTGCAAGGCATAGTGAAATACAACCAAGACTAGCATGCTAGGAGCTTAAGGCAGGACACAAAATTGCACGAGGTATAGTGGGTTGTACTGAACCTAGAAGGTGGGAATCAGACCGGGATCATGAGAGAGACCTAGAAGGAGACTTGACATTGAGTGAGCTTCTCATGAAGCGACTGCTCGATAACATAGCAATGGAGCAGAGTGCTGCAGCACTAGCGACATCATTACTAGCAAGGTTAGGAGCAAACCAAGGCTCTAAGGACCAGTCTAAAATCCCAATTGTTGCAAAGAAACTCGACAAGTACCAACCCCACAATGATCCATATAGCTTTGTAGAGCAATTCGAGCAAGTCTACGAGGCCAACGGCCTCACTGACTTGACTCAACACTCTCAAGCATTCGGGCTTTGCTTAGGTCACAAGGGTAGGACTTGGTACATGAGTCTAGATGCTGGAGAACGAGCGGACTTTAACGGCCTAAAAAACCTCTTCATCAAGAGATTCTCCAAGCCCGGATATTCTGACAATTTTCTAGTAAGACTAATGAATGTCAAGCAGAAAGGGAAAGAGGACATCTGCGATTATGTCACCCACGCGAGGAGGCTCTTCAAGAGAATCCCCATGGTCAAACGACCTACCAAAAGAGCAGTGTCCATCATGTTTATCAGTGGAATACAGAGTGAGGAGCTGTATAAGGCCTTGGTAGGCAACTCGAGCTTGTAGTGAGACTCGCTAGTTAGGGTGTTTGAAGAGGCCATTCGACGAGTAGACAACCAATTGAAAGGGCGGAGCTCGAGGAGCTCAAATTCAGAAGAGACCAACTCGCGGAGTTCAGAGAGAGCGTCAACCTCTAGTGAACGATCAGGTCCAATGGCCCAGGACAAAGGGAAAGCCATTGAGACAAACCAAGACTTGGATGAGGTAAAAATGGAGATAGCCAAACTGCAGGATATGTTGAGATGACCAATGTGCCCACACATCCAATGCGTGTACTATGGCGGAAACCTCTTGCCGGCCGAGTGTCAAGACCCTAGGTCATGACCTTGTGCTAATTGCAGTAGATTTGGTTATGACGTTGCGCATTGCAGATTACTGAGAAGACTTTCGTACTCACAACCATACGACCAGCCATATCTAGCGAGTAGACTCCAACAATTCTTCGGAAGGGGAGCCCTATTGGCCCTTTGTGTGCCTAACGACATTAAATCGGCTATTCCTAGAATGGACATAAACCCTACAGGCATACCTAGACCACTTGGTCTCTACATGACCCATCCACTGAGTGATGCTCCAGTCCACTACGTGGACAAGCCAAATGAATAAAAGACTTACGTATACCCATATATCTTGCACGATGATGAGGGCAACACATTCCTTATGGACTATTGACCAGTACCGATGATGGCGTTAGGAAGAGATCGAGGTAGAGGCCTAGGAGGGCAGATGTAGGATCCAATCATATGTTGGACTTGTGGTCATCCAGGGCACGTCTCATCACGTTGTCCTGAAAGGGAGCAACCAAATAGAGATAGGGTAGACCTAAGGTGCTCTGAGTGCGGAATCAGTTATCTCTTCATTGACTATCCCAAGCGAAAACCATCCTCAAGTTCAACCAATGTGCCATTTTTCCCATTCGGACTGTTCAGTGTCAAGAACCTTGATGGGGAGGCCACACCTATCCCATTGCGTGTCATGACCCGAGCACAGATGAAGCAAGCCGGCATATCGTTTCCAGGTCCTAGCAACCTCGATGCAGCCTTGATCGGGAAGAAGAGCCGTGGACGGAGAAAGAAGAAACCCGAAGCTAAGATCATGCTGAAAATTGAGAGTGCCATGACTCTGCCTGTTGGAAAGAAGGTCACTGATGTAGAGGCACAAACCTCAGCTCCTAAGACAGCTGAAAAGGGAAATGCTAAGGTAGGAGAATACCGGATCTGAAGCGCCAACTAGAGGCTATCGAGAAAGTGAAGGAATGGGCAAAAGAGGCCCAAGAGCACCTAAAAGATGCTGAGCCCATCCTAGAGGACAAGATCAAAGATCTCTCAAGCATAAGCACGCCAGTCTCACCCCCTCGACCAAAATCGAGAGATGTGATTGCACCGCAAGCGGTACTGCTTAGGCAAAGCCTTGATGCTATAGGCCAGCAAATCAATCACGACCATTGGCCAAGACAATTCGGAATAGAGAAAGACGAGTAGCCAATGACCTCCTTACCACACTAGTGACCACCCCTGTGACACTGAGCCTGGGAGACCTGCTTAGGCAGCATTCCACCCTATGGCAAGACCTGAAGCAGTGGGTTGAAGGATCACGAGAGCAAGCTGCTGCAGGTCTACATGACAATGATGCAGAGACACAAATATCGAGTCTGACACTGCACTTTGTGTTTGCACGTTAATGCTTTTTGTAAAGGCACTGAGATGCATGCGGTCTTACCTGTCTTAGCCCTAGGCGACACAACAAGAAAGGGGATTGTAGACACAGGAGCAGGGGTTAGTGTATTGAGCTACTATGTAGTGCTTCAGACTTGGGGAAACCCGCCTGTTGAGACTGCCAGGTTCAATGTCACACTAGCAAACAGTATGAGAGTGAAATCATTCAGGGTACTTAAAAATTGGCCGATGAAAATCACAGGCGTCCAGTTCTCTGTTGACTTTATAGTCATGAAGGGAGTGGACTACGATTTCCTATTAGGCTGTTGAGTCTTGAAATGACTTGTTTTTTGGCTGTTTTTTTGTTGTTTTTGAGAGCTGAATGATTGATTTTATGAGATGATTGATTGGTTTAGAAGTGGTTTGAGAGTGTTTTGGATGATATTGATTGTGTTTTGGAAGTTCATGATGTTTATTAGTGGTTCTGTGATGTTCTGATAGATTCTGATTGGTTCTGTATACCTTTTGTTTTGTTCTGTTTTGTTCTGATTGTCTTCTGTAAGGAGGGATGGATTATTGATTGATGAAGATTGAGATCTTGTGAAAGCTTATTGAATAGTTTGTGAGAGTTTGGAATGGTTTGAGTATGAGTTATGTGGTTTTGATGACCTTCTGTAACCTTCTGTAGGTCTTCTGTAGAGCCTCTGTCTCTGTTCTGTTCTGTTCTGTACTGTAGCTGTTCTGGTACTGTTCTGTGACTGTTCTGTATGCTTCTGTATGTGTTCTGATGGATGAGAGTGTAGCTTGGGAAAGTTTTCTAGCCTTGAAAAGAGGTGAATACAAGTGTAAAAGAGCTGAAAGAAGTAGCTGCTGAAGACTCAAGTGAAGACTGAAGTGAAGTGACAGTAGTGAGCTATGAAAGGACACTGTAGTGGCTTTGGTGACTCTTCATATCAAGCATACCTCTTGGGAGGGGTATCCACGACCTAAGAAGGATTATTGAGAGTGATTATGAGAGATTATAGTGAGGATATGATGTATTATTGATGGAGAGAGAGAGAGAGAGAGTCAGAGATAGCCAATTCTACTCAACCAGAGTGATTGTATATGAGAGATTGAGAGAGAAGACTATGAAGATATTGAAGATGAATACTATGTGATGTATTTCCATTCAAAGATGGTGTATTCCTTTGCTTTCTTTGTTCTATTGATGGATTTTGTGAAGATATTGAAGAATATGGTTGATTCTATTAAATCCGTGGGAGATCTACATGATGCTGTATGAAGATTTGTTGTGCCTGGTGTTCTTTTCTTCATTGTGATCATATGAAATATAATAAACAAGCTTGTTGATGTTACAAGATTGATTTTCTTGCAAGATAATTCCCGCTTCCTTGGTGTTCCTCTTGGGGCTCCATGTTTTTGGTGCGCAGCCAGGGAAACTTGCCATCAACAAGCACCAGAAGGGGCTGCAAATGAAGGAAATGGCATTGCCAAGAAGAGAAGAATTCAATGGATGTTTGTAAAGTTTCTTCTTCCACTGAAGAGTTGGAATTTCTCATAATCAAAGCCACTTTCCACAAGAAGTTCATCCCACAATGGCGGAAACACATCACCATCATGATGCATGCTCTATGTGGTGGACAGTTTCCTCTTCCTGTTGAAGCAGCAGAAACTTGCATCTTGGTGGCAAATTGTTTGGGAATAAACTGAAGAGCAGAAACAAAGAGAATGACCATCCATGGAAGATTTGGCATTCATTGAGAAGTTTCCAGACAACATCAAGTGGGAGATTGTGAAGAAGCTTCAGGAGTCTTGGTCTGTAGAGGTTCACAAAGACAAGAAGGAAAAGAGTTGGAATTTGTTCGTGGATGCTCAATAGCAAGATACATGGGATGCTTGGTGTACTGATAATCTTCTATTTGTTCAATTTGCAACCCACTGGAAGTTGGTAGACAGAGTGTTTTTCACAACATACACTGTTGAAACCATCAGAAACTGGCATTACTATGATGATGGCACCACCACAATGCTCAGACGTATGCATTTTGACACCTTCAGAACCGAATACCTTCCTCTGTGTAGTGGAATGAAAGCAGAATTCAGGGACGTTGAAAAGAAAGAAGTAGAAAAAATATTGGCAAGAGAGTCCTCCAGAGACTGAAGCCTTCTGTTAACCCTCTGTGGAGCACTAACAACATAGTGGAGCCAACCCTCTGATGAATGACGCAATAAAGAGGCAAGCGTTAGAACGAGTCCAGAGGTACGTGAGAAGAGAGAAAGCAAAAATCAAGGCTGAGAACGAGCTCACAGCGGAAGCCGCCTTTGACGCCCTTGCGGAACTCTTTACAGAAGTCCTAATGGCACATCAAGCCCTTCCTCCTCCTACTGGAGGTCCACTTCCAAGCCAGATCCGTCCTGGAAATATTGATGACAGGCCATCGAATGTAGTTCCATTGCCAGTTTTTAAGGGAGAATACAATGAAGACCCCGATCTTCATGTAGCAGAGTTTATGGTAGCATGTGTGGCTAACAATGCCAGAACCCCTGAGCATTGGTTAGCAATATTCCCCGCCACTTTCAAGGGCGCGGCGTTTCAGTGGTATGAGAGACAAGCAACAGGAAATTTTGGCACATGGGATGACTTGAAGTTGGCCTTCCTCACTAAATTCAGGCATGAAGGTTTTGAAGAGCGGATGCGAGAGGAATTTATGAATTTAAGTCAGTCCTCTGGAGAAAGAGTAGAAGCTTATGTCTCACGAATGGAATCCATCCTGAAGAGATGGACGAACCATAATCTAGATGATGGCATTCAGAAGGGAGTGTTTTTTAGAGGATTACAACCAGAAGTCCGTAAGTTTGTGGAGCTGCAAAGACTAGCCACACTGCAAGCTGCAACAGAAGGTGCAAGTCTGTATGATGAAGTGGAAGCTAGATTAGCGATGAATACAGGAAGAGGAGTCCTACCTCCTCTGATTGCCAAGAATGATGTACTCACCAAATGCAGTCCCAGGGACTGTCCCCTACCCTTACCAACAGATGCCCCTAGTATCACAGTACAGTGCACCAAATCCATAGTGGCCACAATCCATGCCTCAAATGATGGTTCAACCACAACAACAATGGTCCCAACCAATTTCCTCAATGCCAAATCAGCAGCAATAGTGGAACCCTACCAACTGGAGTCAGCAGCCAACAATTCAAACAGGAGCTCTGAATCAGAACCAGAACAGAGACCCCTCTGTACCAGCCCAACCTGTTTATGCAGTGATTACAGAGACTCCTCAAAACCCTCCTGCCAGTACCTCAGTGTCAAGATTGTGGGAGAGAAAGAAGGAGTCTCACTTGTAGCTTTCTTGCTTGCACAATGGGGGAATACACACAAGGGTGGAGGCTGAAAACAATTTTCCTCTTCTTAGTTGTATAAGCCAAAAGAACTCTCTTACAAAGAAATAGAAGAACCCTATATATGGGTCTCAAACCAAACTCAACTAACTAAGGTGGCATACTAACTGAGCCACGAACTAGAGTAGATAAGGATAGCTATCATGTAGCTATTATTCATGGGCGGTGTACCAACCGCGTCTGCAACTGACAAGTCAGTGACATAAATACACAACGGTCACCCTGGCGTATCACGAGTGGAGCTCGATATCTCAACACTCCCCCTCGAGCTCAATCCCAATTCTTGCACACCAAGTAGGTCTCTGAACTTGCACAGCTTCTCTACGCCCAATGCCTTTGTGAATATGTCAGCTACCTGATCCTCTGTGCTGACATAAACCAGATCAATAAGACCTAGTAAAACCCTCTCCCGCACATAGTGATAATGCACCTCAATGTGCTTTGTTCTAGCATGATAGACTGGGTTATTTGCCAAGTGTATACTACTCATGTTTTCACAATAAATGACAACTGGCCCATCTGTAGATTGATGCATATCATAAAGTAGCTTATGCAACCAAGCTACCTCACATGCAGCCATTGCTGCACCCCTGTACTCAGCCTCGGTGCTCGATAAGGCAACTGTAGGTTGTTTCTTGCTGCTCCAAGTGACTGCAGCACTCCCAAAAGAGAACACATATCCACTGGTAGATCGTCTATCAGAAATACTACCAGCCCAATCAGCATCAGTGTATCCATGCAACTGTATCTGAATCCCAGTCTCATAAAATAGTCCATACTATAATGTAGACTTCATATACCTGAGTATGCGTCTAGCCGCATCCAAATGTGGTTTCCGTGGAGCCTGCATAAACTGACTTACCAATCCAACAGCATAGCTCAAATCTGGCCTGGTAATAGTCATATAAATCAAACTTCCTACTATGCGTCTGTACATAGTAGGGTCTTCTAGAAGCTCACCTGCATCTGTGCTCAGCTTCACATTCTACTCCAAAGGAACTGAAATAGGCTTACAGCCTGTCATCCCATATTTGGACAGCATGTCCAATCCATACTGCCTCTGCAAGAGCTGTATCCCACTTGGTGATCTAATCACCTCAATGCCCAAGAAATAACGCAGCTCTCCCAAATCCTTCATCTCAAACTTCTGCTTCAATAACATTTTCACATGAAGGATATCTTCGTCACTGTCACTTGTCATAATCAAATCATCAACATAAATGACAAGTAGCATAATACCTTTCTCTGTTTTTCTCACATAAAGTGAGAAATCTGCCTTGGAAATCTGAAAGCCAATAGTGACAAGATACTGTCCTATCTTGTCAGACCATACTCTAGGTGCTTGCTTCAAGCCATACAAAGCTTTCTTCAACCTGCAAACAAACTCAGGATGAACAGCATGCACATAACCTGGTGGCTGCTCCATATATACCTCTTCTTGCAAATCACCATGCAAGAAGGCATTCTTTATATCCATCTGATGTAAAGACCATTCCTTTGATGCAGCCATAGCAATGACTGCTCTTACGGTTGCCATCCTTGCAACCGGACTAAATGTTTCTTCATAGTCAATGCCATATGTTTGTGCATACCCCTTGACTACTAGTCTTGCCTTGTATCTGTTCACAGAACCATCTGCATTGTGCTTCACCTTATAAACCCACTTACAGCCAATTGCATTCTTACCTTTAGGCAAAGGTACTAACTCCCATGTAGCAT
This sequence comes from Lygodium microphyllum, assembly GCF_053477565.2. Classification (NCBI taxonomy): domain Eukaryota; kingdom Viridiplantae; phylum Streptophyta; class Polypodiopsida; order Schizaeales; family Lygodiaceae; genus Lygodium; species Lygodium microphyllum. The sequence goes on from NC_141159.1 coordinate 32,415,655, forward strand.
TTGCTTCCAAGGCATCCATTTCTTCATCCATGGCTTTCTCCCATTTTTCTTTTCCCATGGCTTGCTCAAAAGAAGTGGGTTCTGGTTCCTGTATCACTTTGACCATATATGCATAGTGAATGGCTGTAAATCCATCATATTTCAGCCTATCCACAGGATACCTAACTCTGGTTGACCTGCGCAAAGTAGGTTCACTCCCAGGTGCTCTCAAAACATCCCTGGTCTTCCTTACTCCAGGTGTAACAATAGAAGGAATACCCAACTCATCATCAATGCTCTGTTCTGAGCCACTGGATTCACCATCCACATAAGAGTGACCTGCATTCACATCAAACATGGGCTGATCAACCTTCTCTTTTCCTTTTCGTGATACCTGCATACCACTATCTGCATTACTTTGAGAAGATTCTCCTGATCTCAATCTGCCTGTCCATGGCGAAGAATGTGAACCACTGCTAGAGGACGCTCCAGGTCCACTAATATTTTGTGACTGCTGCTGTGAATTCTGTCCAGCATTACCATTTTGTGCATCTACATCATCAATCACATTTACTGGTTTATACCAGCTACTCATCTCATCAAAAACAACATCTCTGCTCACTGTAAACTTACGAGTAGAAGGGTTATAGCATCTATACCCTTTTTGCTGCAGAGAATAACCAATAAAGATGCACTTCTCAGCTTTTGGATCCAACTTGGATCTCAACTCATCTGGCACATGTACATAGGCAATGCAACCAAAAATTTTCAAATGAGAAATATCTGGTTTCCTACCAGTATACCTCTCCTCTGGAGTCATTCCATGTATTGCTGCAGTGGGAGTCCTGTTCATTATGTAAACTGCTGTAGCAACTGCTTCAGCCCAAAAATCTGGTAGGTCTTTTTCATTGAGCATGGCACGAGATACCTCTCCAATATGTCTGTTTTTTCTTTCTGCAATTCCATTTTGTTGTGGGGTATGACTGCATGAATATTGCTGCTTTATGCCATGCTCCTGCAAGAACCTTGCAAACTCATTTGAGAGGTACTCTCCCCCTCCATCTGACCTTAGGCATTTTATCTGCATGCCTGTTTCTTTTTCAACCATAGCTTTAAGAGTTTTGAAGTGCCCAAAAACTTCACTTTTTTTTTTCATAAAATACATCCAAACTTTTCTGCTATAGTCATCAATAAAAGTGACAAAATAATGACAGCCTCCAAGAGATGCAGCTTTAGTAGTCCACACATCAGAGTGGATTAATTCCAATGGCTTCTCACTCTCTTGAACATGTCTAGGAAATGGTTTCCTTGCCTGTTTTCCAAACTGACAGGCTTCACATACCTTATGCATTTCTGCAACCTTGAATTTGGGCAATCCTGCAACAATATTTTGGGCCTGCATTGATTTAAGTGGCTGTACATTAACATGACCAATGCGTTTATGCCAGATATCAATATTTGCAACTACGCCGGTCCCATGTGCAAACATTGCTGCACTCAATTCAGACATGTCTGCATCTAATGTAAACATTCTGCCCTTCTTCTTTCCTTTTGCTATCAAGCGACCTTTATTTTTCATATCCTCAACAAAGCATCCATGAGGATTAAATCTGACCTGCAAGCCCTGCTCAACCATTTAACCGACAGAAATCAGATTCTTGGTGATATTCGGGACATGAAATACATCGGACATGTATTTCTTTTTCCCATCCTGCATAGACAAAGGAATTTTTCCAATCTGCACAATAGGATGTGCAGTATCATCACCAGTCTCCACAAATCCTGGTTTTTCCATTTTCCTTGCATCCTCCATCCATTCTGCATGACCTGTCATGTGGTTTGATGCACCTGAGTCAACATACCATACATCATTGCTTTCATCTGCACTTGTCACAGAATTGTTCATGTGCTGCACCATGAACAAATGCTCATTTCTGTCATCACCTTGTCTACTAGAAGATGCATAATTCCCTTGTTGCAGTTTTTCATTCATGATGTCATTCTGCTTTTTATAGCAGTCTTTAGCCATATGACCCATTTTACCACAGTAGTAGCATTCAACATTACTGTTTGCATTTTGACCTCTTTGCCATCCACCACGACCTCTTTGGCTCCCCCTGCCTCTAGAGTTACCACGTCCTCCGCCATAGGACTGGTTTTCTTGAGTTTGCTATATATTCTGATTTCTACCACGGCCTCCAAATCGGCCTCCTCTACCTCTGCCTCTACCTCTTCCAGCATTTGAGTAGAAGACAGCTTCTTTTGAAGTTCCTCCTGACGAAGATGCACCACCATTTCTCTGCTCCTCAGAAATTAGAAGAGCAATCAACTCCTCAAAATCAGGAAATCTTTCACGGACGGAAATGGATGTTCGGAACTGTGCATAATCCTTTCCTAGACCATTCAAGGTCACAGAAACTAAATCATCATCTTCCACTGGCGACCCAATGGAAGCAAGTGCATCTGCAATCTTCTTCACCTTCATGTGGTAGTCATTGATGCTCATACTTTCTCTTTGCACATTATGCAACTCTTGCTTGAGCTGCATTTTCCTGGCTTGCGTATTTGTGCTATACATTTTTGACAAAGTATCCCATGCCTCCTTTGGCGTACTTGCATCCTGAATATGCACAATCATAGAGTCTGAAATACTGATAGACAGTCAGTACATAACTTTCCTGGCTCTCTCATGCCATGCTTTGAATGCCTGGATTTGCTGTTGATTGGGAACATCAGGAAGAACTGGTTCTTCTTCATTTCCTGCAACAAATTCCCAATATCCTTTTCCCATAAGGAAATTCGTCATTCTAAACTTCCATGCTTGGAAGTTGTTCTTGTCAAGCTTTTCAGTGACAATCTGTGAAAGAGAATTAGACGCCATTACAGAATACTGCAAAAAATTCTGTCACTGCAAAAAACATAGCTTCACCCTCACAAGGGCAAATCTACAAAACTGGCGAAAGTGGTATTTGACCACACAGTCACTTCCTAGTGATGATTTTGCATAAATAGGAACCAAGGATGATTCTGAAACTCCAATGTCTCTGCGCACAAGCATACGATGCAATTTCTACAGTAACTTTTCACTGACCTGTAGAATAGTGGCTGCACAACATAAAACTGAGCCTTTTCCTGAGTGCGTGCAGAAAACTTCCATCTGCAAAACAGGCCCCGAAATGGCCTCAAATAAAAAAAACAAGGTCGCCAAGGGCTAAAGCCCTTGCTCGTAGCATATACTGCCCTCTTGCTTCACCGCGAAGGGCGTCTCAACCTGAGACAATGCACTCTTGCAATTTCCAGCTGTGCTACCTGCAGAGATCTGCTCCCAAAACAAAAAATGAAAGCAACACTGCTCCTCTTACCAAAACACCGCGAGCTTGGCTTGCTTTCTTGAGCTCCTTACCACGAACAAGGCTCTGATACCATGTCAAGATTGTGGGAGAGAAGGAAGGAGTCTCACTTGTAGCTTTCTTGCTTGCACAATGGGGGAATACACACAAGGGTGGAGGCTGAAAACAGTTTTCCTCTTCTTAGTTGTGTAAGCCAAAAGAACTCTCTTACAAAGAAATAGAAGAACCCTATATATGGGTCTCAAACCAAACTCAACTAACTAAGGTGGCATACTAACTGAGCCACGAACTAGAGTAGATAAGGATAGCTATCATATAGCTATTATTCATGGGCGGTGTACCAACCGCGTCTGCAACTGACAAGTCGGTGACATAAATACACAACGGTCACCCTGGCGTATCACGAGTGGAGCTCGATATCTCAACACTCAGGAGGCAAAAGCTTGAAGGATTACTTATCCAACTCAGTTGCCAACATCAAAAAGGAGTTGATGGATGTGATTACAGAGCAGCTACAGACGCTGAAAGTTAATACTGCTAGCATATCCAACGTTGCAGGAGCAGGAAGAGATGTGATGCGGTCAAATACTTGGTGTGGTAAGTGTCATCAAGCAGGCCATGTAGCCACTGAATGTACACGAAAACCAACCATTCCGGGAGCCTTCTGTTCCTACTGTTTGCGGAAGAACCATACAGAGGACATTTGCTCTCTAAAGGAGATGCATGATAGGAGAAGGAAGGAAGAAGACACAAGATTCAACTTGCTGGAATCTAAAATGACAACACAGGATATTGGACCCAAGCCTAGAGAGTTTGGTCCTAATTTCGGACCCAGAAGATTTCCTTCCCAAAGTTACAGAGGAAGACAGTCTGGCAGTGGTCAGAGATCAGAAGTGGAGTGTTATAGATGTGGAGAAAAGGGACACATTTCACCAAATTGTCCAAATCCCAGAAGGTCAGTGTATTACAAGCCCTTATGCAGTCGATGCAAAGGAGAAGGCCACACTGCAAAAGACTGTCCAAGTCCAGCCCCAGTGAAGAACAGTGCTACTGATAGTCCGGCCAAGGCCCAAGAGCCTACCTCCAATTTAGTGGAATTGGAAGTTGCTGCCATCACATGTGCAAACAAGAAGGAACCACCTATCCAGAAAGAAAACAATCCTCCTGCCAGAACAGTGAAGTTCAATCTTCCACCAGAAGAACAAAACAGAACAGAGCCTGACAGTGCCGTACAGAGCACTACAGTGCCACAGAGAGTTACAGAGACAGTTCCAGAGACAGGACCAGAGGTCCAGGAGATAGAAGAGGAGGAAGTGCCACAAGTGGTAGAAGAAGTTTCCATGATGCCTCTGTTGGAAGAAAAAGGGAAAATGAAAATGGGTGTTGCCCCATTCCCTAACCGATTAGAGAAGCCAGTGGATCTTATTAAGGAATACGATCTGGTCAGAGATCTAGATACCTTTAAACCAAACCTCACATTCCGACAATTATTGATGTTGTCTCCCAGTTGCCGAAAAAGGTTCAAAAGTATACTGACAAGAAGACGTGGCTTAAGGATTGCTCCTTCAACAGCAACAAAGTCCAATAAAGCTCCAAAGCTTGTCAAAGAAGTGGACGTAGCTAACGCCTTCCTAGATCCGGGTACCCCAGAGACTGGCGTGTGGATAGAAGGCTGCTTCATTGCAAATGCTCTAATTGATGGTGGATCTTCAGTGAACATTATGACGGATGTGACAATGAAGGATCTAGGTCTACAAGGTGTGCAACCCACCCAATGGCTCATCAGACTGGCGGATCAGAGCAGAATCAAGCCTTTGGGCATTCTCCCATATGTGAAGACTATAGTGGCTGGAAAAGATTATTGGCTAACCTATCTGGTGGTGAAGCCAAACTCTTATGGTACATCCTATCCTCTGTTACTGGGCAGAACATGGCTTTTTGAAGCCAGAGCAAGGACGGATTGGTTCAAAGGAACCTTGACCTTGGGTAGAGGACCCAATAAAGTGGTGCTGAAGCTATATGGTTCTCAAAAAGGACATGGATAAACCTCCTTGGAATTATCTTCTGACTCCCCTAATGAGGCTACAGATGGAACATCAGTAGACGAAGATGCTGTCAAACAGATCCTTCCCAAGAAAACAGTGGCACGTTCCTTAGCAGTGGATATTGTAAGCCGACTTCCAAAGATGCAAAGCCATTATCAATGGGTGAATACTTCTTGCCTGAACCAGGAATGACTTCTAAAATCACTTCTAACAGTGAGATAGAAGCATGGATGTACTGCTCTCCCTGTTACATGGCCATAGCAGAGCCAGAGACAGAGGCAGAAGATGAAATGGAGAACCTATTCTTCTCTTACAGAGCTCCTACAGAGACAAAAGCAGAAGCAGAAGCAGAGACAGAGACAGAGACAGAAGAGGATGAATATGATATGGACGAAGAAGGTTATGAAAGTGAGACGGAAGAGTCTATCCCACTTGAAGAGGATATATATGAAGAAGAAGTTCCAGAAGCATCAGAAGCAGATGAGCTCATGTTGTGGGACAGAATGGCAATGGTACCATTTGGTCTGGTAAATGGATCTTCTCATATGAAAAATCTTTATAAGAAATGGATTAAGAAGAATAAGTCGTCTTTTAGTAGTGGCTCATGCCGTCCTAACCCATCTTTGCCAAGAAAAGATGATGATGATGCACCGTGCCAACAAGCACTAGTTCCACAAACCCAACAGAAATCAGAGGGTCCCTGTTATGTGACATTCTTAGATGTGTCATCAGAAGATGAGTCTTCAAGCCAAGAGGTAACTACTCTTGAAACCAAAACCAACACGGCTCTAAGCCCATTCCAACATCTCTAGAAGCAACCTAAGTCTCCACCAAAAGAAGAAGTTGGGTCTAGTGGGACATCAGAAGAGGACACCACTCCCTTGAAGGAGTCGGATCTGTATCCAGAAGCAGTCCATGGGACCTTCATCCGTGAAGTAGAAGGTGAAAGGTAGTTAACCTTTGTGGATTCAGATGGCACTGAATGCCACTTGAAGGTGGGTAGCAGCCTACCAGAAGAGGAGTTGTCAACTTTGTATCCCTACCTGGTCGTTCCCATGTTCTGGCTGATCATCTGTCACGTATCCCACAAACTGCAGACGAGGAGCAGGATGATCCAGACCTCCCTGATGCTTCCCTATTCTTGGTAGAAACTGTAACTCCTTGGTATGCAGACATTGCCAATCTACTGGCAACCCAACAGTACCCTCCTGGCATTTCTAGTCGGGAAAGGAAGAAGCTTATGCTAGAATCAGCCCCCTACACCCTGTTAGGCGGTGCACTGTATAAGAAAGGCAAAGATGAAGTGCTTAGAAGATGTGTTGCCGGAGATGAGATTGGGATTGTTTTGAAGGCTTGCCATGACGAGCCATGTGGAGGTCACTTTGCAGGAGAAGCCACAGCCAGGAAGGCTCTGCTAGTAGCAGGTTACTGGTGGCCTACCATTCATAAGGATGCCTATGATTACTGTAAAAGATGTGATGCTTGTCAGAGAATGGGGAAACCCATAAAGACAAGTGCCATGCCACTGCAACCTATCCTTCCCTTAAAGCCGTTTGAGAAGTGGGGCATCGACTTCGTAGGTCCAATCGATCCTCTTACCAGAAGGAAACAGAACCAATACATCCTGGTATGTATGGATTATGTCACAAAGTGGTGTGAAGCTAAAACCCTAAAGTGGGACGATGGTAACAGCGTGGCCCTGTTCATGTACGAGAATATCATCACCCGTTTTGGCAGTCCCTTAGAGCTGGTAAGTGATAGAGGTACTCATTTCCTTAACAAAGTCATGGAAGAGTTGACAGAGTTGTATAAGATCTGCCATCGCAAGTCCACTCCTTATTACCCCAGAGCCAACGGCCAAGTCGAAGTTACGAATCGCATCCTCTGCTCGATTCTGACAAAAACAATTGCCGCACATCGTCGTGACTGGGACGATCGACTTACAGAGGCCCTTTGGGTGTACAGAACCTCTTATAAAGCAGCAACAGGACAGACACCTTTCCAGCTGGTGTATGGTACAGAAGTTGTTTTCCTTGTTGAACTGGAACTACCCTCTTTGAGAGTGGCTATCAAAGAGCGTTTGGGGGACGATGATTCACTGCAACACCGTCTCCTGCACCTGGAATGTTTGGACGAAACTCGTAGGATGGCTCTATAGTGCATGGAAGCCACGCAAGCTCGACGCAAGGCTTACCATGACAGCTTCATCAAGCACAATGAGTTCAAAGAAGGTGATTTGGTCCTAGCCTATGATTCACGATTTGGCAAGTTTCCTGGCAAACTCCAACAACGGTGGATGGGCCCCTATAAGGTACTTGTTGCAACCCTAATGGCTCTGTCCAAGTGCAGACCATTGATGCCTCTGATGATCCCTTTCTGATCAATGGATATCGCTAGAAGAAGTACTTCCCTCCTTGGAGATCTTGACAATTACGGTCACTTGATCCTTTCCCCCATTGGCGTGGCACTATCATTCTTATGATGCTACTTCTGATACCCGTTCTTCAGTCACTCTTGATGAGATGGACGCAACCCTCTGTCCTCTTAACTCCACCTTCCAGCCTTGATCTCTTATCCTCTATTTTCCACTAGAGTGGCGAGGTTGGTCTTGATACATGGTCTTTCTACCATTCCCTTGTTTAATTCGAAGAGAAGAAAAAAAAAAGGAAAAAAAAGAAAAAGAAAAAATATACATATCGGTCATGGGAGAAAAGGACTTAGGTCCCTATCATGCCGACCTATTCTTTGAGAAAAGGTGGAAACATCCTCGGGAATAGGGGAAAACAAGAAAAAAAAAGCGAAAAAAAAAAGAAAAACAAAACTATTATGAGAGAAAAGGAAGAAATTCCCTGTCATAGCAGGCCTCGTTCCAAGAAAAGGTGGTTAAACACCCTTGGGGCGGGAAGCTGGCTGTGGAAAAGGTGGCAACATCCAGCAGTCCAGAAAGTGAAATCATCACTTGATATCCCCAGGATCCAATTCCGAAGCTACCTCCCTTGGTACGCTGTGTCCTGGGTCTCTCTGCAAAGCGTCTACTTGTCCTCTAGTAGATGACATGTCCTATCCAACACAACATTCGATTTGATGGCTACCTCCCTGGGTATGCCTCTTCAACAACTGACGACGCGATCTTCATCGACAAACAATCGAGTGACGTGAGCTTTCATCCTAACCGGATGGGGAAGTGAGTATGGTTGCCCTCTGTCACTATCAACAGAGAGTGGACAAAGGGTGGGGCGAGTGACCAGTCTTTTCCCTTCAAATCAAATGAGAGGTGAGAAGTGTGAATGAAGTGTTGCACGCACGGGATGGGCCTCTCAATGCACAAAGCACAATTTGTTTCTGTGCACTGCACTATAAGGCTCCCTGGCCTTCCTTCTCGCACTATATACTGGCACAGGGCGGAATGCACAGTTGCACCATCAAATGCGCACAAGGCATATAACCTTTGCACAAGTGACTGTGAGGATTACATCAATGGGTTTCAGGACATGGCTGCCCTTCTGTATCTATCAACAGAGCGTGAGATAGAGGGTGGGCTGAGTGTGACTGGAGTTTCTTCAATCAATTACCGAGAGGTGAGATTGAGGGACGTTACGACATTTGGAGTAAGGTATGTTCTCGTTTCCCTATGCACCCATGGGATGGGTCTCTACCGTTAACACAAGACACGTCACCCTGTTCTGTACACTGCACTGTAAGGCTCCCTTGCCTTCCTCCTTGCACTTATGCCAGACGGGTTGGACGCACTAATGCACCATCAACTGTACACCCTGGCATACTCCCTCTGCACCATTCCCCTATTGATTCCTAAACCGGGTACGAGATATGGGTTTCAATCATTCTTCCTCGAGTGCTATTAGTCAAGGGGCGAGTGACAGTTCTTTCATTCCCTATGAGTGATTGTGAGTTGAGTGCAACATCCCTCGCCATCGACAAATTTTCTGCGATTCCTTCAACCAGCTACCTCCCTGGGTGCTGTTGCGTGGTCCCTGCCATGAAGGACGTGTGCCGAGAAGATGCCTTGGTACCTCCAGCGAGCCGACAACAACATAGGACGTGCCATCGATACTCAACCTTGCTTCTTGACAAAATGAGCCAAGTTTTTTTAACCCTACAACTTCTGTTTCTCAGTGACGTTCATGTTTTAAGTGTGGGAAAGTTCGTGGATGGTATGTGGCATGGTCCTAGGTCCCTGTTTCTCGGTTAACCCTATCCATTAAGGTCTTAAGTGTGGGGACGCGTCCCTACGCGTCTACATTGCATACCCCTCTGCATATGCCTTAACCTGCTCATGCATGTATGCCATGACTTGTTTTTACCTTGACGGGGTCCCGTCCCACCCATTCGTTCATTTTCCACCCACCCTTGGGGCTGTTCCCTTGCAGTTTTCCTTCATTCCCTGCTTTTGAGGTCCTGCCATGTGAATGCACCCTACGTTCACTGAAGTCCAAATCCAACCTTATAACCCTATTCCTCCCTTTGAACTGACCATTTTTCCTTTTTACCTACCCTTGTTCCGGTGCACGCTTTTCGAGTTATTAATTTTTAAAGCATTTTCTGCAAATTAGCTGGTTTTCCATATGACCGTGCTTTTTTTGTTTCGGAACCGTGATTTGACATCATAGCCCTACCAACCACTTTTCCCCTGACATTTTTCCTTTTTACTCCGAGTCATTCCGATACACGGTTTGTCCAATATTAATTTTCCGGTTTTTTATGACTTTTTCGTGCGTCTTTTTGACATTTTTCTATGTGAACCTGCCCTGTTTGCATCGGAATTCCAATTTGATTAGACAGCCGTGTCCCCTGTGTCTTCTCCTACCTTTTTCCTTTTCCCTCCACCCTCTTTCGCCTTCTGGATTTATTATTATTAATTTTTAAATGAGTTTTCAGGCATATTTTTGGAGTTTTTCGCATGTGAACCCCTCCTACTTCCACCGGAAATGCGGTTTAACATGATAACCTTGTGCCGTTCCTTCCTGCGGACATTTTTTCTTCTTACTGCATGTCATTCCGGTGAATGGTTCGTTCGATATTAATTTCTGATCCCATTTTCGGGTTTTTTTGGGTTTTTCCCATGTGAACGCGTCTTATCTCAGTCGGAACTATGTTTTGATGTGATAGGATTGTCGGGCACGTCTTTTTGCACATTTTTCCTTTTTCCTCCACCTCGTTCCGATGCACAGATCTTCCGATATTAATTTTTAATTGCGTTTTTTGATCCGTTTTTGTGTTTTTTGCACGTGACCGCCCTTTACCCCTCCCGGAACCTCTGTCTCATATTTCGCTTGTCTTCCCCCTGTCGTCTTGTCCACTTTTTGTTTTTACGTCATTTCGTTTTGACGTTCGGATTGGGAGTTATTAATTTTTATTTATTTTTATGAGTTTTTACGTGCTCCGTCCCGCACGTGAATGCGCCCGTTTTTGATTTTACGCATCTTAACGCGCCCCAGTTGCATCCGCGTGTCTCGTCCCTGTATCCGGGCACCTTTTCACTCTCGTCATGGCAAATTTTTTTTACCCCGCCCCGCGCACACGCGCGGGACGGGGGGGTACGCCTCTCCTTTATGGGACCCCCCGCCCATTTTCCCCCTTTGGGCTCCTGCCCATCTTCCTACCCTACCCCCCTTCCCACCCTCTGGGCACCCCCCCCTATGGACCCCGCCCATATCCCTTTCCACCCTTCCACCCTAAGTGCTTCCCCTTCCCTCTTTCTCTCTCCCCCTGCTCCTGCGTGCCGCCATTTCCTTCTCCCCTCCCTACCTCCTTCTTCCTCCCCGCCATTTCCCTTCCCCCCCTCCTCTTCTTCTTCTCCTTCTCTCCTCCTTCCTCCCCTCTCCTTCCCCTCCTTCCTCTCCCTCCTGCCCTCGTCCTCCCTCCCTGTCGCAGGGCGGCCGCCTTGTGGCTTGTCGAGGCTTGTCGACGACTTGCCCGCCTCCTCCTTGCAGCCCGGCCGCCAGTCGCCTCCAGCCCGGCCGCCCCCTCACTGCCGCCTCCAGCCCTTCGCCCGCCTGCATTCGCCCCTCGCCGCCGTCGTCGGCCGCCCTGCAGCGCCGCCTCTCCGCCAGTCGTCCCTGCTCCAGCTTGCGCCGCCACATCCCTCGTCGCCTGGCCTCGCCCTGCGCTCGCTGTCCACGTCCGCCCCAGCCCTTCGCCCACCTGCGGTCGCTCCTCGTCGCCCTGGCCCGCCTGCCTCCACGTGGCCCCTGCCCATCTCTCCATGCGGCCCTGCCACGCCCAGGCCACGTCAGCTTCCCGCCTTTCTCCCCTAATTCAAACCCCCCCACTAAACCCCTTTCCCACCACCCCCATTAACCCCCCCACTAAACCCCCTTCCCACCCATTCCACCCTACACCCCCCCCACTAAACCCCTTTCCCACCACCCCCATTAACCCCCCCACTAACCCCCCTTCCCACCACCCCTATACACTTCCCCCCCTCCACTACTCCCTGTTCCCACCACAACCCCACCCCTTCCCCTAATCCCTGTTCCTGCCCCCAACACACACAACCTCCCCCACTCCACTAATCCCCTTTCACACCCCCTTCCCACACGCACACCCACCACCACTAACCATGCCCTCTTTCCCCCCACCTTTGCACACACCCACCTCCGCTGTACCCTTTCCCAAACCCCTGTTTCCGCGCAGCTACCCTTTTCCGTCTTTCGACACGCGTGCAAGTGTGTACGCGCTTGTGGTTGATCGTGCGGTTGTTCGTTGCGCGGCTGCAGGACTTTGATCGTCGGTTGCTGACACGCAGCTGCCACACAGCCTATTGCTGGGTATTTTCCCAGATTTTTAATTCACACACCCGCAAACCCTTTTACAATTTTTAAAAAAACAAAAACAACAAACAAAAACATTGAAAAATACAAACAAATCGTTAAAAAACCACTTTGAATTCCCTCTTCCTTGGTGTTCCTCTTGGGGCTCCATAGGCCGACCTTGGATGCACAATGTTAGAGTCATCAAAGATTGGGGTAACGGCTTAATCTTCCTTGGAAATAGAATGGAAGCTGTGAGGGTAGAGATGGACACTTGGAAGACCTCACCAGTCAACTTGGATACCATCTCCACGATGCTTAAAGGTAGAACAAGGCTGGATGCATGTCCTTGCTACGATCGACTTGCCATTCTTGGATCATGAGGCATACGAGCAAGCCATCAAGACAGTTGGCAAGTCAAAAGACACACCCTCCGTACCAGTCTGCATGATGGCAGGAACCCTTCGTGGGCGACCTAAACCTATCACATTCCAAGAACCAAATAATAAGAGGGAACTCCAAGATATTCTGAGGAGTATTTGACTGGCAAGCTAGCTGGCAATCCAGCAGCAAACTTCAAGCCACTCCAAGATCTGCTAGATGAACCAAGGTGGCAATGGACCAGGGTGCATGACTTAAACCTCATGTACAATTGGGCCCTAGTCCCCGATCAGCAGAGATAAGAGATATACAAAACCTAGGAGAGTCAGACGAAGATGACTCCAATGACGAGTACAAAGACTGTCGTTCTTTCAACGATGAAAGTGAGGGTGAGATAGACACGATGGAATACGACACTGAGGGACGAGAAATAGAACAGATATGAGAGGACTCCAAGCCACAGAAAAAGAGTGTCTTTAAGATAGAGCTAGGGGTCATGCGCATGGATTGTGACCACACTTGGTTGGAACACATATGAGCCATAGATTTCGAACAAGTAGGCCTAACCCAACCAGGTACGACACCAATTCTTAGAACAGGGTCACCATCTGAGCTGCGACCGCCAGGAGAAACCACCTCTTCTAGCGAAAATGTTGAGTTTGATTTTGATTCGGAAGTAAGCTCAGGTAGTGACCCAAAAATACCTAGACCATCCAAGACCAGACACACCAAGGGGGACCTACCTGTCCACTTGAGGTGCAGACGGTTGAATGAAGAGAGGGCAAAACAGCCTAGGGACATGCAAACGGAAGAGCAAAGAAAGCTGCAGGATCTCCCAAAGAGATTTGCAAAATTCAAGAAGGGTGACAGGGTAGTAATCCTGTTGGGTGCCAAACGCCAAGGGAAAACATGTGAACCTATTGAGGGACCAGCCAAGGTCAAGGAGGTGAACCTAGCACAAGAAGGGGAGACACCTCGACTGGTCTTTATTGCCGATGGACTGGACTGAGGAAGAGGAGACGAGTCTTGTTTCTCTCTTGCGAGAGTATATAGACATGTTTGCTTGGTCCTTAGAAGAGCTTAAGGAGGTAGATCCGAGTGTAGTGACTCATAACATACCCATGATGCTAGATGCAATGCTGATCAAGCAACGACCATACCTGATGAATCCAAAACACACTCATGCAGTCAGAGAGGAGATTGACAAGCTGATGAGAGCAGGATTCATTTACAAAATTGAGCACATAGACTGGGTGTCGCCCATAGTCATAGTGATGAAGAAAAACGAAAAGATTAGAGTGTGCGTCAATTACAAGAAGGTGAACGCTACCACTAAGAGAGACAACTACCCATTGCCATACACCGAGCACATGCTCAAAAGAGTGGCAGGCAAAGAGGCCTACAGCTTTCTAGACAGCTTCTCTGGATACAATCAGGTGCAAATGTATCCTACCGACAGGCATAAGACTACATTCGCCATTAAGTGGGGCATCTTTGCTTATATAGTCATTCCCTTCGGGTGACTAATGCCCCAGCCACCTTTCAATACCTTATGTGCACCATATTTAAAGACATGCTTCGCAAGGAATTGGAAGTCTTCGTGGATGACTTGTGTGTTCACTCGACCTAGAGAGAACACTTAGACAAACTCCGAGCAGTCTTTGAGCAGTGTTGGCTATATCGCCTCTCCCTGAACCCCTTAAAGTGCCAGTCCTAGGTGAAACATGGATGCATCCTAGGGCACGTGGTGTTGAAGAACAGCATTGCCACTGACTTCTCAAAAGTCAAGGTTATTGTTGATCTTCCATCCCCAATCAACTATAAGGGAGTTCAATGATTCTTAGGCCATACGGGATACAATCGACGGTTTGTGCTGAACTATGCATTGATTGTCAGACCTTGGTACAAGTTGTTGATCGTCTTTGAGTAGACTGAAGCATGCCAACGAGCGTTTGAGGAATTGAAAAAGGCTTTGACCCCAATCATTGCAGGACATGGACTTCAAGAATGATGGGAAAGGAAGGAGGCATGGACACAATACCTGGTTGAACTTGAACGCCTCTCAAAAACTCACCTTATGTGAGAAGACACGATGCAAGAGCTGGTTTGACAAGCATGTCAAGCAGCACGACTTTGAACAGGGCGACTTAGTGCTCTTGTACTTAATTAAATGACATAAGTAGAAAATGACGTTTAGAGGTCTTGGGTCTTTCAAAGTTCGTGCAATCAGCCAAACTAGCAACGTTGAGCTCGAGACTCTAGACGACGAGGGCATAGGCTTCTTCAATGGTAGTCGCATTAAGAAGTACTACCCTCCCATGCATCTGCTGCATGAGGCACCAATGTTAGAACCCCCTGTCAAAGTACGAGTCACCACAATCATGGAAATTGATGATGAGGATGAGGAAGTCGTAGAACCCGCATACCTCCACATCACAGTACCCGCATACCTCCACATCACAGTACCCGCATACCTCCACATCACAGTCACTGCCAAGTAAACATGCTCTTTCAATGCCTTGATTGACGAGGGAGCACACTTCAATGTCTTAACTCATGATCATTGGACCCAACTTGGTAAACCACCACTATAGCCCACTAATGCCAAATTAAGCCCATATGGGGGCCGCTTAGACTCACTTCTCGGTAAGTGCAGGGCTGCTGTTGCTATCGAGTCTGAGACTGTACCAATGATATTTTACATGTTGCCAAACACTAAAGACGCACGCACAGAGTCGCTGCTAGGGCACCTTCAAGAAGCAAACTCACTGCAATGTTGATTATGAGTCGCAACGCATCCACCTCGCCATAGGCAACATCTGCATTGTTACAGCCTTCAGCAAGGGCTGTGCGACCTCATCAAAGTCCGCAAGGCCACCAATAGAAATAATCGCAGCCAAGTCTACGGAGGGGGGTAGTGCTCGGCCACCATCCACCAAATCTCATGAGCCGCTGCTCACAACAGCAAAAGCTAAGGCCCAATAGCCTAAGTTTCAATGGAGGCCTAAAAAATCGTAATCACCACCTAGGAGTAGATGCTCACGTTCTCGTAACACAAGAAACTCTAAACCTAGGAGGCCGAGATGTAGTTACAGAAATCAAAGCATGATCAAGCCAAGATGGGTTCCTAAAGCCCTCTTGCATGCGTAAGGCTACTATGAGGGAAATGTCTAAATATGGATCCCTAAGGCCCGAATGGCCTAAGGCACTACTCACACGCCGCCCTCAAGCTTAATCACTCCGAGCCCCATAGAACCCTAGAACCAGAAGCCGCAGCGCTTCCAGGACTTGCCTCCTACAAGCACACCCATGCATAAGCCCAGAAGAGTTGAGCAAGCCTATCGGCCTAAACCATAAGAGCCTTTACACAATTCAACCCTTGCTAGTGCCAATAAGACTTGCCAAACCCAATCCGAGTGTAGCAGCCTATCCGTAGTAGCTACTACTACAACGCTCATCCACGAGGCTCAACCACCACTTCATGGGCAACTACCACCATTTGTCGCCAAGCCTTCTAGCCCCATCAAACCCCAGCCACCTCTGTAGGCCTTAAACCCTCCTACGAGCGGAAATCATTCTTAACTCTAGCACAGATCTAGCCGAAAACACAGGGGATGATGTTATTGCTTGTCTTAGACACTTAGATACCATGTCCATGTCGCTGGCTCTAAGTTATGATCGCTTGGACTTAGGCTTGTTTTAAGAGCCTTTAGCAATTGAAGTTCGCACGATGCCTTGTTCCTGGGAAACATTTGAATTTGCATTTGTCAAAACACCCCACTCAGCTTGCTGAGTTGCTACGCACTAAGATATCAAGAGAACAAGCCATCAAACAGCGCCTCATTATGTCCTACGATAAGTGCATGACTTCTTCCATCATTGACAAAGAAGTCGAGGAGTTTAAAGCGTTAGCTGACACCGACTCCCCATTTTTACGAAACTGGTACACCCTGTGATTGCAATGGGAACTGGAAGGATGTCAAATCATGACTAACGCTGAGTAGTGCTGTGCAATCAAGACATCGGAGTATGACCCAACCTATGTCATACCCACCTCATATAGAGTGTTAACCACTCTTTGTGGCCGACCCATGGAAGAGTATGTCAAAGGATACCCATATCTTGATCGTCTCCTGACCAAAGAAGAGCTACACATTGCTATCCGTGTCGATTTCGGCGATTTTCTAATAGATGTTCTCACTTACATCACACACGTAAGTATTCGACCCTTCGATATGGACCGCAAGGCTTAGCTGGAGTATAACCAATTCTATACTTGGTTCATGCGCAAGTAACCCTTATATCTGAATGTTGAATGCCCTTGACCTCCTAACCTTCAATCCTAGGAAGGATTCTTCTCAATCTGGAAGGGGAGGGGATAAGTGAATCAAATTAAAACCAATAAAGATCAAGCAAATGCATAAACACATAAGAAACACAAAAGCTTTGAAATAAAAAAAGGCAAAAAGTCTGAAGGGAAGAATCTATGTTGGATCTTAATGCTTTCATTCAACAAGCATAAAGTCTTTCTTTTCAACAAATTATTATTTTTAAAGGCACTAATGGGAATTATGGTTCATGACAGGAACAAAAGATGTCGCAACAAGACCGTGCCCACCGACTCCCCTTCACGGAAGAGGAGAAGACCCTGTACGGCATCTCCTTGGAAAGCCGTGCCTACAACCAACTAAAATTTTGAACCATCCATAACATCAAGGAAGTAGTTGGCCAAGGACTCCCCTTCACGGAAGAGGAGAAGACCCAGTACGGCATCTCCTTGGAAAGCTGTGCCTACAACCAACTAAAATTTTGAACCATCCATAACATCAAGGAAGTAGTGGCCAAGGAGGAAGCAACCAAGAGGGTCGTAGAGTAGTGCAACCTCGCTAAAGTACCTCGAGAACTTTGCACAAGAGCCTGACCACACAAAGTGTGTGGAATTCCTCAGAACTTACAACCCAGATCAGGAATGTGGAACTGTAACAGTGGGAAGGGGGGAGAAGGCCAAACAGGTACAGGTACCCTTGAACCCAGCCTTGGTGGAGAAGGCATTGGGGTTAGAGCCTAAGGTGGAGAAGAAGCAGAAAAGAGACATCTATGCCATGCTTAAGATGAAGAGGGAAGAGGTTCTGACCAACGACGACATCAGCATCCAGGATATCCTTGATGTTGAAGCCTGCATGTTGGCAAAATTGGTGCACTCACTGTTCTTCTACCAGCGCTACAATTCCCTCATGCATCGGATCAATGCGCATGTGCTGGAGAATGTGGTAGCTCGCACCTTGGATGAGGTTGACTGGAATGGCTATGTGCGCAAGACCATAGACCAAGCAGCAAAAGCACTAGCCTTGGGGAGCAAGCCAGCAGGCGGGGAGTCCCCAGCCTCCAAAAGCATTGAGAGGAAGAAAGCCTCATCCAAAGCCTCTTTCATTGGCTATGGAAGTGTTTTGACTGTCAAGAATCGCGTGATGGGGGGATGTGCTTGAGCTGCTGCGCAAAACACACATTGCTCAACACTCCCCCTCAAGCTCAATTCTATCTATGCAACTCCAAGTAAGCTTTGAAACTTTTGAAGCTTCTCTGCACCCAATGCCTTTGTGAAAATGTTTGCTATCTGATCTTGTGTGCTAACATATACCAAGTCATTCTCTCCTTCAAGTACCTTCTCTCTCACAAAGTGGTAGTGCACCTCAATGTGTTTTGTCCTACCATGGAACACTGGATTCCTAGCTAGCTGTATGCTACTCATGTTGTCACAATGAATGAAAATTGGAACATCTCCCTGCATGTCCAAATCACCTAATAACTTTTGCGGCCATACCACCTCACATGTTGCCATAACCGCACCTCTATACTCAGCCACTGTACTCGATAAAGCAACTGTAGGTTGCTTTTTGCTGCTCCATGTAACTGCTATACTACTAAGGGAAAGCATGAACCCACTTGTAGATCTTCTGTCTGACATGCTACCAGTCCCAATCTGCATCTGTGTATCCAAAGACATGTATGTCCTTACTTGCCTCATAAAAAAGTCCATAATGTAAAGTGGACTTCACATACCTCAATATACATCTAACTGCATCCAAATGAGGCTTTCTAGGCATCTACATAAACTGACTTACAAGGCCAACAGCATGGCTCAAGTCTGGCCTTGTGATAGCCACGTAAATCAAACACCCCACTATCCTCCTGAACATAGTAGGATCTTCTATCTAATCCCCAACATCAGCACTCAACTTCACATTTTGCTCCAATGATACTGAAAGAGGCTTACATGTTGTCATACCATACTTGGATAACATTTTCAAGCCATACTGTCTTTGGGACAACCATATACCATCATCACATCTGATCACCTCAATACCAAGAAAGTATCTCAACTCACCCAAATCTTTCATCTCAAACTTCTTCTTCAAGAAGTCCTTAACTTCAACAATCCCATTGTCACTGTCACATGTAATAATCAAGTCATCCATGTAGATGACTATGATGACCAAACTTGCATCTCCCTTTCTCACATAAAGTGAGTGATTAGCATCAGAAATACAAAATCCAATATTGACAAGATACTCTCCAATCTTGTCAGACTATGCTCTAGCTGCTTGCTTCAGCCCATAGAGCGCCTTCTTTAACCTGCACACATATGTGGGATGCTCTAAATCTTCATAACCTGCTGGATGCTCCATATACACTTCTTCCTACAATTCACCATGCAAGAAGGCATTCTTAACATCCATTTGCCACAAACTCCAACCTTTGGCTGCTGTCAAGGCAATCACACACCCAATAGTTGCCATCCTAGCAACTGGATTGAATGTCTCTTCACAATCTATGCCATATGTTTGAGCATAGCCTTTTGTAACCAGCCTAGCCTTATACCTACTAATTGAACCGTTTGCATTATGCTTGACTTTGTAAACCCACTTATAGCCAATAGCTTTCTTACCCTTAGGTAAGGGTACCAAATCCCAAGTCTTATTGGCTTCTAATGCAGCCATCTCCTCATCCATTGCTGCATCCCAATGAGCATGATCAATAGCATCCTCAAAACAAGTGGGCTCAACATCCTCAACTAGTTTCACCATATAAGCATAATGGTGAGTTGCATAACCTTCAAAACCATATCTTTTAATAGGGTATTTGACCCTGCTAGATTTGCGTATCATCGGATCACTCAATGGAGCCTTTACATTACTATGAGCTCTATGTACACTTGGTGTCGACTGAAGGAATGCCAAGCTCATCATCTAAACTCTCCGAACCACTAGAATCTCCATCAAATCCCAAATGACTAGTAGATGCATCATTACCATCCAACACTTTTTTCTTTCCTTTGTCCTTCCCTGCAACACTTATAGATCCACATGAAGATGTGGGGCTACTCCTTAGTCTCCCAGACCAAGGGCTCACTGTAAGTGTAGTACCAGATGATGTTTCTAGTCCACTAAGACTCCGTGATTCTTGTTTATCTTTCTGCACATAGCTATCTTGATCATTATCATCATCCAAAACATCACCAGCAGGTGTATACCAACTTCCCATCTCATCAAAGATAACATCCTTGCTCACTCTGAACTCACTTGTGAGAGAGTTATAACAGCGATACCATTTCTCCTCTAAAGAGTATCTAATAAAAACACATTTTTATGCCTTTGGATCAAGCTTCTTCCGTAGCTCATCTGGCACATGAACGTATGCAACACAACCAAATTCCTTCAAGAGCGATACATTAGGCTTCTTGCCAGTAAAGCATTCTTCATGAGTCATCCCATGAACTACAGCTGTGGGAGTTCTGTTCATAATGTAGACAGTTGTATGGATAGCCTCAGACCAAAAATGTTTGGGCATATTCTTTTCAGCCATTAATGCCCGTGCAACTTTTGCAATATGTCTGTTTTTTCTTTCTGCAACACCATTTTGCAGTGGGGTATACCTGCAAGTAAATTGCCTCTTTATCCCATGAGTCCTCAAGAAGCCACTGAACTCATTAAAGAGGTACTCTCCCCCTCCATCTGATCTCAAGCACTTCACATTTAAGCATGTTTCTGTTTCAACAGTTGTCTTAAAATATTTGAAGTGCTCAAACACATTACTTTTTTCCTTCATGAAGTATACCCATAGCTTCCTTGAACAGTCACATCAATAAATGTGACAAAGTATTTGTTGCCACCAAGAGATATTCTATGTAGGCCCCCAAACATCTGCATGTACTACATCAAGTATATTTTTGCTCACTTCTCTATCATGCGAGAAGGGTTGTCTCACCTGCTTACCAAATTGGCATGCTTCACAGACTTTATGCAATTATGCAACTCTAAAAGAAGGCAACCCTGTAACCAATCCTATGGATTGCATCAATTTCAGCCTTTCCACATTTGCATGTTCAATACGTTTATGCCATATTTCAATATTTGCAACTACTCCTTTTCCTTTAGCATACATAGCAGCATCCATTGGAGGAATTCCAGCATCTAAAGTGAACATTCGGCCAACTCTACTTCCTTTTGCAACCAACTTGCACTTATCATTAAAGTCTTCTACAAAATAACCTTTTGCATTGAATCGGACCTGCAACCCCTGCTCTACTATTTGGCCAATAGACACTAGATTCTTTGTAATTGATGGCACATGTAATACATCTATCAGACTCTTTGTATGGCCATCATACAAGGACAAGGGAACCTTTCCAATGTGTGAAATTGGGTGGCATGAATCATCACCAGTCTGCATATAACCTGGGTTTTGTAAGTCCTGCATCTCTCCAAACCATTCAACATGACTGGTCATATGATTAGATGCTCCTGAATTGACATACCATACATCATCATGTGTCCCCTTTCCTGTAACTGCATTCATCATATGCTGCATAACAAACATATGCTCATTTTTGTCTTCAATCTGTTGTGAAGACGATGTATAGTTTCCTTGTTGCAATTTACCATTGCGAATATCATCCTTCTTAGCATAATAATGGGCTGCAATATGACATGTCTTGCCACAATAATGGCAAACAATAGCAAAATTTCCAGAATCTCTATTATTCTGCCATCCACCTCTTCCTCTAGAGCTCCCTCTACCTCTAAAGTTTCCTCGGCCTCCTGAAACTTGCATTTCACCAAATTGTTGATTGAACCTATTGTGCTGGTTATCACCAACATGTCCCATACCATGGCCTCTCGAAGAGGATCTACCACATCCCCTTCCTGAAGTTGAGTAAAATGCTTGGACCTGTTCACCATTTTTTTAAAGATGAGTCACCCTGCATATTGATCTCTTCGGTAATCATGAGAGAGATCAGCTCATCAAAATCTGGAAATGGCTTCTGTACGTATACTGAAGTAATAAATGATTTCCATACCTTCTCATTATTAAGGCCACTCAAAGTGGATGGAACCAAATCATCATCATCAAGCATTGTATCAATTGCTGCTAAAGCATTTGCAATGCTTCTCACCTTCAAAACATACTCATTGACATACATTTTTCCTTTCTTCAAGGCATTCAACTATTGCTTGAGTTGAATCTTTCGTGCCTTTGTATTTATTGAAAACATACTCTCAAAAATTGTCCAAGTTGCATGTGAAGTTTCTACATTCTTGATATGTCCCAACATTGTATTATCAATGACTGCAGATAACCAATACATCACCTTTTTGTCTTTTGCATTCCATTCTTTCCATGCTTTTAATTCATTTGCAGTCGGAAGGATACCCAGCTGTGGCTCACTTTCTTCACCTGAAACAAACTCATAAAGGCCCTTTCCAATGAGGAAGTTTGTCACACGAAACTTCCATGAAGGGTAGTTGTTCTTGTCAAGCTTCAATAATGGGATTTCCACTGGTCTCTGCTATTATCACAAACAAGGATACAACACAGCAAGCTAGTCTTCTGCAATCTTTCACAACACGTGCACAGCAATACACCAAGGAACCTTTTTCACTGATTGCTCAATAGTACATGTAATCTGCAACCTATTTGTAGATAAACCTTAAGTTTTCTTCCTGCAAACAACTCAAAAATTACAGGTTCACAATCTGTAACCTACGCACCCACTTTCGGTCAATACAGCCGAAATCACAGTGTACCCTGAAACTACTGTCCGTAACCTTGCGGCTCTAAAATGGAGCCCAAAATGGCCTCAGATGCCCAAAATAACTGCGGGGGAATCCTAAAGGGCTTATCTGTAGAATATACATTAATCTACTTGCACACCAAATCTCATAGCAATTTGAGATTTTTGCTTGACCCTGCTTTCGGTGCCTCCACAGGCACTATCCAAGAGAGAGAGTGGAAGAATGGGAGAGCTTCTTACCTGTTGCTTGCTTGCTCAAACCTTACTTCTTCTCCTTTACTTTAGTCTTCAAAATTAACCTCTCTTAGTGGAGCGGCTCTGATACCATGTCAAGAATCGTGTGATGGGGGGATGTGCTTTAGTTGTTGCTGCGCCAAACACACACTGTATACACAAGAGGAAGCTCACTCAAGAACACCAGAAGAGAGATGGAGGCCAAAACGTTTTCTTGCTGATTTTTCTTCTTCTTCCACACACTATACAATGTACACAAAGTATAGATAAGATACAACATAAAGGAAAGCGGCATTCTAAGTCAAACAATGCATAACTGACTACACTAATCGATTGGCATTATATCTTTGCCAGCTGTAGGTAGGTGTAGCAAACTAAATATAATAAGTGATAAGTCAGTGGCCATGTGAGTATCATAATGACCACCAACGTGCTAAGTGTAGATGTGTGGACTCATCTAGCCAGGCGGTCCATCATCAATATCCGCACGTGTTGAGCTTGCCGTCTCAACATTGACTGCCCTCATACAGGAGGCAATAAAAGAGACAAAGGATGCAGAGGAAGGAGAAGGAGAAACACCCAACAGATTGCCCCCTCACCAGGACATGACAGGACCGAAAGTGACAAAGAAGGGGGAGAAAAAAAGGAATAGTCAAGCAAAAAGCAAGCAAAGAAACCTAAGAAGAGGACGACACAAAAGAAGAAGCAGGACGAAGGCCGTAAAAAGGAGAAGGAGGACTTAGAGAGGAAAAAGGGAATTCCTCAAAGAGGTGGAAGAGAGGGAGAAGAAGAAGAAACAGGAAGCACAAAAGTCGAAGGAAGAAGCCAAGAAAGCCAAGAAGATGTCAAAATAGGAGGTCGAAGAGAGAAAGAAGAAAGAAAAAGAAGAAGCATATAAATTGGATGAAGAATCTAGGAAAGCAGAAGAAGAGAGGGAGAGAAGGGTTGTTGAGGAAGAGGAGGAGCTGAGAAGAAAGGAGGAGGAAGACATGGCCGAAGCCACACGTCGGTCTATAGAGCAACAAAGCAGGGCAGATGATCTAGGAGCTCTGAGCCCGCGTAGGGATGAGGGGCCAGGCTCAAGTACTCAGGTGCCAAAGATCGTACCGCCAGCCGTCACCGAAGGCAAGGATAAAGCCTCCATCCATCCTATCCCGACCCTCCTAGTGCCTACCACCGAAGTAGCCACCCTCACCCCAAGCATCCCCACTAGTGCCGACGTCTCAAACTTTGTGGCATGGATGCAATATTTTATCAATAAAGAATTAACCCAAGGGAAAAGCATGGAAACCACGGTCACGGGGCAAAAGAGGCCAGCCACAGATACCGAATCTAGACAAGATCCAAATTGCCAGAAAGTGGAGGCCTCAACCACTCCGATCCACATGACGATGACGAATACATTATTGAATTGCTCTCTCAACTAGAGAAAGATGAAGAGGAGAGGAAGATAGCTGTGGCCGAGTTAGCTGTGGAAAAAAAGTCAGTAGCTACTTTTCAGCTTGAAAAGACCTGATAGATAGCCATGCAACAAAAGGAGATCTTTGATCTCAAACAGGAGCTGAAGGCTAAGGACGACAGGGAGGAAAGCTGGAGGCAGCGGCGGCTGGAAGATGAGAATCAGGAGTTGGTAAAAATGTAGAGGGAGTACAAACTCTTGATCATGCAACATGAAGAGCTAACCCCAAAGATTGATTAGATCGAACGAGGCATGGAGGAGTTTACCGCCAAAGAAGAGGAAAGGAAGCAAGAGGAAGAACAACATCACAAGGAGATGGAGACCATGACTGAGAAGCTGAACTTAGAAAGAAAAGAGCAGAAGAGAATGAGCAAAGAATTGAAAGACCATGAGCAAAGACTCATAGCTCTGGTGCAAAGGGAGGGGGAAGGTATGGAGAAAATGAAGAAGAGAGCCGAAGAATGGGCGGGATAGAATGAAGGATGATGAAGACCTTGGCGCATCGCTTGTTGGCTCTTGTGAAAAAAGAGAAAATCCTCGCAGAGACGCAAAGGCCACCCAAGTATCCTTCAACACTCAACATAAAGCCTTCTTGAATACACTAATGAATACCACCCACTCAGAGGAAGGGGAGTCCCTCGGGTGGCAAAGAAGAAACTAATCATAGCCCGTAGGGCCCTACAAGCAGGACTGCACATGCCACCCCAACCCGATGTCATGGGGCTGAGCCTTGATGATCAACTAAAGTACTTATTGATGGTCGGCCTAACCCCACAGGAGGTAGATGCACTAGGCTTTGAAGAGGAAACACAGCAAGCAGACCGACAGAGGGATGAAGTTGAACTTCAATTTGATATGGGCAGATTTAAATAAGAGGTGATCCCACAACCCCCCTCGCCACATTCGCAAGAGCAGCCATTTTTTTTGCAGAAAGACAAGTCGACCTCAGGGAAAGGAGAAAGAAAATGGTGGAAGAAACTAGAAAAAAAATTAGAGCCAAGCCGGTCGTGCAACCATCCGCACCCCTACCACCATGCCCAGATGACCTCCCAGCAGGTTTCCACGCTAAATTAATAGTTTGGGAGCGACAGGAAAGGGACAAAAAACCCTTCTCCTTTAGCTTCCTTCTGCCCAACAACCTGTGGAGAGTCATGCCATTTAAAGTAGTGGAGGAAGTGATTGCGATTGGAAGCTGACTAGGCCAGCAATGGCTAAAAGAGAGAGAAAAGAATCCCACTCTCTGGGGGATCGAAGAGGTAGGCTTTTGGCAGAATAAGGTCTTTGAAGTGCCACATTCTGTATAAGGCTATAATTGCCAGCCCATATGGAGGAGACGGGTACGCGACATTAGCATGCTCGCCTGGATGGCCTTTTGCAACACCTTACCCTACGAGAGGAATAACCCTACATTTATGGCGTACCCTCGTAGGGTAGGAGTGGATTTTGACGCTACCCTCCATGGATGCTATGACTTCCCCATTATCTATAATCCTAACTGTGCCTCTTTTGAACAAGCTCTTACCTTCACCTTTGAAAGCCTAGATGTTTCCATGACCCGCTTCCTCGCCGACTTTTCCTCTTGCCCCGATCTAGCCTTCATAACCACCTGTAACTACCTTAGGCTTCTTAAACTCTTACTTAAGCAAGACCCTACCCCACAAGAACGTGGCCTCCCACCCCTCTTTTTTGATCCTAACGCCATCGATAGTTGCGCCATGATGCGCTTAATGATGAGAGCGAGCCTTCTACCTTCTTTTTGCTCTTCTTGAAGATATGAACGATAGCCAGTTCACCTGATGTAACCACCCCTTCCTCTCCACACTTCACTCCATGTTCGCATGAATCTCAAGGGATACATGCAGAGATGGTAGCTTTTGAGTAAATCTATCCAGCTCCCTTCTCCACCTCACTTTGACGATGAAAGTTAGAAATTGGTTGTCATCCTGGCATAATAAAATTTAAAAAAAGAAAAGAAAAGAAAGAAAGGAAGGCAAAAAAACACATCACAGAAAGAAAAAGTCATGGAAAGAAAGACTCACATGAAGACACAACCAGGACCATACAGGACACGATCACTGCACCTAGGGGTCCTCAAGTTAGGCATGTCAAGTTGCTTCGGTTGACCAGCTCCACTCCTAATCCCCTAGGCCCTTTTTGACCCCCCACTTCACGCTTAGGGCACATCAAGGGCAGGACATACCTAGGGAGGTAACACTCGCCTATGGTTAGACCTATCACCCTACGCTACACACACTGCACCTCCCTATCGCAGGAATGGGGTCCTCAAGTGTGGGACATCACCTAGGTTGGTTAGACTCAGCTCCCCACCATGAGCACAATGCACCACACAGTAAGGTAGACACTCCCCTTAGGTAGAGCACCGCACCTTCTCCTTTCAGGTACTACAAAATGCAACAAACCACCAAGTTCGGAGGCCCCATCATCCACTTGACATCTGATTGGCTTCTGCATCAACCATCATTGCCAAAGCTTCCAAAGCATCTGAGTCCACATGTCGCCCTACCATCACCTGACCAAAAACTTGCCAACTGCCTACCCTTTCCCAATAAACAGCTAGAAGTGCCATGGGACTGGCATTTGTCTCGAAGGGGGGTAATGTTAACCTCAATTCGAGATGACGAAAAAATGAAGGAAAAAGTGAAAAAAGGATGGAAAAAAAGCAAAGGTGTAGAGGCAGCCCCTAAAGCTAAGCTGAGGCAAAAAGTGTAATTTTAAATGAAATGTGCCTCCAAAAACTCTAAAAACTCTTGTAAAAGAGCGCCAGGCTCCCTCTTGTGCCATTTGTAAAAGAATAGATGGGTATAGGCTTAGGGCATGAAGGAAGAAGAGGGAATTAGAAAAAGGGACCTTGCCATAATGGCCGGTCATGTAAAAGGGGATGGGTACCCATGGGATTTTAGGGCTTGTATATAAAGTTCAAAAAGTAAATGGAAGCTCATTCTTTGGTGTGTGGCTAACAAGAGTGATCTCTTCTTCTCTTCTTCTCTTCACCTTGCTTGTGTGTGTGCTCTTGAGAGAGGGAGTGTGAGAGTGTGAGAGAGTGAGTGAGTGTGTGGGAGTGAGGAATCAAGAGGGTGAAGCTCTTCACCATCTCCTCTTCTCTCTTTTTCTCTCTTCTATTCTCTTCTCTTTTCTCACACGTGAGGCTATGGTGGATGGAGCTTGGAGATGGAGGAGGCTTGAGGATGCTTGAGCTAGCATCTAGGATCATGGAGCTACCGGCATGTGCAAGAGAGGAGGCAACTCATTTCGGTATCAAGGTAAGCTCACTACACCCTGAGAGGATCGACGATGCGTTGGCTAGGTGAGAGATAGCCATGAGAGCTTGCTTGAAACGCTTGAAACAATAAGTAGTCCGTGGGTCTTGGCAGTTGAGTGTGAGCTCCCACTACACTGCACGTCAGGGGTGGACCAAATGGTGAATCCCCTCCGACAACCCACAAACAGTCTGTAGTCCAAAGGCCTATGCTCAAATTCTTCATGTGCAATGGGTAGTTGATGGTGTACTCTGGAGCTGTTAGAGTCGGCAGACATAGAAGCTACAATATCAGTGCCTTATAAATAAAAATTTTGCAGATCTTCAAAAAACTCAATTAGAACTGTATGGAAAGCCTTGTGTGGCAGCTGGACACAATGGACTTATGGCTCTGATACCATGTACAAAATCAGGGAGAGAGATGGATAAAGACACAGGCTAAAAGGGTACCAGCCATGCTCCCTTCTTAGTCCATCAACTTCCACACATTGTCAAGTCAATTGTGTACAACACACTCATACAAAACCAAGTAACCTAGATCTAATCATGGTTAAGTCAGTATGACTTAACCTTATTCAACTAAGGTAGAACACTGACCAAAGACTATGAGCTTGAATCTCAACAAGTTCTTAGCTTTGCGAGGTAGTGATTGTATGCTTTTAGGTGGCGGCCCTTGATGTTTAGGCATCCATTTGAACTGTGGTGCATGGGCCTTAGCTTTGATTTCAACGGTTTGCTGGCTTTGAGGTGTGGTGAGCGGTGATGAGTTATGACCCCCCTCCTTAGGCTTGGTGGTGGGTTGCTCTACTAGTGGTTTTTTAGGCTTTGATGGAGCTGCACTGCCCTTGCTAAAAGCAGTGACTATACATACGTTGCCGATGGCTAGATGAATACATTGTGACTGGTAGTTGATATTACAAAGTGTTTGCTTTTGAAACGTACATCCTAACAGCGATTCCGTACCTGCATCCTTCGCATTTGGAAACACATAAAAGATAATTGGTTTAGACTTGATAGAGATAGCAACCTTACACTTTCCCAGAAGTGCGTATGATCGGCCCCCATATGGGCTGAGTTTGGCATTAGTGGGCTTTAATTGTGGTCTTCCAATTTGAACCCAATGATTGTGAGTCAAGATATTAAAATTAGTACCCTCATCAATCAATGTATCAAATGCACATGTTTGCTTGGTAGTATGACAGTCATGTGTAGGTAAGATGGAGTTATGGCTTCCTCATCTTCATTTTTGATTTCCGTGATAGTGGCCACTCGTAGATTGATAGGGTTGGGTTGTCTATGCAAGCTCCTAGCCATCATGCAGACTAATACTGAGGGCATGTCCCTAGGTTTACCAACTGCCTTAGTGGATTGCTCGTACTCCTCATTATCCGAGAATGGCAGATCGATTGTGGCTAGCACGTGCATCCAATCTCGCTCATCCTCAAGACAAGGGATATACTTGGTGAGCGGCTTGTAAGAGTTCCTTACTTGCACATCGCCCTTCAGCATGGCATAGATGGCATCCAAGTCGACTGAAATGGTCTTCTAGGTGTCCATCTCCACTCTCACTGCTTCCATT
The DNA here is from genome assembly GCF_053477565.2 of Lygodium microphyllum. NCBI lineage: Eukaryota > Viridiplantae > Streptophyta > Polypodiopsida > Schizaeales > Lygodiaceae > Lygodium > Lygodium microphyllum. Next base: position 32,444,801 of record NC_141159.1, read on the forward strand.
GACCTAAGAAGATCAGATCATTGCCTCAGTCCTCTATGACTCGCACATTCCGGCCTAGCAATATGTTCTAGTCCACTCCCTTCATGACAATGAAGTTCACAGAAAACTGGACACCAGCTATCTTCAACGATTAGTTCTTCAACACTTCGAATGGCCTAACGTTCATTCCATTGGCCAGTGTAACATTAGACCTAGCATTCTCAACAGGTGGGGTACCCTAAGCCTAGAGTATTGCATGGCTAAGCACACTGACTCTTGCCCCCGTGTCCACGATCCCTTTTTGTGTGGCATGTCCTAATGCTAGGACCAATAGGACTATATGCATCTTTGTGTCCTCCCAAAAAGCATTCACGTGTAACGACTTGGGCATTGAGTGCAGCGCTAGACTGGGTATTTGAGTTACTGCATCATGATCGTGTAGGTCAGCTACCCCTTGCTCCATTGGTCCTTCAACAATCTGCTGCTTCAACCCTTGCCATAATGTTGGGTGCTACCTAAGCAGATCTCCCAAAGGCAAAGTCACATGGGTTGTCACTAATGTAGTGAGGAGGTTAAGTTGCCTTGCGTCTCTCCTAATTCAACACTCCTTGGCTATTGGCTTTGGCTAGTTTGCTGGCCTGTAGCATCTAAGCTTCATCTCTGTGGTACCAAATGTGGTGCCAATATGTCTCTCAATTTTACCCTTGTAGGTGAAACTGGTATGCTCACACTAGAGAGCTCATCGATTTCATCCTCTAGGATGGGCTTAGTGTCTTTCAAGTGTTCTTGGGTCTCTTTTACCCACTCCTTGACCTTCTCTATGTCTTCAAGCTGGCGTTTTGGGTTGGGGTACTCCCCTACCTTGCCACTCCCCTTCTCTATCGTCTTTGGAGTGGATGTCATTGCCTCTGCACCGGTGACTTTCTTTCTTATGGGTAGTGTCGTAGCACTCTCCATTTTAAGCGTGATCTTGGCCTTCGTCCTCTTCTTCCTTTGCCTACGGCTCTTTTTTCCTATCGAGGCTATGTCTAGATTGCTGGGTCTAGGCATGCCTGCTTGCTTCCTCTGTGCACGAGTCATGACGTGTAACAGGATAGGTGTGTCCTCTCCATCAAATGTATCAACTCCAAACAACCCCAATGGTACTAATGGCTTGTTTGTTGGGTGGCTTTTGTCTAGGGCATTCGACAAACAAGTCAGTGATTCCACACTTTGGGCACCTAAAATTGGCATTTTCTTGATTAGCTTGCTCTTGTTCGAGGTAGCACGAGGAGATATGCCATGGGTGAGTTCTTGGGTCTACCCCCCAAGCCTCTACCCTTACCTCTTCCTAATGCCATCACCGGCACTAGTTGATAGTCCATGAGGATTGGATTGTTCTCTTCATCGTATGAGACATAAGGGTTCATGTACGCATCGTTGTTTGGCTCCTCCACGTAGTGGACTGGAGTGTCACTTGTGATGGGTGGCTTATGAAGGGTCCCGAAGGCCTAGGTATGTATGTCGGGTTGATTTCCATCCTAGGAATGACTAGTTTAGCATCATTAGGTGCCGAGAGAGCCAATGGGGCTTCCCTACTGAAGAAATTTGGTGGCCTATTCCTAGGTAAGGCTGGTTGTAAGGTTGCGAGTATGAGAGTCTCTTTGGTAGTCTGCAATGCATGGCATCATGTCCGAACCTACTGCAATTGGTGCATGGTCAGGACCTAGGGTCATGACACTCAGTTGGCAGGTGGTTTCTGCCACAATACATGCATTGGACGTGTGGACGCATTGGTCTCCTCACCATTTCTTGTAGCCTTGCTATCTCCATCTTCATCTCAGTCAGCTCTTGGCTTTGGTCTATGCTCTTCTCCTTGCCTTGGGTGCTAGGGGTTGATCACTCACTAGATGTAGCAACTCTCTCTGAGCATCTAAACTAGCGCTATCTCAAGTTAAGCTCCTGGATCTTCTCTCCTTGAGTTGGTCATCCACTCTTATGGATTCATTGAAAACCCCAGCTAGGACGTCTCTTTGTAGGCTGGAGTCGCTCACTAAGGCCTTTCAAAGCTCTTCATTGCGGATCCCATTGATGAACACCATGGAGACTGCTTGTTCATTGGGCCGTTCGTTAGATGGGATTCTCTTAAAGAGACTCTGCACATGGGTAACATAGTCCCTTATATCCTCTTTGTCCTTTGATTGATGTTCATCAGTCACAATGGACTATGAGGTTGTTCGAGTAACCTACCTCAGTTGATAAAGAGATCCTTGAGGTGGTTGAAATTGTTCTACTCTATTGCGTCTAAGCTAGTGTACCAGGTTCTACCCTTGTCGTCCAAGAAAAGCCCGAATGCTTGGGAGTGTTGGGCAAGGTCCGTGAGACTGTTGACCTTGTAAACTTGCTCGAACTACTCTACAAAACTATATGGGTCATTCAATAGGTTGGTACTTGTCTAACTGCTTAGCAACAATAGGGATTTTTGACTGGCTGTTGGAGCCCTGGTTGACTCCTATAGCCCTATGAGCAATGAGGAGAGCAGGTGAAGTGACAAGCTCGCTTAGTGTAAGGTCTCCTTCTAGCACTCTCTCTCTCTCTGTGCATCTGGTCTTGATCAATTTTTGTTTGCTAAGGCTAACACTCGTTGGATCTCCCATATTTATATGTTCTATCGCAAGCTTCTAGCTTGTTGTTCTTGATTGTATGCCACTATGCCTTGCAAAGCTTCCTACGCTAGTTTCCTATCCTCTTTGAGATCCACTATGATATCCTCAGATGGCCTACCGTGGTGGTCCATTTGGGTTTGCAAGTTGTGTTTGCTCACCAATTTGTTGATTTCATCCAGAAAATTCCCCAGATTGAGCTCTTCGTTGCATCTATAGTTCGTGCTGGTCTCTACCATATCTGCAGTCTCTTGTTCCACCAGGGTATCAATGAGGTTGATTAAATTAGGTAGATTCTCTTTCCCAATGATGTTTGTCGGTCCTTGATGCGTCTGACTCCTATGTCGTGTCTTCCTCTTGATCCTGCCACTTGGGGTTCCCAATTACCCATCTAAATTTTAGGGTCTTCTCCGACTCAGGGGTTCCTTCACCTTATTAAGTTTGGGTGCATTCCTTCTTATTGCGACCAATTCTCAAATTATTTACACTCATTAAATGTGGTGCTCTTTAGTGCATGGTGTGAAATCAGGCTTTCGGCTTTTCAGTGCACTTCAAGTGATAAAATCAATGTGGGATATGAATGCAGAATGAAAAATGTAGCTCACGCTATTCCCCATTTTGTTCGCAGGCCTAATGTGGCTCTAAGCACATTCTCTATATGTTCCTAAGAATTGTCTAGGGTCTTTAATGCTCTTCTCTACTCAGTTAGGGTGGAATTGGGATCTATGAGTTGGTTTCGGCTCTAAGTAGGATTGGAGGTTGCCTCTAGGCCGTAGGTCACAATTTCCCATGTTCTTGGCTTTTGTAAGCCGGGTCGTTTATCTAGGGAGGTTTCAAGGTCAGGTTTAGCTAGTTCTAGGTTAGAGGTTTCATGATTTGTCATTGTTTTTATGTTCTTCCTTGTTGGTTCGATTTTGGGTGGTCCGCTGACTTTGGGAGTCAGACTATCTGATTAGGTGTGTCCGATTGGATGGCAGTCCAATCGAACCAAGGTGGTCCGATTCCTAAGTTTGGTCTGATTGGGGGTTGTCCAATGACATGACAAAAAGGTGGTCCGAATGGGGTGTCCGACTCTGGGAGTTGAACACCGATGGGATCGCGATGAGCACAAACATAGATGCTGGTGTGATTGATGCCCGGGATCCTTAGGGTTTATGGCCTAACCTGTAACCTTCCAGAATAAGAAAATAGAGCACAAAGAAGATATGGAGGTACTTGGAATGGAAGATGGACTCGAAATCAACCTGGTCGATTCATTTTGTACCTGCAACTCTCTCTCTCTTTCTCTCTCTCTCAAGCTCTCTCTCTTGCACTGAAGTGCAGAAATGAGCTCTCCCCTATTGGTTTTGGGCTTTTAGGGTCATGTCTAGCCATCTTTAACCTTCCAACTCCATGTCTTGCATGCATTAAATCCTAAAACTCATTTTTTCCCTTTTGTTCTCCCTGTTCTTGCCTGTTTCACAACAGCAAAACCCTACTGTTTCCCTGCAAGTTCTTGGTCCTAATCTACCTAAATGCAACCAAAAATCACAAAGCAATCCATGGGCTGAAGTAATATACTTGTCTACTCATCAAAAACTCCAAATACTTACTTGTATCAAAGATCAAAGCGCCTAAATCTCCTACCTATATCAAGCACCGGTTTGGGGGTGAAACCCTACTTCAATGCTCGATTTGAAGCATGCAAGCACTCAAGGCTCGAATTTGGTGGTCCCCACTATGGAACCAAAATGATGGGAGCTCACGCTTGATTGCCAAGACCCACAAACCACTTATTATTTCAAGCATTTCAAGCTGAACACTAGTGGCTACCTCTCACATAGTTGACGGGCTATCCCTCTCTACGAGTGTAGTGAGCTTACCTCAATGCCCGATTGAGTACCCTCCTCCCTCATGCACACTGGTAGCTCCATGATTCGTGATGTGAGCTCAAGCATCCTCAAGCCTCCACCTCCAAGATCCATCCTCCATAGCGACACATGAGATAAGAGAAGAGAAGAATAAGAGAGGAGATGATGGAGAACTTCTTCTCCAAGAACCCTCACCCTCACACACTCACTCCCTCACACTCTCACACTCCCTCTCTCAAGCATACACAAGCAAGCAAGAAGGAGAGAAGAAGGGAAGAAGAAGAGTCCACTTTAGCCACACACCAAAGAATGAGCTTCTCATTCACTTTTTGAGTTTAGATACAAAGGTTCTCTTTTCCCATTCCCTTCTAGTTGCCCTTTCTCTTTATCTATGGCTGTCTACCTTTTACAATATGCACATGAGGTAGCCTGTCACTCTTTTACAAAAGTTTTATGGGTGCCTTGCATTTAAATATGATAACCTAATACTAGCAACAGATCATGCTCTTAGTTTGAACATTGATTTGGTACTTATCAATATGGATTATGACAAGGCATTTGATAGAGTAGACTAGAGATTTATTATGGAGGTGCTAAAGATAACAGTTTTTTTGCAAATGATCAAGGCTCTTTTCACTAATGTGATTGCTATGATATAGGTAAATGGAATCCTATCTGCCCCTTTTTGCATTAAGAGATCAATATGTTAGGGCTATCCCTTGGCCCCTCTTTTGTTAGCTATCGTAACTGACCCCCTCTTGCCAAATCTGGGACCGAGAGTACAACAAGGTGTTATTCGAGCCTCCCTATACTAGAAGGCTATCACTTTGTCTCTCAATTCCTTGCAGATGATAACTCGAACATGGTTGTAGCTAATCAACACTCTTTCAATGGCCTCTTGAAGGTATGTGATGCCTTCTCAGACCTATTTGGATCCTGGGTGAGCAAGACAAAGATAGAACTCGTGTTCTTGGGTTAGGTTGCTATTAGACCTTGGCTCCTCCAAGATGATTGAGTATAGCTAGGTGTTCAAGTACTTAGGTTGCACACTTGGAGTGGGCCTAACCACGAAGCAAAAGGCAAACTAGCCAAAGTCAGGATGAAGGCTAAGGGCTAGAAAGGTAGGCACCTCATTTTTGGGTAGGGCACTGGTGATCAAGACAATGCTAATGGCATCCATGACCTTCCTAGCTATGGCACTACACTTTAACAAAACTGTCTCTAGGGGGTAGGATTGAAAGGATATTTGCAGCGATCCTTTATGACAAAGATTAGGGATGTCGAGGGTGGAGGCCCATATCCTGACTACTAATCACAACAAAGGTGTTTGATGGAGGCCTTGGGCTTCCTAGATTAGCCAATAAGACCCAAGCCTTGCTTCTCAGCTTTGCTCAAAAGGATGAATGGATAGTAGCCATGGATGGCACTCGCCTAGCAGCGCAGTCTGGTCAGAACATGCAGTGCATCCCCATTATGGATTGGTCAGTGGTGGCTAGTAAAAAGATAGACATCTCGCAAAATGGCAAGTAGCATAAGGGTTGGTTTTGGCATGGCAAGAAGTATTGTCCAACGCTAAGTGGGTAGGGACCCATGACAAAGGAGGAGATGGATCCCTCAAGCAGGTCATCTAGACCCTTAGAGGCACCTACGATTTGCCATACATGCCTCTACAAGACAAGCCCCAAATGGCAAGAAGGCTTGCCCAGAGAAGCATTCTTAGGTGGAGAGATTTATGGGATTTGACTGCAATGGGTTTCATAAGCCAGGAGGAGATGATCGATAAATATGGCCTAACCAACTCAAAAAAGGAACTTATAGCAAGCATTATGGGAAGACTCAAGGAGCCATGGCCAACATCCAAGAAGGTGGGAGATGACAAAATTACAAAGTTTATGGCCTCCCAAAAAGGTAAACTACTAATTAGATGCAAAAATAGTAGGAACGTGGCCAAGAAATACCCTTTGCACATCCTGTGGGGGGCTGTAGAGAGCTAGAGAAAGTGGCACCCTCATGTAAAGCAAGAAACTTGGACTAGCCAAGTGCTAGAATCAGCAAAGCCACTCCATCTAGAAGATTGAATTTCTTCCTATGGAGGGTGGTTATGAATAAGTTTCCCACGAGGGAGAGGCTAAGTAAGATTATAAACATTTCACCATTTTGTGTCATATGCAAGCCATCAATTGAGTCTACAAGAAGGCACCTCATGTGGGAGTATAGAGAGGTTGGAGGATTCTTGTGCAAGATCAAAGTCTGCTGGATTAGGAATGCAAGCTTCAATGAGTAGCTAAATGCCAAGTTAGCACTTTTTGGCAACTATGGGAACAAGAATGACCAAACCCTTAAGCTTTGGAATGTGGTGAGAGCCGTGACACACAATATATCTAGAAATACAAGAATGAACTTGCATTTGTTGGTAGATGTAATGTGAATGATGCGGTTAGTGAGTTGTGGGAAAGAATTAGGAGGGAAACTTGCTAGCTCTATGTGGATGTGTTTTGTTAGATAAGACCTTCAAGGTATTCTACAATACTTTGTCTAAGGCATAAGAAGCCTTCTTGAGAATGGCCCACTTTTGGCTTTGTATATGTTTTACCCTTCTTGATAATATATTTTCAAATCACATTATTTAAAAAACATATCTTATACAAAACCCATTTTTTGGAATTTAATTCTCTTTCCAATGTTTCTCTACAAAAATGTTAATGAAGCAAGTACCATGAAGATGGTCTTTGCTAGGCTAGATCATAACAGTTTACACTTTAAAGAACTTTCTTTCCTAAGTGTACCTAGTCTATTTGTGCATGTAACATAGATAACATATATATTTCACCTTGAAGGCCAATGAGCAAATAAATATTTCATTTATTAGCAACTTAAAGACGGTATCACAAGGACGTAGCTTTTTTGTACATCAAGCTACTAGGACCTAGATGGCTTCAATTCTTACTATGATGTGAGTTAATGAGAAATAAATGCAAACACTTATAATGATTGAAATTGTATGGGTTAACAAAAAGAGAGATGTCAATAAAGGCTCTTAACGACTAGATTTTGGGAATTTCTTTGAGTAGATGCTAATAAAGACCTCTAATTTGTAAGCATACTTTGAATTTTGTAATCTATTTATCTAATAACAATGATATGATGATTCTAGTTGTGCTTCCTATCTTTAATGGATGTGAAAAAGCTAACAATATCCCAAATATATATAATGTAACACTTGTGATCAAGTACATGGGGATATTTTGCATAGGTTTTCGAGTGGTCTTCAAAGGTTTATCCTTCACGAGTACCCTATGAATATGTTTGTTGGTTGCCACATACACATTAATACCTTTTGTTGGCATGCCCACAATTAGAATGACAAGATTGTGAGATTCCACTCTTAATCTATCCAAAGAAACATTGGTTCAATCATGGTTGCTACAAATCTAATTTGGAAATGAGTAGATTTTGTTATTTGTACAAGCCTAGTCAATTTGAAGCTACATCAACCATTGCATGTTAGAAGGCCTGGAGATACATGTATTGCTTCATTGTTTGGTGATTTTGAGATTTATACAATAATGCAATAATTTGTTGGTCATGAGATAAATTAAAGGTATGTTGTTACACAACAATGTTATAGTACTTATTGGGATGGTCTACAATGGTTTTTGTTTAGACTTGAGCTTGAGAGCAAGAGAGAGAGAGACACACACACATGCCCATGCATGCACTCTATTGAGTGATTGAGTAGGTGATTAAGTGAGAAAGTGAGTGATCAATTAACTTAGTTGACTAGGGAAATTTCTTGGAGCAATACATGAACTAACTCTTATGTCTTGCCTAGTGATTGACTATTTGGATTCCATGTTTCTCTCTTTTATATTTTCTCTACTTTTTCTTGGGTGGGGCGAGAGGGGGAATTGGAGTTTGAAGGATTGTAGTTACCCTAGGTATTAAGCTAATTCACTATATTCTAATAGTAGAGATTGATGGTTATACAAAATTTTCATAAGTTAAGAATACTAACAAAATAAAATGTTTAAAGTTTTCCACTAGTCATACTTATTCAAACTTGCTTCACTATTTTGAGAATATAGCATTAAAACCATTTGGATGGTGAGCCACAAATATGGTGGTCCAAGCTAGAGTATGTGTAAGTTAGTGTTGTATCTTTTTCACATGAAGAAAGAAGGTATTGGAATTGTTCATTGTGTAATAAAAAAGTATAGGGCAAGAGACAACGATGGCTTGAGTTCTACTATAGATGTAGAGGAAAAAATAATGAGTACATAAATTCAAATCGTACTCACAAGATATAGTGCAAGAGACAATGGTTGGGCTTGCTCTAAAGTCTATAAATGCCATAATAACAAAAGCTATGCTCCCTTTCAAATGCACATGAAGGAGAGACGAAATATGTATATGTAAGATATACAAGAAAAAGATGAAAATTTAGTGAGGAGTATTTAGTGAAGTGTGAGGTGAATTATAAGAGTATAAAATAAGACCTCTACATGAAGTCTACCTGTAAGTGTGCAAAATGAAAGCAGAAGTAATTGTAGACATCTTAATGAATAATTGGAAAGATAAGAAAATATTTTAAGCAAACATCTTGAAGAAAAGCCAAAGGGGCTTGAATTTGAGTAGGATTTATTGTGTTATTTATTTAGTTCTTGTGGAAAACTTAAAATTAAAGTGATTCCAAAAACAAACCATAGCCCCTAAAATGAGATCTTACCAAGAGTGTTTTCCATAAGTAGATTTTCCAACTTCTATCTTCCTTTTCAACATGGAGTCCCAAAATATTAGACTAAAAGATAGCAAATTAGGCATTAAATATGGGCCAACCCACAAGATAACTCACAAAGGGAAGTAACAAGTTAGGCAAGAGTTAGGAAGAAATGTTGTGATAAATTCAAAACTATAGGACAATAAGACCACACACATGCAATCGTTTGAAATGTGCTGATGATCTTAAGATATTTTGATGACCATTATATTTGTTCTTTGGTAGGTCTCATTTGAGATGTGCCGAGAGGGTGAGAGAGGAGCAATTGAAAGTAAGTAGTTCTTAGTTAAGTAGCTCTGTGTCAACTTTATAAACATTTAGGAAGTATGCATCTTTTTATCACGTAGAATGTGCCTCCTTCTAGGCTATTATTGACAAAGAAGGATTCTTTCAAGCCTTTAGAAACTTTTCATGTCTAGTTGGCATAGCATATCCTTAGCTCATGGAGAGGTTAGGTGACATGTTGCTTTCTAATACTTTCCACTAGAGCCATAAATGCTTGGGGAAGTTACTATATGTATATCCTCTACATCACGTGTGTTCAAGGCCTATTTATAAATATCCCTTATCTATGAATTTTTCATGAATAGACATAACTCTTTTCTATTCAATCTGTAAATAACCCCTTTATATTACATCCTTCTGTATATAAAAAATGTATAAAAATAGTATTTTAAAAATACATTGTTTTGAACACACGTGATGCACACATATATTCATGAGTAACTTACTCGAGCATAAATGGGTTGTAAGTCTATCCTTCAATGAGGTCAAAGGAGGTTTGAGTATGCACGAGAACCCTACCCAAATAAATGGCAAATTAGGACCAAAGAGGATATCCAAAGAGTGAATTTGGATTTTGAAAGGTATCATATAACTACCATTTTTCACTAACGTATAATGCGATTTGAATTTATTGAAAAGGGGTTTGTTCCATAACCTATGTTCTGAACTACTATTTTCAAAGTTTTATCTCACATTAAATATGCACAAATTCTCACCTTAGGGCCTAAGAGTAGAGTGGGCCACCACATTCACTATAAAAGCACATCCTTATGCCGCAAAAGATAACACATCACATTTGCACTTTGAATCAACAATTGGATGCAATAGTTTGAATATCTCATAGACCATTAAATTTTTAAGTGATCCGATAATCTAAGTTATCCCAAGATGGAGAAGCAAGTCAAGGATTGTGCATGTGTGTTGGCTATTGGCACTGCCAACCCTCCTAACATCATTTATCAAAGTGGCTTCCCCGATTTCTACTTCAATATAACCAACAACAACCATCTTCATGAGCTTAAAGAGAAGTTTCGACGCATTTGTAAGTGTGTTCATCCAAGATTCATATATACTTATGCATCAGTGCTTTTAATGATTCTCGTATACTTATAGATCAATATTTTTAATCACACGATGCAAAAATGTTTGCCCTTAATTTCAGACTTTTTTAGGAACTAGCCTTAAATTTTAGGGGTTTGAGAGAGCGGTTTTTGGTGAGGGAGGCAAGCCATGCAATGTAGTCACTTGTTAGTACTAAGTAGGTATGAAGCGGATGGCCGCTCCTCACGTAACAAGTTATCAAAAATGCAATGTGGGTGCCAAAATGCAGGTGATAAGAGCGGCATCGAGAAGCGGCACATGTACCTGGACGAGGAGGTCTTGAAGGCGAATCCGAGCATGTGCGGGTACTGGGAGAAGTCGCTGGACGCGAGGCAGGAGATGGCGGTGAGGGAGGTACCGAGGCTGGGGGCGGAGGCGGCGGAGAGGGCGATGGAAGAGTGGGGGCGGCCTAGGGCCCTCATCACGCACCTGCTGGTGTGCACGTCCAGCGGCTTGGACATGCCGGGGGCGGACTGGGCGCTGGCCAAGGCGCTGCGCCTAGAGCCCACCACCAAGAGGCTCATGATGTACCAGCAGGGCTGCTTCGCGGGCGGGGCGGCCCTCAGGGTCGCCAAGGACTTTGCCGAGAACGGAAAGGGAGCCGGCGCGCGGGTCCTGGTGGTGTGCAGCGAGACGAACGTGCTGCGCTTCAGGGGGCCCGGGGGCGGGCCCGAACAGCTTGTGGGCCAGGCTCTCTTCGGCGACGGCGCCGCCGCCCTCGTCGTCGGCGCCGACGCCGCCCCCGGTCTCGAGCGCCCCCTGTATTACATCCTCTCGTCCTCATCCACCCTCCTCCCCGGCACCGAGTCTGCCATCCAGGGGCGCCTCTCCGAGGTCGGCCTCACCTGCCGACTCGACCGCTCCCTGCCACGCGTCATCGCCGACCACCTGCCACGCATCCTGCAGCACGCCCTCCACGCCGCCCGCTTCCCCACCCCCCCAGCCTTCCCGAACATGTTCTGGATCGTCCACCCTGGTGGGCGCGCCATCCTGGATCACATCCAGGCGGCTCTTCCCCTCCGCCCCGACCAGCTCGCCCCCAGCCGCCACGTCCTCTCCGAGTTCGGCAACCTCTCCAGCGCCTGCGTCTTCTTCATCATGGACCACCTGCGTACGCTCTCCGCCCGCCAGAGGCTGCCCACCACCGGCGCCGGATCTGACTGGGGCTTCCTCATCGCCTTCGGTCCCGGTGTCACTTGTGAGGTGCTAGTGCTGAGAAGCGTCCCCTTGAGAGATGGCACACAACCACTCGACTGACCATTATCGCCACCATTTTGGTGCCATACGTATTTCAAAGCCAATTCTTTTCCTCGTCTTATAGAATCAATCTAGCTTCCTATCGACACAAGCCACCCACTCATTGTATTAGCATGTCGAGAATTAGAAGCACTTATACCTATGAAAGAACAATTTTCTCAAGGACACAAGCCTTACATGTCTCTTACATAGTTCTATCCCAACTATGTATATCCCAACCTCACATAGTTCTATCCCAACTTTGGTAGTGTATACTTTGCTTTGGAGAAGCATTTACAAACAACTTGGGAATTATTGGTGCCGTTTATAGGCCTAGAAAAGTCCCATTTTACTAAAGAGAAATCGATAAACTAAACAGAAATCGATAAACTAATGCTGATAATCTGCCAAAACTCCACACTCATTCACCTCACAACATGTACATCTATATACATGTGGTTGATGCATCTCTTGCTATTTGTGACGTTGAAATTTTAATTGCAAAAAAGAACACTCAACTGAAAAGAGATGATCATGGATTCATAGTTTCTGCTACTTTAATCATTCATAAAAATTTGACAACAATATTAAAAAAAATGTAAATAGATTGTTGAATGTACCATGAAAGTATAAAACATTAGATGAACACTTTAATACTTTCTATATTGTCGATAATAGTTGCTTCTTGGTACAAATTGACAATTATGCACACACACACACACACATAACGTTAAACTAACTACAGGCTAGTTGTGATAAAACTTCGAGAAAATGAGGTGCCCAATACTTCAACTCGCATAGTTCAAAGTAGGTGATAAGCAAATGACATAGGCAATTGATTGGAATGAGCTCATAATCAAGTAGATAACAATAGAAACACACAATGTAGTGACAATAGAAGTGATTGAACACACTCAAAGAGATAATGTATTGATTGAATATGAGAAGTACAATGATAAGAAATATGAACCATGTCTGCTCACACTTCATCACTCTATGTTTGTCACATATACTCCCTCATACCATACATTGAGACTAGCTCGATATATGTAGCAATGAATCTGGCAGACTGTTGTTTTGCCTAAAAATTGTAGATTAGTGAATATTGATTTAGTCTTAGCTGGAGTAAGATCTCAATGATCCCAATGGTCAAGATGTAGATCATGAGTAGAGGAACAATTTTGTAGATGAGACTAACTCAAGCCAATGGTTGAATTTTTCTAGATCCGCCCTATAAGTTAGTTGTGTCTTGCAGTCCCTGTGAAAGTAAGTAGCTAAGATTGGAGTGCCTACTATAATCCAACATAGAATGAGAATCCTCTTAATCCCAATGGTGAGACTGTGGAGAGTGATCTTAAGAACATTTTTTCTTTTGACATAAGCAAAAGTTAACGGTTGGATCAAAAGTTATTGACCCTAGAAGTCTGTATTATTCTAGGAAGCTTGGTAGTTGAGAATAAATAAGGGCTAAAAAGTAGGAGGTACTTTTTACCAATCATATCCATGTGTAAAGTAGGATATGTAAATTGAAATATCTTTATTGACACACCTACTATCATGTCATTATTATCTCATATCAATTATACTTGCATTTAAAGCCACTCTATACTAGTTAATAGTCTCATGTATGCTAGTTTTACCAGTGCTGGTTAACAATGCTTTTTAGAATAGTAACGTGTATGCTAATAAGCATTGTATGCTTGTAAGTAGTTGTATGCTAGTTAGTATAGTTTTCCATACGCTAACTTGTATGCTAATTAGTAGTTGTATGCTAATTAGTAGCTATCTGTTAGCAATTGTATGTGCTAGTTAGTAGTTGTCCGATTGTTAGTTAGCAATTTCCTATATGGTAATTAGTAGTTGTCTGTGTGCTAATTAGCATTTGAATTTTATCACCCCCCAAGTACAAAAGTGTACTTGCATGCTTGAAGCTTATTCCTAAAAAAAGTGAACTTATCTTATCCAAGTGGCTTTGTGAAGATATCTGCAACTTGATCATGTGTGGAGAAATGAATCAAATCAATCTCTTGATTCATGACTTTCTCTTGAGTGAAGTGGTAATGTACCTCAATATCTTTGGACTTGGCATGCAAGATAGGATTATTAGCAATGTAGATACTTGAGAGATTATCACAAAAGACTTTAGTTGGTCCTTTAACTAGTATACAAAGAAAAATTTGATTTGTATCCCTTAAGACTTCCAGCCCAACAAAAACAAGATCAAGCCTTGTTATGGTTAGATAGATCATGCAATCAAATAAATAGCCATGTAGATTGGCATCAACAAGTTTGGATTCATCATCTTTCACAAGTTTGAGTTTGACTTCAATTGGAGTAGAGGCTGGTTTACAAGATTGCATATTAAATCTCTTAGAGATATAATTGGCATACTTATACTGACAAAGAAAAATCTAATTTGCATCATGTCTTTGTGCATCCATTTACATCCAATGGCCTTCTTACCCTCTGGTAAGTTAGTAAGTTCCCATGTGTTGTTGTCCATAAGAGCTTTGTACTCTTCATCCATGGTTGAATTCCATTCTTCCTTTGTGCACACTTCATTGTGTATGACTGAGGTTCAATGATGGAAGAGGATTTTGACATGAATGTTGCATGTGTACTAGCAAGATTGGGACTATAGGTAAGCCACTCTCTAGGGGATGAGTAACTCTTGTAGACCTTCTAAGAGCTAGTTGTGCTTAATTTTCAACTGCATTTTATGGTTCTTTTATTGAAAACACATCGGCATTAGTATGAGCTAAAGTAGATGTTGCATTTTCTAAAATATAGCTGCCATGTAACTCATCTTTATGATATGAAGTTACTATCAAGTCATCATCAATATGCATATTTGCAACAGAACCAAATACTCTAAAATGAAATATATAAGGTTGTCTACTTGTATATGCCTCTTTTGGAGTGAGATTGGTAAGCACTTTTGTGGGAATCCTATTCATGAGATATACTGAAGCACTCACTACTTCAATCCAATAAGCATTTGGAAGATTAGCATAATTTAGCATAAACCTAGCATACTCAACAATAGCTCTATTCTTCCTCTCTGCAACCCCATTTTGCTTTGGGGGGGATATGCATGAAAGTGTATTGCCTTCTTATTCCATCTTTCCAAAAAAATTCTTTGAATTCATTTGAGATGAACTCCCCTCCTCTATTTGATATTAGAACATTGATTTATGCATTAGATTCCTTCTCTACCATTGCTATAAACTCTTGAATCTTAGAAAATGCTTCACAGTTCTACTTGATGGGATAAATCCATACCTTCCTTTTTGAGAAGACATCAACAAAACAATTGAAATACTTATAGCCTCCTAAATGTATTTTTTGAGCTGGCCCTTATATTTTTGTATGGATGATTTCAAGTATTTGCTTTGATATATAGGTACAATTCTTGAATAGTGTTCTTTGTTGCTTCCCAAAGTAATGAGGAACATGTATTGTTGTCTCCATTGAACTAGAGTACAAGCAATCCTTCCACTAGCTTCTCTGTCTCCAAATGTGTAATATTTTGGTTATTCATGTGTCCCAATGTTCTATGCCATAATGTCATTGAGGTAGAGGGAGTCTTGTTGGAGCAGTTTACTTGATGAGCTATAAATTTATTTATTTTGAACAGTCTTCCAATATTCTCTCCTTGTGCAACTAGTTTGTCATCCTCTTTGAATTGTTGTATAAGCATCCATGTAGTTGGTATTTAAAGCTCTTCCATGGTCCATTTTGAAGTAGGCATCTTCTTTGTTGATTAGCCATTTTCTTTCTACAATCTCTTTCCCAATGGCCTTCATAGCTACAATAGTTGCATTGGCCTTGTCTTCTTAGAGAGTATCATCTTCCTCTTGCTTGCATATAGTTGCCTCTTTCTATTTGTAGGTAATTGGTAGTTGTAGTGAGCTTATTTGAGTGGCTCATACACGTAGATATAAAACTTGCTCATCATTATGTTGGATTGATCTAAAGTTGATGCCATGTAGTTGATATTTGAAGCTCTTCCATTGGCTTATTGATTTTGAAGTAGGGGTCTTCTTTGTTGATTAGCCATCTTTTTTCTACAATTGGTCTTCTTTGTTGATTAGCCATCTTCTTTTTACAATTTCCCGATGGCCTTCATAACTACAATAGTTGCATTGGTCTTGTCTTCTCGATGAGTATCCTCTTCCTCTTGCTCACATATAGTTGCCTCTTCCTAGTTGTGGATAGTTGGTAGCTGTAGTGTGGTGATTTGTTTTATATTCTTCTTGATTTTGAATTCTTGAGCTATTGTTGAAGTGAGCTCCTCTTCCTCTTCCATATCCTCCTCTTGTGGTTGCTCTTCCACCTCTAACCATTGCAAGGGATGATTCTTGTTTATTATAGCTTAGTTTCTCTTCTTTGAATCCTTCTTCTTCTTGAATAAGAAGAGATTTTAGGCTTTTAAGTAAAGGAAAATTTTCCCTCACAGTAATGGAAGTGACCATTAGGAAAAAAATGAACTCACAAATGGGCCTTTTAGCTCCCCTTCTCTCCTCCTTAAAACAAGGGAAAGAGGAGAGAAGAATAGTAAAATAATCCTATTCTCTCTCCACTTTTGAAATTTCTTTTTGCCTTCTTTATATTATCTACAAATATATATTCAGATTCCTTCTCTCTTCTCAATTCAAGAGCCATGTGTGTTGGCTCGCTGCATTAGGAAATATTTGAGGTGTTGCAGTTGTTCTTTACGAACACAAGCATTCCAAACATCATTGATCATCTGGAACATGGTGAGATGCTCTTGATTGAAGGGTATGGTCAATACTTGGTTGAATGTCATCTTGTGGGAGACTTGAAAACTTTAAAATGCATGTGTGGAATCTCCAATGGTGCAAATACAAAGAATCCATTCCTATATTGCGTTACAAAGAGGGTGGAAGGAAAGAACAGAAAGAAGAATTGGCAAAGGGTGAAGTGCTGCACTGGCGCGCAATAGAGAATATCCCACTTGGAGGCCCATCTTCAACATTCCATTGGACCGTATTCACATTTTTTCATTGCATGCTTTTGTCAAAATCATGGAGAAACTTGTATATGAATACATTTGCTTTGCTTATAGGATGCAACCAAAAAAATAAGCCATTGCAACGTGTAAGAATGTGGAGCAAGTGCTATCGGAAATTGGGCTACACAAGCATCAAGTGACGATTGAAAAAGATGAGAAGAGATTAGGAAAATTTGGTAACTTGCTAAAAAAGCCTTGCTTTGGAGGAGCAAAGACTAGGAAGTTTCTCTCTGCACCTATCGATGAGGAAGGGAATGTCAGGGTTCGTAGGCTCTGTAGGACTACGACGGGTGGAAAAAGTTACATTTTGCAGTTCCTAATCGAAGTAATGGACGAAAAACAAGGTTGGCCAAAGTTAAGGTTTACAAATTGGATCCCTTACTTTGCAAGATGGTGTTTAACAATGAAGATAAGCAAAAATTTATCGATGATATGCATAGCCTCTACAAAAACATGGTGGAAGCATGGGGCAAATATTTTAAAATTGTATGCATTGTATAAACTATTGAGCATAAATTTACTCATGTGTGATATGTGTCTTTGTAGCATATCCTTGAGGCACATGGGCCGTACTTTGCAAAAAAGGGAAGCATCGGAGTTTGGTTCACACAAGGGATGGAAAATTCACATTAGCATGTGGTGCATACCAAAGAAAAACCAATCATGGTGGAAGGGTGAATGGTAGCAATCCAATGATCTAATTACTATCTTGGTGGTATAGGATTATAGTAGCGGATGAAGCTAAACTCTCACAAAAGAGAGTAAATGAAAGAGCTGATGAATCGGTTGCAGACATGATGGAATCACCTCATGTCACTAAAAGAGTGCATTATGAAGCCTCAAGTGCCAAAAAAAACCATGCCAAGTGCCTAGAAATAAGGCTTTGAGAAGGCATCAAATGAGTTTGAAGAGAGTTAAGATAGTAAGATGAACAATGTATTCAGTGTGAATGCAATTCATTGTTTAAGAGAGAAAGAGAGAGTGTGCATCTATGTGAATGAGTCTTATAGTTTAGGGTTATATAAAAGAGGGTTTCAATTTCTATCTTATTCATTGAGTTCTCACATCTCTTGTGCAGGAAAGATGGCTAGGCCTAAGGTAGATGCAAATAAGTTTCCACTCAGAGCCCCATGTCATGTTCAACCCTTTGGAGCATCTACTAGCTCAGATGCACCCCCTTCTCAACCTAACCCAGGTTTCTCAAGCCGCCCTCACAAGGGTCCTCCTAAATATCCCCATAAGAAATGCAAGTGGAAGCCAGGTACAGTGGGACTGAGAGAAATCAGGAGGTATTAGTGCTATTTTGATCTCATCATTCCGAAGGCGAGCTTGTCGAGACTTGTTCGTGAGATTGTGCAAGACCTCTACCGCACAGAAAGTAGGAGGTTATTTTTGGCACAAGGTTAAGATAGGCCTGATCGCTTCACAAAAGAATGTCTTCATGCTCTATAGTGTGTTGTTGCAGAGGCATTTTTAGTTGACTTGATGTGACTGATGCTCAGCATTGTGCAATACATGCAAAGCGCATCACTGTAACTCCCAAGGACTTCCAACTTGTAAGAAATCTTCAAGCAGTGAAGGATGCATTCGTTCCAATGGAATGAACACAGTTTGTAATGTTATCTTTTTTGGCATAGTATTCTCCTCATGCATTGGACATATGACTATGTCCCAGTGCAAAATTGTTGTACACACCCTTAAAATATGAATTAATTTTTTACTCTTGTCCTTCACTCTCAACTTTGACTGTGCATCTTTGTTGTATTTTCAACTTACTTACAATTTTTGCTAGCATTTTCAATTTCAATAGGAAAAACATGCAAAAATTTGCTATTTCTTGTTGTAGACTTTACTCATGATGCCTCTATATAGTCTATGTGGTGTGAAGTTTCTAAGGGCCAGTAGTCGTGATGCTGATTTCTCGATTATCAATCCATATATAATATTGGTATGGGATAATTTTTTAAATACTAAACTGCATCAAAATGCAATGAAACTAACCACGCACACTCGTTAGCTGGCCAAGAGCCATTGAAAAGATTTACAAACACATGATGGATAGTGTATATGAAGCTGCATTAACCCGATTTGGAGTTTAAATGGGTTAAAAGTTCATTCTTCTTCTCATTTTCACATCTTGTTTTCTTTGCTTCCTCCATTCTCATACCCCCAATCTTTATCTTGCCCTCCTCAAGCTTGCATAGCACGCACCAAGCAAGTATGTTATCGTTTCGTTGGCCAGGGGAAGGCCTCACACCAAGGCCCTCCACCTAGAGCACAAGGTGGAGCCTCCTCTAGTGCAACAACAAGTGCTCCCCATAGCGCACAACGACCACCACAGAAAAAGAGGAGATGGAAACCAGGCATTGTCACCCTTCAAGAGATAAGGAGAATCCAACACGGATATGAGCTTCTCATCTTGAAAAAATCTTTTCATAAGGTTGTTCGAGAAGTTATGCATGACTTGGAGCTAAAAGGGATGGGAACATTTTGGGCGTGAGTGCGTGATGGACCACCGGCAAGAAAGTGGATTGTTGCAGTTATGGAGGCCTTGTAAACGGTTGTAGAGTGAGGATTTTCTCATTGACTTGTTTGATGATACACAGCTTGTGGCCATCCATGCAAAGCGTGTCACAATCATAGATAAAGACATGAACTTTATCATTCGGCTTCGACACGGCAAGGGGACTCCTCCCTAGGTTATGAGATTAATGATGCAAGGTTTTGTAATAAGTGTTATAGCACCATAGCATCTTGGAAGGCCAAAACTTTTGTTATACTCTGCCATATTAGAACACACACACACACACACACACATACATTCCAATGTGGTAGAGTAATGTATGTATGTATGTATGTATGTATGTATATGTACACACACACACACACACACACACACACACACACACACACACACACACACACACACACACACACACACACACATACATACATCTCTCATGCGATGTGTACTAAATTCAATTAATTGAGTCAAGTTGTGTTATTGCCTATGCACAATTGCAAGTGTAGTACTATGCATTGACATAATTAAATTGGATTATGTTAATGCATGAGAATGCATCATTCATGTGCCACACATTATCGTCACACTTACACGAACCACACATTTATTCAATAAATATTTATTTAAAAATGTAAAATATCTTATATTCATCAAGAAAATAACATGCGATGACTAATAGTGATGACAGATACAAAAAGCCAATAGCCAACAAGAACTCTCATTCATTCCTTGGATTTTTCATCGGTGGAGAGGAGGGGCCATCTTTCGATGAAAATAGAAGTTCCTTCTTTGCTTCAAAAATAACATGCTCCTCCTTCAGCTCTTTCTCCAGGAGAAGTAGATTTGACACTTTAACAAGATTACCTAATTTAGTAAGCACACACATTGCTCCACCACGTATTTAGTCAAACAAGTAAAGAAGCTTTGATCGCTTGATTAGCATCACCTTCTCCAAGCTAGATGTCACAAGTATCGATCGAGAAAGTCCAAACTCGGTCAAATATCAAATTTTCACAATTGTTTCCTGCCCTCGTGGTGAGCACTTCTTATGGAAGACCACCAAGTTTGCTACAAGGTTGCCAATGTACTCCTTCAAAGCTGAATCCTTCAGTCGATCCGCATGCCGAGCTCCTCCTTTCCTTGATGCAAACTCATTTATATACAGTATGTCTTGAATGACAAAGTCAAATCAAACAATATAATTAGCAACTAACCTAGAGTTATCGAAAATCGATGAAACTTGGCAAGATTGTGGCCCCAAATGTGAAACTTTGAATAGGGCAACTGCAGGAATCATTTTTGGCCAAGATTTCACCGGTGGACTTTTGGGGGCCCAATGCACCCTGCGGTCAAGTTTTGTTGCATAAAAATATCTAGTAGTTATAAATCTCACATTCTCTAGATCATCTTGTATCTTCATTTCCTCGTACGTTAGCGAGGCACCTCTTTGGGCAGAGGGATCTACAAACTCCTTCGTAGGAAGTTGGGGCCTTGCTCGAAATAAATCATGTTGTAGTGCTTCAAATTCAGTATAGGGAACAAGGTAATCTCCTTCAATCGAGATAATCTACTCCTATGCTACTACGATGGCATTCACTGTATCTAAGCTTGTGCCATCATATCTTCCCATCTCTGCATCGTCAGACATCCATGTAATCATAATCGATCAAGTCTCCATCGAAGAATCCCTGACTAGGATGGAAAACAACTCTTCTTCCTTCATTTCCAAGTATTGCAGCACATTTGACACAAGCAAGTACTGCATAGCATCTAATTCAATGGGCGTCAAGGAGGCAAGGTTGGGTTTGTCGAGTTGTGGCTATTCTAAAGAAGATGGAACCATGAGAGCCAACCCTTGCGCTGCCACCACTCGATGTTCCTCTTCAACATTTATGAGCTCTTCAATCAGCTCTTCTCGTTGTCATGTTGCTGCGCATCCGAGTCGTATACACCTCCATTTCTTTTGTTGTGCATTTGTGTTAATTTCTGCATGTGATTCATTGTTTGTGTGATGCATTTTGATAATCCGCATCCAATGTATATATTCCCTTAGTGCATGCATATGATTTTGTTTGGATGCATGATGTGCGTGTATTAGAAAAATATGAAAAACTGATGCCAAAGGACATTATCCAGCTGATAATTTTAATGATGAACTCGAAGAAAAGTGCAGGATACCGTGGAATCAAAGGAAGCTTTATAAAAGCTGACATTTAAGCTATGAAGACAAAGGTGTAAATTCAGGAATATCATGTGTAATGGGAAAAGCTTAAGGAGTGCTGAACGGGTTCCCTTGTCGAGATGTAGACTCTTGGAATGCACTTATTGCTGGGTTATGCTTTACATGGGCAGAATTGGAGATTAGAGTCAAAGCTAAAGGTGTAAAAGGTTATTCAAGAAGGAAGAGGGAAAACCTATATTTGGGTTTAAATTGCTTTTGGTGGGAAAAAAGCAGGCTAAATCATGGGAAGGAAGCTAATTATGGAGCTAGTCAATTCTTTTCAGCGGGAACCAGATGCAGTTCAGGCTCTGCGCTGCTTTGTTAAAAAAAGAATAGGACAGAGCCCAGGGGACCTTCAACCATTTTTGGATGTTAGCTATATGAAGACGATAGCTCTACGGCAACAGCAACTACACATGACGGAAAATATGGAAGAAGCACGAAGGCTCAAAAGGTTCCATGACAACTATTCACCAAGAGGAGGACAGATCGCAGATTTTTCTGGCTTCTTGGCTACATGTTGAATGGTTGTTACGGTTGCTAAAAGAGATCAGAGGAGGCTCTTGTTGTTTCCATCTCTCAAGAACTTATGCTTCAATCAATCGTCAACCACCAGGTGAGCGTCCATCGGAGTGTCTCCCTTTCAAGCTACTCTGTAGCTCGCGGCCGCCTACCAGTTGTTATAGTGCATTCTTTTGGGGAAGGTTCGTCCAAGATGGTGTCATCTCCTCTGACGGCCAGTCACTGAACTGAAACAGGAGCTTAATATTCTTGAGAAAGAGACAAAAACTCTGAAAAGGACTACATTACATGAACTTTATGAGAAACAGAAGCAGAGCCCTTGGTATGATAATCTCTGACGGCCAATTTGCGCTCTAAGGATCCTGGGACAACGAGCTCCGCCTCTGGGACCTCAATGCTGGCTCCACCACCCGCCGCTTTGTTGGCCACAGCATGGATGTCATCTCAGTTGCCTTCTCTGTTGACAACCGCCGGATTGTGTTTGCCTCTTGTGATCGCACCATTAAGCTCTGGAACACGCTTGGTGATTGCAAGTAAAACATCCAGGATGGGAAAAACGGGATCGAAAGAGAGACGTCTCTAGCAGGACAGAGAAACTCCTTTTTTCCATTAAGCTAAGAGTTGGAGGACGCACCAACACAAGGATTGTAGAGACACAAAGATTGAAATGCTTCTGCTTTGCTTCTATTAAATCCAGTTCCTTATCGATAAGAAGAATGAAATCTTCGTCTGCAATAGCTGCTAGTCCTATCGATAAGAGGAACAGCTTTATACCTTCACAGGCATGATCAAGGAGAATGGTTAAGCTTTAGTGGTTTTCAGATGATTTCTGTCTAAAAGCATGACAATTGCAACGATAAGATTAGTATAAGAATTCTTCTACACACCAATGCAAGCTGTGCCCAAATCTCATGGGACAGACTGGTTATACTGGTTATGTCAACAGTGTTACTGTCTCTCCTGATGGTTCACTCTGTGCTAGTGGTGGCAAGGATGGTGTAGCAATGCTGTGGGATCTTGCTGAGGGAAAGCAACTGTACTCACTTGATGCAGCTGACAGCCCTTGATTGATTCTTCCAACCTCCTGATACCTGTTTAAGAACAGGACTATACTGCTTTGTGATCCCATAAATTACTGATTTTTTTTTGTATTTGATAGAAACCTCTGAGAGCATCAGAAATCAAAAGTGTTGTACAACAGCTGGTTCTCTGCACTAAGGGACATGCTTGACTGGATTCTTAGTTAATGCCCATTATTCTGTTCAATGTAATTGTTATCATACACCTGAACGCAAAACAGTTTATGAGATACTTCAGATTTTTTTTTCTGAAAATGATCTTCATGTAACTCACTTGACAAGGAATATAGTGAACTTTGGCATAAAAAATTTGATTTCTTCTTGTTAGTCTCTTCACTTGTTGCAACTTGAACTCCGTGTTCAACAGCCCTTACACGAAATCTACGACATTTCTGGTGAACCCGACGTAAAAGTGCTGCATCACTTTTCAGCAAGATGGGAGACTCGCAAGAAGAGATGACAGATGATAATGTCATGAAGAACCTGTTTCAGTCATTTACCATGTATATGCAGCAGCAAGCTCATGCAAAACGTGACAGTGATGCTATGGATGCCTTGAAAGCTGTCCAACAAGAGATGAAGCAGTTTAATGGCCAGCAAGTGTCAACTTACCTACATTTGTATGAAGAAAAGATGAATTTTTTTGGGGTTTCTCAAGATGTTTGGAGCCGCTACTTCTTGCGAATCGTGGTGCGCGCTCTTGAAGGTCGAATTGCAGAAATTCAAGAGGCACATGCAGGTTGGGCTGAATTTTAAAAGGCATTAAAAGATGAATATTTCCTGGAGGATACAGGTCTTATGAATCGCAAGAATTTTTTAGCATGGGTTTCTATGCCTAATAAGGGACTTTCTGTTACCGCTCTTCTGCGAGAGTTTGAAAGCCGTTATGATCAGTTGGATGGGACTGAACAGCAAGCTTTGGAGATGCAGAAAGTGGAGTTATTTTTGCAAGCTGCAGATGCTGATTTACAGGAAAAGTTGGATGATCTTTTGGAAGATCAAGCTACTGATTCAGGTTTAAAGACTGAGTGGAGACGTGTCATTGATGCTGTGAATGCTCTTGTCAAGAAGCAGCGCAGGAGAGTCAGATTGCATCGAAATACAGGATCAGTTCCTGAGAAATCTTTGGAGACTTCTTCTTCTACCCCTGCTGCAACTTCTTTGCCTAAGCCTACTCCTCCTGTTGTGAATCCACCAGTTCCTGCTGCTCCAGTGCCCTTATCTGTAGATGATGTTATTAAAGGCTTGGCGGATTTGACGATTGAAGCAGTCAAAGCTGAAGTTGGTAAGTTAAAGGAGCAACTTATGTCAGTACCTGTTGTAGCACCTGCTCCAGTGACTGCTTTTCCAGCTGGTCAAAGAAAAGGGCGACCATGTATTTGGTGTGATAGTACAGAGCACCAACACTGCAGAGATTGTGATGCTTTTCAGGAAGCACGTAAGAAGAATGTAGTGTTCTGGGGACAAGATGGAAAGATATGGCTGACAGAGACTGGCGCTCCTCTTGACACGAACTTTGGTAAGGGAGGTATGAAGAAGCTTGTTGATGATATGGCTGCGCGATCAGCTTATGTGAGTGTTAGAGGAGATGCTTCAGCTTTTGGAGTCCAGCTTGAGCAGAAATCTGATGGAGACTCTGCTTTATGGTCCTCTGCCTTGGAGATAGCGAGAAGAGGGAAAGTTCAGGCATCTACTATGACTTGTGTGGGCTCTAGCATCCGAGGAGAAACATGATGGGATTCTCCTGTTGACAGGTATTCTATTTTTGCTTATATGGCTAAAACGCAGGGTTTAGATGCCATGGTTGAGGAAAAGAGAAGAAGAGATGAGGAGGGTCCTAGCTACTCCAAAAAGACTAGAGGGGGTGACTTTGTTTCACCACCTGTTACAGCTCCACCTATGTCAAATTCTCCAGCTCAAACAGGTTCTGATCAACCAATGGGAGACAAGCAGAAAGAAAAGAGGCAACCAAGAAAAGAGCCAGGATTCAAGCTCTTGTTAGACCTTGATATGCAAACGGACATGAGTAAGATTTTTCATGAAAGAATTTTGAATAGTGAAGTCACTTTTACTGTTGGAGAGGCTCTTGGGATTGCTAGAAGAGAAATACAGGATCAGATGCAAGATCTTTTGCGGAGGAAACGACATGCGATGGAAGGACCTGCTTTACAGGGATTGTGGCATGGAGCTCTTGGGGAAGAGCATGATGATGCAGTGATGGTTGAGAATGCTTCTGTTAATCCGCAATTGGAGAAAATAGTTCAGCCTATGCAGTATGAAGATGATGAGACCCCTATTCTCATTCCTCGCAGCCATTTTTCACGAAGTCATTGGGCTAGAGCAACCACTGAGACAGTGGTAAGGATTGGAGAGAAACAAATTCCCTTGATCGCTTTAGTTGATCATGGTTCTGAGATTAATCTTATTGCTCGAGGTGTTTATGAGAGTGGCAAGTGGCCTATGGATGCAGAGCATGGCTGGCGCATGAGAGCCGCAAATAATACTTCTGGTGATATGTATGCTGCTTGTCCGAGTATCAGAATTTCTATTGGTAATGTTGAAGAGGATTATCATTGCTTTGTTCAGGATTCATGCTCTTATCCGATTATTCTTGGACAGCCTTTCATTACAGAAGCAAGAATGGAAACAAAAATGATGGATGACGGGTCAGCTTATGCGCGGATACGCAGTAAAGATGGTATGCGAGTTGTTCAGTTTATGATTGTTGGGGTAAATCATCCGAGAAACAGGGACTCCTTACGTGAGGCACCACTACCTGCGAAGGAGTTGGATTTTCATTAGGTACCGCTGTCTTGCGAGACGCCAGTGGTACGGAGCGGAGAAAAGAGGAGATCTCGCCTCCTGGTAGCCAATCTTTCTCCAATAATTTTGTTGGTTTTTCTTCAGATAGTTCAGTGAGATATCAGAAAATTTCAGATTTGCCTAGAGCTGCCAGGCAGTACATTGGCCGTAAGGAGAAAGAGTTGAAGAATGCAGGTATTTTGCAAGCAGAAGAGCATGTAGATGGATTGTATGAAGGGATGTCTTATGCAGATACATTGTTTGAGATGAGAGCAATGCTGAAAACTGATGTATGCAAGGGTTCAAAGATCATACCTGTGCAAACCTTGGATATGTTTCAGGAAATTTCTAGTTTTATGCTGCAAACAGAGTTAGAGGCTGAGAAAACTCAGCAAACTGAATTTATGGCTGATCTTGATCAGCTAACAGAATTGCAGAGGGCTGAATCCATTCAGCCAACAGAGTTGAATGCAGAAAAATTTCTGCATACAGAGTTTCAGGATGCATCTATGCAGTCCATAGAGCCGAGGGCTGAATTCATTCAGCCAACAGAGTTGAATGCAGAAAAATTTCTGCATACAGAGTTTCAGGCTGCACCCATGCAGTCCATAGAGCTAAAGGCTGAAAATTTTCAGCCAACAGAGTTGAAAGATGCTGAAAATTTGCAGAAATTGCAGCAAAGAAAAGAGTGCTTGAATGATGCCAAGGTTGTCACAAAATATAAAACAGTTGATAAGAAGGTTAAGCCGGTTGCAGGCCCGCTTCCTTTTGATAGTGATGAACAGATTGAAAAAGCTATGAAGCAGCCTATGTTGAGGGACCCTGCAAATATTGGACATAAGTTTACTGCTGAAACTCTTGCAGAATTGAAGATTGGAAATGATGATTTTTTACTTCCAGTGGAAAAAGAATGTTTTAGAGAGATGCTTGGACGTCATGGTAAGGCATTTGCTTTCTTTCCACATGAAATTGGCTGCATTAGTCCCGAATTGGTTGCACCTATGGTCATCTTCACTGTTCCTCATGTACCATGGAATATACGTCCTATACCTGTGCCTAAAGCACACTTGCCAAAGCTGATAGAGTTGCTGAATGAAAAGATTAAAATGGGGATTTTGGAACCCTCTTCTGCACCCTACTCTAACAGGTGGTTTACTGTACCAAAGAAGAATGGTACTTTAAGATTTATTCAGGATATGCAGCCCGTGAACAAAGTGACAATCAGGAATGTGGGAACAGGTCCAGTTGTGGATGAATTTGCTGAGGCTTTTGCAGGACGAGCCATCTATTCTCTAGGTGACTTGTATTCAGGTTATGATCAGTTTCAGCTTGCCTTGGAAAGCAGGGATATTACTACTATGCGGACACCTATTGGTCTTGTGAGGATGTGTACCTTACCTCAAGGTGCCACAAACTCAGTTGCTCATATGATGAATGCTATGCATAGAGTTCTACGAGACTATATTCCACAGTATACCATGCCTTTTCTAGATGATGTGCCTATTAAGGGATGTGCAGAGGAAGAAAAGAATGAAAGTCTTGATTTGCGTGGATGTAGACAGTTTGTGGCTGACCACTTGATTGCTTGTGAGCAAATATTGACATGATTAGAGGAGGTAAATTTGACACTTTCAGGGCTGAAATCTATCTTTGGTGTTAATGAAGTCATCATAGTTGGGCATATGGTTGGATATTATGGCAGAAAGCCTTCTCCTGCAAAGGTGGATGCCATAAACAGGATTGCAGAGTATTGCCCGACTACTTCAGAGGTGCGGAGATTTGTGGGAGCTTGTGTATTTTACATGATTTGGATTCCTCATTTTGCTCATATAGCAGATGTTCTCTATCAGATGCTTCGAAAGGGGCAAAAATTTCATTGGGATGAGAAGCATTCAAAAGCCATGCGTAAGCTCAAGAAGCTGTTGCAATCGGCTCCTACTCTACGCAAGGCGGATTATCAGTGTGGACGGCCAATCATGTTGACAGTTGATACTAGCCCTATCGGCATAGGTTTGGCTGTTGGACAGGATGATGCTGATGGAAATAGATATGCTATCCGCTTTGGAGCTAAAGTTCTTAATGAGCGACAGAGGAGATATCCGCAGATCAAAAGAGAGTTGTGGGGAGTAGTCACTGCACTGAAGTGTGACAAAGGGTATTTTATTGGAGCTTCAGTTGTTGTGGAAACAGATTGTTTGCCTTTGCTTGGCATGATTACTAGTTGCTCGACTCCAAATATAGCGATGCTTCGGTGGATTGCCTATATCAAATCATTGAATCCAGAATTTCGACACATAGCAGGGAAAGATAATCCAGTTGCTGACATGCTATCTAGAGCGAGATATGAGGATGAGGAGTCAATGCTTGCAGAAGATGATGAGACAGAGTTTGCTGCTTCTATCCTTGTTCATGATTGTCATGTATCTACTGTTGAATTCTTTATTGAAGAACTTTATGTTGATGAGTGGCTGCAAATTGGACAGTATCTGAGTTCATTGACTCGAAGAGCTGATTGGACAGATGATGAATTCAAGAAAATCAGAAGGAAGGCTTATGGGTATTTCTTGAAAGATGGTTTTCTTTGGAAGCATCCAAGAAAGAGAGGAGGCTTGCCCTTGAGAGTAGTTTGTGATGTAGTGATGCAGATACAGATTATGCGAGAGTTTCATGAGAGCTCATGGGCTGGACATAGAGGTGTGTGGGCTACTTATGAGAAAATCAAAGAAAGATGCTGGTGGAAAGGGATGTATAAAGATGTTTCTCATTTTGTGGAGACTTGCAAGGACTGCCAACTTTACTCTTTAGTGCGACATCGTGATGAGTTGCATCCGACTTATCCACTATGTATGCATTATAAGTGGGTGGTAGACTTGGTTACTTTGCCAATGGGACTTTGGCAGATGAGATATCTTGTCTTGGCTAGGGAGGATCTTACAAACTATGTTGAAGGCAGACCGTTGCGGATGAAGACCACCACTACAGTATGTAAATTCTTGTTGGAAGAAATATTTTGCAGGTATGGATGTATAGGCAAGATTACAGCTGATCGTGGAGAGCTAGATGCAGATGAAGCTAGAGAATTCTTCTCATGGCTTGGGATTAAATTGGCTCTTACTACTACCTATAATCCAGAGGGAAATGGCAAAAGTGAAAGAGGACATCCGCCAATAGTTAAAGCATTAGCAAAAGCTTGTAGAGGTCGGATTGGAGATTGGCCGAGATTACTACCTTTTGCATTGTGGGCTGATCGCTCTACACATAGTGTGACTACTGGATACATGCCTGCGGAGTTGATGTATGGGCAAAAACCTGTCATGCCTACTGAAATTTGTGCTCTCACTTGGAGTGTTCTTCCGTGGCATGAGAATTTATCAAGGGAAGAGCTGTTAGCCCTTCGGATTCGTCAACTAGAGAGAAGGACAGAAGATGTGCAGCTAACAGTTGATCGTTTGAAGGCAGCCCGTCTCAGAAATAAGGACAGGTTTGATTTAAGGCATCGCTTGAGGCCTAGAGCCATAAAAGAAGGAGATTGGGTTCTAGTCTACGACAGTAGTCTAGAAAATCAGCATAGTAGCATGAGAAAAATGGTTCAAAGATGGTTTGGACCGTATGAAGTAAGGCAGGTTTTTGACAATGGTACCTATGAGCTGGCTGAATTAGATGGAATAGTACTGAGGGTGCCTATTGCTGGAAAACGAGTCAAGATTTTCAAGAGAAGAGAAGATGAAGAATATGCACTTGAAGCATTGACAGAAGAAGAGCAGGTAGAAGGAAGACAAGTAGAAGAGACAGAGAACATAGATGATGAAGCTGATGGAGAAACAGATCTACTAGAAACAGAAGATGGACTTGACCTGTTTGTGGAGTTGAATGATCCTGGATAGTTGGCACATCCGGAGGATGCGCAGGTTTAGAGGGGGTGGATGTCGTGTTGCTGCGCATCCGAGTCGTATACACCTCCATTTCTTTTGTTGTGCATTTGTGTTAATTTCTGCGTGTGATTCATTGTTTGTGTGATGCATTTTGATAATCCGCATCCAATGTATATATTCCCTTAGTGCATGCGTATGATTTTGTTTGGATGCATGATGTGCGTGTATTAGAAAAATATGAAAAACTGATGCCAAAGGACATTATCCAGTTGATAATTTTAATGATGAACTCGAAGAAAAGTGCAGGATACCGTGGAATCAAAGGAAGCTTTATAGAAGCTGACATTTAAGCTATGAAGACAAAGGTGTAAATTCAGGAATATCATGTGTAATGGGAAAAGCTTAAGGAGTGCTGAACGGGTTCCCTTGTCGAGATGTAGACTCTTGGAATGCACTTATTGCTGGGTTATGCTTTACATGGGCAGAATTGGAGATTAGAGTCAAAGCTAAAGGTGTAAAAGGTTATTCAAGAAGGAAGAGGGAAAACCTATATTTGGGTTTAAATTGCTTTTGGTGGGAAAAAAGCAGGCTAAATCATGGGAAGGAAGCTAATTATGGAGCTAGTCAATTCTTTTCAGCGGGAACCAGATGTAGTTCAGGCTCTGCGCTGCTTTGTTAAAAAAAGAACAGGACAGAGCCCAGGGGACCTTCAACCATTTTTGGATGTTAGCTATATGAAGACGATAGCTCTACGGCAACAGCAACTACACATGACGGAAAATATGGAAGAAGCACGAAGGCTCAAAAGGTTCCATGACAACTATTCACCAAGAGGAGGACAGATCGCAGATTTTTCTGGCTTCTTGGCTACATGTTGAATGGTTGTTACGGTTGCTAAAAGAGATCAGAGGAGGCTCTTGTTGTTTCCATCTCTCAAGAACTTATGCTTCAATCAATCGTCAACCACCAGGTGAGCGTCCATCGGAGTGTCTCCCTTTCAAGCTACTCTGTAGCTCGCGGCCGCCTACCAGTTGTTATAGTGCATTCTTTTGGGAAAGGAAGATTCGTCCAAGATGGTGTCATCTCCTCTGACAGCCAGTCACTGAACTGAAACAGGAGCTTAATATTCTTGAGAAAGAGACAAAAACTCTGAAAATGACTACATTACATGAACTTTATGAGAAACAGAAGCAGAGCCCTTGGTATGATAATCTCTGACGGCCAATTTGCGCTCTAAGGATCCTGGGACGACGAGCTCCGCCTCTGGGACCTCAATGCTGGCTCCACCACCCGCCGCTTTGGTGGCCACAGCATGGATGTCATCTCAGTTGCCTTCTCTGTTGACAACCGTCGGATTGTGTTTGCCTCTTGTGATCGCACCATTAAGCTCTGGAACACGCTTGGTGATTGCAAGTAAAACATCCAGGACGGGGAAAACGGGATCGAAAGAGAGACGTCTCTAGCAGGACAGAGAAACTCCTTTTTTCCATTAAGCTAAGAGTTGGAGGACGCACGAACACAAGGATTGTAGAGACACAAAGATTGAGATGCTTCCGCTTTGCTTCTATTAAATCCAGTTCCTTATCGATAAGAAGAATGAAATCTTCGTCTGCAATAGCTGCTAGTCCTATCGATAAGAGGAACAGCTTTATACCTTCACAGGCATGATCAAGGAGAATGGTTAAGCTTTAGTGGTTTTCAGATGATTTTTGTCTAAAAGCATGACAATTGCAACGATAAGATCAGTATAAGAATTCTTCTACACACCAATGCAAGCTGTGCCCAAATCTCATGGGACAGACTGGTTATACTGGTTATGTCAACAGTGTTACTATCTCTCCTGATGGTTCACTCTGTGCTAGTGGTGGCAAGGATGGTGTAGCAATGCTGTGGGATCTTGCTGAGGGAAAGCAACTGTACTCACTTGATGCAGCTGACAGCCCTTGATTGATTCTTCCAACCTCCTGATACAAGTTTAAGAACAGGACTATACTGCTTTGTGATCCCATAAATTACTGTTTTTTTTTTTTTGTATTTGATAGAAACCTCTGAGAGCATCAGAAATCAAAAGTGTTGTACAACAGCTGGTTCTCTGCACTAAGGGACATGCTTGACTGGATTCTTAGTTAATGCCCATTATTCTGTTCAATGTAATTGTTATCATACACCTGAACGCAAAATAGTTTATGAGATACTTCAGATTTTTTTTTCTGAAAATGATCTTCATGTAACTCACTTGACAAGGAATATAGTGAACTTTGGCATCAAAAATTTGATTTCTTCTTGTTAGTCTCTTCACTTGTTGCAACTTAAACTCCGTGTTCAATAGCCCTTACACGAAATCTACGACATCGTGTGTACATGATAGCAACAACCTGTGGAGTTGTATCTTCATCACTCTCCTCCTCTAGGGGTGTATCCAATGCAATGAGGTAAATTGCCAATGTGTAATCACAGTCCACGAGATTCATAGGTGTTGTACCTGGTGCACTGTCCATGGGAATGGTGCATACTCTGTGCGAAGGATCCATGTAAGACACCTATTCACTACTTTTTGGTACTTCTTCCCTGCTTGAAATACCATGAGCTATTCCAGAGGCACCCAAACCAAGTCATGTTAGACCCCTCAATGGAGTATGTGCAAGTAGCAATGGTGCTCACAAAGTCTTCCAAAACGTGAAGGGGGGATCCAACGATGAGAGCATGCTTTCAAGGTTGAAGTTCTTAGAGAAAACCTAAAATATCTCGTCACCCTGGCTGGCGAAGATAGTCTCATGGATCCACTCATCAAAGTGTGCGCGATCATCTATCGAAGTAGGTAGGAGGGATGTGGTGGATGTAAAGAGATGAATAGAGAAAGTGTGAAATGAAACAATGAAACAAGAACTAAACTAGTTCTACCTTAAAAACCTTTAGTTTTAAACCATTAAGGGTTGTTCTCATACGATATTTAGTTATGACTTTACTTAACGTCTTCGTAAAGTTCACATGCATATGTAAAATGTGTGGATGTGGAAAGTGTATGATTTTGCATAAATACCATAATTTTTAAGTATTGCAAGTTTACAAGCGACAATATTCTATTGGCAAAAAAATCCAAAAATTTACAAGTGTTGGATATTAAAATTTGTGGTGTTGGGATTTTTAGGGAGACTCTATAATTTCTAAAATATGTGGAGCCACACACTTTCCATTGGTAACAGTATCCTCAGCTCGGCTTTGAATTTTCCTACCATCTAGTTTAAAATAGAAGCTAGCAGGTGGATTCTGCATTAACATTGTAATTTCCTGGCACATTATACTCAAGGGCCAATCATCCTCCGTTTGCAGCACTTGGGGCTCGCGGCCCTCACAAATGATAGTAACATCCATAGTTGCACTTTCACGCATGTCTTGATCAAGGCACAACCATTCACCCTTGAGCATCCTCCATCTATGATACTTGAACACTAGGCATAAAGTCAGTCGTGTGACAAAGTACCTGTAATTGAAAAGGAAAGTTAGCTAATCCATCCCAAGGTAAGATAAAAGCCAACTAAGAGAGAAAATTTTTACCTGAAAGCCATGTCCCTTGTTGTGACTCAACACTCCACTGTGTCAGGACTGTGAGTTATTTTCAATGTTCAAGTTTTGCCTAGAATCCTTGTTATATAATCCTCCAATGCACCTTTTATGACGTATGTGCTTTTGGTACATCTCAAACCCTTGCATTCCTTGAACATATGTGCAAAAATTGTAGTGGTTATGAACCGGCTTAGATGTACATTCTTTGAGCCAGTGCTTGGCTTCATAGAGTTCAATGTGTCTGTTGAAATTTTTGTGCTACATATGTGCAAAATGTCGCTACTACACAATGGCCATTCTATGCTATCGAGATTCGATATGTACATAGACTCAAGGGTTCCATATTCTTAACCCCCCTTGGGCAATATGTACTTGGAGTCATAGAAAAAAACAAGGTCCTTTGCGAGTTGCTTAGCTATACGCCCCTCAAAGAGCAATCTACCAATTTTGAGGTGGTAACACTTAAAAGAACTTGTGAAACTCTCGACATTTTGCCACTCATAGCAATTCGAAGGATATACTGCTGTAAATACAAGACAAGTAGTTATATAGATATTATAAAATTTCTCATTCTCAATGAGTTGCAAATACTTACTGTTTGCAATGTTTTGTTGAAAGGGCATAGTGTGGATGTAATATGTATTTGTTTTTGCATGAATACATGTTGTATACCAACGCCTCTGTTACAAGGTGAGAATCGACATTCCTTTTTCTGAGAGCTAAATTTTTACCTTTTCAGTGCTTTGATACATCTGCAATTGCATATGCTTTCACCCTGAAAGCTCCCTTCATGCTTGGACACATATGTGCATATGTACCCAAGACAAGCAATGATATGTATCAGTGATCCAATTCCCTTCTTCATCTTTTCTATTACATATTTCTTCTCTCAAGTAGCATTATAACCTAGGCATTAGATGTAAAGAAGTATGTATTAACCCTTAACAATAAGCATTTTAAGTATGTCTAGTAATCACCAATATGCCATACAAATCAACATGGCATTAAGAGATGTTTACACTTTTGTAAATAGACACAAACATCGATATCGAAACGCATGTGGATATGTTCATCGACACAAAGTATAGATTCAATTTCAAGGCATCACTTTAATCATGTCATTTATATGAAATATAATGGAAATAATAGCATAAAAATACTTAGGAAATTTTGCCAAAATAAATTAAATTATAATGAATAGAAGTTTGATTTGACTCAATATATTGTATGAAACGTGGGTATTACAGAGTAGTTGTTACAAGGATAGCAACCACATGGCATGCAAATCTTAATAGGCACATTGGATTGACACCTGATATATTCTATGACTCAACATATTGTGCGTTATATGGATAATATTATACAAGAGTTTCATGGATCATTGCTAATTGGCATGGAGATCCGAATGGACACATAGGACCAATAAAGCAGAGGATTTTTGAACCATCGTCTTCCAGCAGATCCATATTTTTAAAAAAACCAGAGAGAGAGAGAGAGAGAGAGAGAGAGAGAGAGAGAGAGAGAGAGAGAGAGAGAGAGAGAGAGAGAGAGAGAGAGAGAGACCTTTGCCTCTTGCTCCAAATAAAGAAAACAACAATTATAACCAACATCAAATTCTATTGAAAACACAACATAAAAGAGAAACAACACACAGAGAGAGAGAGAGAGAGAGAGAGAGAGAGAGAGAGAGATGAGCACTTGTGCCTCCTGCCCAAAACAACCTCTGCAATAAAACAACAATAACAGTAAGAAATGACATCAAACCCTATTGAAAAATAGCAAATAAGAGAACATGCAAAGAGAGATGGGCGCCTGTGTTTTGCCCAAAATCTGGAGCTTCACGAAGAAGAAAGTGCAGAGGTAAGTAGAACGCTCAAAACCCTAATTACTCTCACTAGGGAGCTTCAATGGAGATGAAAATTCACCAGTATAGAGAAGAGAGAGAAAGTGGTATGCTGCTCAACTTTTGGGTCAAGCTGATTTCGTGAGAGGGTAAAAACCAAAATTGAAAATTCTCCAAAAAAAGGGGAGAAAATATGAGGTCAGAGAAACTCAAATTTTGTGTACTATTCATTCTCTCTTTTTTTAAATCCCCCACTATCCCTTTTTTAACTAAAAAACCCAAAATTTGGAAAGAGAAGATTCACCCTCCATGGATGTCAACATCTAGCCTTCCTATTGGACAATCCAAAAGGCCCACGCCTTAAACTATATTATTTTTAAGGGCGCATTTGTGAGTTCATTTTTTTTTCTAATGAAATTGTGTATACTCTTTATTCACACCTTAGAGAATAACTTGTGAGATCTCTTTCTCTTTGACAGTCTCACCCAATGCAATTTAGTTCATCTTCAGTATCTTTAATCTTCAACAAATAATTTTGCATACTTTAATTTGAGCTTTTAGGTATTTCATTCAACTTAGACTTCAAATGCATTAGTCTAATGGTGTTCTTACTCTCCAGCATCTTTGCTAGGATATCTCGTGCCTTTTTTGCACTTCTTGCATTCCAAATGTAGCTAACCATGGTATTACTTAATTTGATGTTGATGAAGCCTTGAGCTTGGGTTGCTCTTCTATCCCAATCATTTATTTTTTCACCTCCATGAGCTAGTCTTCCTTCTTCACATGTAACAATCTTCCACATGTTTTTAGCCATTAGTAGAGATTGCATTTTGAACTTCCATACAATGTAGTTGTTTCTGTCTAGCTTACTTGCATTAGCGAGGAATGAGATGTCACTTGGTGCCATTTGTGGATGATGAGGAATTTGAAAAGAATTTATTTTGGGAAAGGAGAGGAGGAAATGTGCTAGTAATAGCCTCTAGCCAAGAGCTAGAAAGAATGCCTACAACAGTGGAACAAAGAGAGTGATGATCCTAAAAAGATGACTTGAGAGAACTAAGCTCTTATACCATGGTAAAACTGTGAGAATGAAGTGCCCAATACTTCAACTCATGTAGTTCAAAGTAGATGATAAGTAAAGGACACAAATGGTTGATTGGAATGAACTCACAATCAAGTAGACAATGTAATGATAGTAGAAGTGATTGAACACACTCAAAGAGATAATGTATCGATTGAATATGAGAAGTACAATGATAAGAAACATGAATCAAGTCTATTCGCACTTCATTACTCTCTATCTCTCACATATAGTCCTTCATACAATGAATTAAGACTAGCCCAATATATATAGCAGTGAATCTAGCTGTAATATTTCCACGCAATAAAAGCTAGTTAGCTAGTTTGAACGTTAGTTAGTTAGTTAATAAGTTAGTAAGATCACTAGCTAAAGACTAACTAACATTAAAAGCTAATAACTTTTATTTAATTAAAAATATATTTAAAAAAAGCTGAGAGTCGTAAATCTGATATTTTTCTCGGATTGATAAGGACCGTAGCCACCCTTCACAAAAGTTACAATGTGAACGAGACTTATGAGCGATATTAATCACTAGTATTAATGTGTATAGTTTGGATGGCCAAAAAAATATTAAATTTTGGGCAAAACTAGTATATTTTAAATATTATCCTAAAAAGATAGAATTGAAAGTCATTTAAAAGAAAAGACAAGTGATGTTTTAGTTAGTTTTGGAGATTTTATAAAAAGGAAAAAATAAAGAAAAGTGATTTGTAAAATCGCACGCACCGCGATCGCAGTCTACAGGTAGTAGATAGCACTTCGAATAGAAAAAAGAAGAAGGAGTGAACTAAGAGCTTTCTAACCAAGTGTCTTGGAGTGTCTTGGGATTTTACCCGGGAAAGGCTAAAAGATAATTGTCACTTAGAGAAGAGGCATAAATGCTCTTGCTAGATTGATTAATTTGCATTGGAATGATAGGACTTATGTTGCATATATCATTGGAACCTTTAGCATATGCCTTAGGCTAAAGGAGGAAATGTTAAGTACATTTTACTCCTTGGTCCCAAGGGGGAGAGCGAATATGCGATGGAATTATTATCGCATCTATTCTTGTATTGTTTGGGAAAAATACAATTAGTTTTGTTGGTTGATTGAACAACATCCTAAATGTTTTTCTTTCAATCAATTGATTGTTGCATTGTGATTTGGATAAATATTCCAAGGCTTGTATTGATGGCAAATGCATGGCATGGGTCTGTAATGACAAGTTGCCATGGGAAAAAAGGGATGTTTTCCTAGAAGATGATATTAGGGTTGATTACCTTGATTATGCTTGATTTTTAATTAGTTAATTAAGAAAGGATATTTGCACGGGTGGATCGTCTCCAAGATCGCACGGTGGATTACCCCAAGAGGGCACTGCTCGATTCTTGGGCCGAAGGTCGAGTGGTGAAAAGGCCAACTACGGAAAGTGTGTCTCACTTCTAGGTTGCTTGGGGTCGGTGGAGCTCTGGACACCCCTTGTCGAGTCCAGAACGGAGTTGTAGACTGCCGTGAGCCCAACGTCTGGAACCGTTGAAAGATCCTATTCTAGATAAAGGATGGAAATTTTGGTGCCATGTGATTTGGACCAGGTACTTATGTTGGACAAAAGGGATACATAATTCTTCTGTATGGTCAGGGGACAAAGATTAAGTTAAGGAACTTGTTTGTCAAAAGGACTGCTTGTTTTGTTTTCGTGTCTGTGCTGTGAATTACACAAACGAACCCTGTTCCCTAAAAGGCTTATTTAATGAAGCTGATTTTAAATGTTGCACATAAATGTGGTAGGACCTAATTAGAAAACTAAAGCTATCAAGGGAAGCGGATGGATGGAATCCCCGATAGGTCCATCCTACAGGGTGGTCCCAGAGAACTGGGAGGCTTCTCACAAGGATTTATCGCTGGGTTGACTTTAGGTATTGTTAAGTTAGAACCCGATTCATGTCGTTTTAGGGGATTGGAATGGGACTATGCCCTATGGGCAGAGAGGTTGAGTGGCGCATCCCTCTCGTTTCCCATTCTCTTTGAACCAAGTGCGGTATGGATTTGCTTTGGATTGGGTATCTTTGCGTAAAGTAGGATGTCCAAAACTCGACGCTAGAATGCTGTCGGGAAACTTTGTCTACTAGGAACCCAGATTTCAGGTCGATCCTAGTGGGTTCAATCATGGATCATGGACGTTCCATTGCGAGGCGGACTCAGGAAACCCTAGGTGACAAACCCCGAAACATTCCATGGAAGTGCTGAGTGACGACGCCTAGATTTGTTTCTCGATGGACCACTAAAACGTACTTGGACAGCCGATAGGTGGGCATGTTACACTGGCAGACTACTACACTGCTTGAAAATTGCAAATTGGTAAATATTGATTCAATCTTAACTGAGTAAGATCTCAATTATCCAAATAGTCAAGCTATAGATCATGAGAAGGAGAATAAGTCTATAGGAGATACCAACTAAATCCAATAGTTTTAACCAATCAAATCCATGTATAAAAGTAGGATATATTTATTGAGATGCCTACTGTCATGTCATTATCCCATGTAATTATGCTTACATTTAAAGACACAATGTGCTAGTTAACAATCTCATGTATGCTAGTTAGCAATGTTAGTTAATAATGTTGTTTACAATAAGCTATATCTTAATAAGCACAATATACTTATAAGAATTTGTATGCTAGTTAGCATAGTTGTTTATATTCTAACTTGTATGCTAATTAGTAGCTATATGCTAATTAACATATGCATGTTAATTAGCAACTATCTGTTAGCAATTGCATGTGCTACTTAGCAGTTTCCTATATGCTAATTAGTAACAATTTGTGCGCTAATTAGCATCTACATTTTATCAAGTCAAACATTTTCTAAGCATGGATTACCCAATTTGTGGACTTGCAAAGCTTGTGAGGCTACTTTTCACTCATTTCAAAGTTTTTTAGTAAAGGGAAGAAGCAACTACTATATAACATGCCTATTTTGGTATGGTTTGCACCCAACAAACAATGTGGTTCTTGCAACCTTGTGTAAAGTCCTAGTGCATGGCTACACCCCTTGGCTAATGACCAAAATGAATTGATGGTCTTATTTTTGAACAACAAATGATGCACTCCATGCTTAACTTTGTGTGTAACCCTACCAATCTCAAGAGGCAATATGGTATACTTTTATAATGATCGATTGATGCTTAAGAAATAGGGGACATGCTTTGTATGATTTAACTACATGATTCACACACTATGTGCTCTACTTGCAATGACATAGACTCTAGGGGACATACTTTGTATGATTTAACTACGTGATTCACACACACTATGTGCTCTACTTGCAATGACATAGACTCTAGGGATTCACTCATAAAATACATGTGTATCACATATGCTCAATATATAGAAGGATGCCATATAAATGTGCTATTTACGAATTTAATAAAAAATGGGTGTGCTTTATTGAAGGAAAACTCACAAATAAGGGTATTTCTAAATATGCCTTTAATATATGTGATATAGACATATAGTGAATCCTCCAAAGACATAGAAACACTTACAATCCTAAGAGGGGAAAGAATTTATGCTTGTTGCAAGCTCACCTATCCAATAGAGGACACACTTCACCCTTCACACACGCACGCACGCACGCACGCGCACACGCGCACACGCACACACGCACACGCACACGCACACGCACGCACACGCACACGCACACGCACACGCACACGCACACGCACACGCACACGCACACGCACACGCACACGCACACGCACACGCACACGCACACGCACGCATGCACACACACACACACACACACACACACACACACACACACACACACACACACACACACACACACACACACACACACACACACACAGAGGATGCATAATACACATATATAAGCCATGAAATGTGATGATTAAGAGCTTAGTGAACACTACTTATGTGATAGTCCATTTTAAAGAGAGAGAGAGAGAGAGAGAGAGAGAGAGAGAGAGAGAGAGAGAGAGAGAGAGAGAGAGAGAGAGAGAGAGAGAGAGAGAGAGAGATTGTGATAAATGGCATGCTCGATCATTTGAGTGGACAATTTAAATGCAAATCACAAATTTGAGATCACTTTTGGCTATTTTGGGAGATTTTCTTCTAGCCACTACGAGCTTGATCACTTCTTTGCAATGATAAAATTTTTGAATGTGTGGATAATATGGATTGGATATACAATCCTCCTAGTTTTGCTTTTTACATGGATCATAATATAGAATGGATACAACCATACTAATTTTGGGCCGTTATCTCTATAGACTCTCTTTTTTCCACATAGTTCTTGGCAATCACTCTCGTCGCATAGTGATGTTGATGGCTCCATACTTACAATCTATGGTTTATGGTGCTAATGTAGAGAGAGTAGTGGCACAGGGCCCTTGCTATCATGATTCCCATTTTTTATTGCTCTTACTACTTGTTAGAAAGGGAAAATGGCTCCTATTTGCATAAATGCTTAGGTTTAGATAATTTAGGGAACTATAGATATTTATAACCATAATGGTATCCTTATGCATGAAGTAGGGCATTTGGCACCCATCAAGGTGTCATGTGCGGCCTTGGTGGGCGATTTCATCTTTGCATTTGAGCTCTCCTTTGAAAAGGTTTATGATTTCTACTTAACATTAGAAAAGATCCATGAGCATTTTGTTAATATATCAATCCATCGTTAGAGTGTGAATGATATTCTCCATTCATGTTGCAACGGCTAATTAAGCTTTATTTATCATTAGAAAACATAACCTACATAAATGCTCAAGATGTCTAAATATACCATGGACTTGATAAATGTACATAGATCTTAGGGAGTTCACTATATGTGTATCCTCAACATTAACTATTTATAAATATCCTTATATGTGAATTTTTATTAAATAAAACAAACTTCTTTTCTATTCAATTTGTAAATAACCCCTTTATATACACCCTTTTATGTGAAAAATATATATAATAGTGGCATTTGAAAAATGTCATGTATTGAGCCCATGTTATATGCACATATATTTTTGAGTGATCTCCCTGAGTCTCCCATGAAAGTTATGGCTATTTTTTTAAAGAAGCCTTGTTTTTCATGTATGCAAAGTGTTTATAGATTTGGATATCCACTCATTATTCTATTCATTGAGGATTCTCTCATAGCATATGATTAGTGAAGCTCCTTGATTATATAAATATCCATCATTAAGAGCCTCATTGTATCTTGAGATATATATATATATATATATATATGAAGTAACCAAAAGTATATACACACAACAAAGACTTGAGCACACAAAGAAGTAGGGTTGAAATGTTCTTCTTTTTCTTCCACACACAAAAGAAATTAGTTTACAATACGATAAAAGACATGATAAAAAACTAATATGAAAGTACAAAATCATGTGCACATGTGGTTACTGATTGCAAACCTGTTAACAATAGATGAGGTGGTGTAAACATATGTTAGAGGGCTGTGAAGTGAATGAATCAAAGCTATAAGTGAAGAAGAGAATGTATAGAATGCTCAAGGGCAAGGATGTCTAGTAGCTAGTAGCTTTCATGGTGGCAGCAAGATAAGAAAGGTATCGATATGTATCATTCATCGAAGACAGACCCCAAGTGAAGTAACTACCAGTCAAAGTAGAGGTTGATGAAGAAAAGGGTTGAAAACACAAAATGACCTAACGTAGATTTTAAAAAAAATCATGCCAATACTAGAAATGGAAGGGAAGTGGGCTAAAAACTAGAATGCAATAGTATTTGGGGCTACTAAACATAGCAATGTAACTCGCTAAAGATTATGGTAGCTAATCACCAACAAGAGTGGTAGACTAGGTGATAATTGTAGACTACATAACAACAGCCACTCAAGGCTAGATAGCTAGTGGAAACGAGCTAATGGTGGTGGTTGAAACTTTTAAGACAAGGATAGAGCTGAATGTTGGGTAACCTATCTATTTATAGATGTAGAAGGATCCTTCCAAATTAGGGTTTTTCATGAAGGACACAAAAACTCTCTAGAATCGCTCCTTGTTTAATGATATTTTTGGTAATTTACATGATTTGGTGTTGCATTAAAGATTTAGTCAGTATTTAATCAATTTTTTATCCCAACGCCCCCTCTCAGGCCCAAAACTAGAGCCAAGAAGGCATTAGAAGAAAAGCTCAAGCCCATTTTTATAGTAAGGCATCCCACCCCAAAGGAGCCAAGGCATTGTACAAAGGCTGAATTTTTGCTATCCAATGGCCTACCAAGACTACAAAGGTGATGGTTATCTTACCAAAGGAGCCCAAGTGATCACCCCAGCAAGGCCAAGGCCTTGGACAAAGGGTGCTTGTTGGCTACCTAGTGCCCTAGCATGACCTGCAAAGGTGGATGGGACCAAATTGAACTTTTATTTCTTGTTTTTAAAGATATGTTTGTGACCTATCAACTATATCTTGGGGGAGAATGAAAAGGGATGGTTAGATCCAACATATCATAAAATAGACATGTTATCCCAACCACTTGAAAGCATTGATGAGACAAGAAAAAGGGTAAGGAAGTAGTAATGCTGTGAAGAAAGATGGTGGTGAAGAACCACCGATGGACACAACTCAAGATTTACCCAGGTAGGCTATGCACAATGAGATACATAGAATAATGCTACATGATGAGAATACACATGCAATAGATGCCACTTGGATAGTGTCCCTCTTGGGAAAAATTTTCACTTATCCAAATGCCCTTGTACAAAGATGATGAGGATTGGGAAATGCAAACCATAGATACAATAGGGAAGGGAGGCCTATGTCAAAAACAAGTCTTAAATCCTATAGAATACTAAGAAAGTATAGGAAACCCCTCTCAACCATGGATGTCGATGTCAAAGGAGGAAGAGGAACCTAATGTCGGTCTTCATGTGGTGTCGAGAACCATGATGATAGATGAAGATGAAGATGAACCACCCCAATTGGAAGAGCAAGGTAGAAGTTACAACCATGATAGCATCAAGAGAGATGCTGCATGATCCACCTTAGGAGGGAACGTCTCCACATTGGTAGAAGAGCAAATCTCCTAGAAATATGAAACCACAAAAGGAATGGTGTGCATCCCATGTCTCCATCCCAAGAAGAACTAGTGGAAACCTACATGTTAGCCTCACACTAAAAATACAAAAACCTTACAATAGATATTAGAACTTGCAAAACAAATGTTAGTAGTGAGATGCTCCAAATCAAAACAAAATAGAACATGAAAGATAAATACAAAACAATGTAAAGAGTGTATGTATGAGTGAATGTAGAGAAATACTAAAGAAGGAAACCCTAAGGATGTGACCACCATTGGATACGCCCATCAAGAAGTCATTGCCAATGAAACACTTGACGAGGAGGAGAAGTGGTCCCAGATGGAGGTACAGAGGATGACCCAGGAATGGATGCAAAGAGTGCAATAGGTGAGGAGGTAGCAAAGCAATCAACTAATCCTTTAGGAGTACTAAAATATATAGGCTATTGAAACTTTTGGCATGCCTCATGTCTAGTAGCCCTTGGAATAGGAGTAGATGGGGTAGTAGCAAGAAGAGTAGCCCCATTGGATTATCTAGTAGGAGTGGAGACAGTTGCAGTAGTCTACTGAGCTTTCTTAGGAGAAAGACCATGGACCTTGGTATGACACTCCTCGTCCACATGGCCCAATCTCTAGTAGTGTGTGCAAAACTTATTTTTCTTAGAGAGTTGTAATCATATGGGTTTTGGTTCTTTGGTTCCATCCAAGGAAGGGATGTCACCCTTGTTCTAGCTTGCCTTTACATATTGTAAGTTCTTGCTACCTCTAGTTTCCATTGCAAAGAAGAGGAAACTAGACCCCTCTCTAAAAATAAGAATATGTGGAGGACTTCTTGTGGACTTGATCATGCAACTTTGCATAACACAATAATTGACACTTGAACTCATTGAAGGTCAACAATTGGGGCAACAATATAATGTGTTCTATGAAATTGAAGTATTTTGTAGGGAGCTTGTTCAAATGTAATCTAATCATCATCAGACTTTGATAAGCCAATAGTGGAAAACTCAGTGAGTAACCATCAATATTCAGCCAACTTGACTTTCAAATCATCTCCTTCCTTAATAGAAAACTCTTGAAGCTCAAAGTCAAGATTGATATATCAAGTGAGCATAGTGGTCAATGAGATGACTCTAATGCTCAGATGTGAGGAAAAAATAATGTAAAATTGAGACTGGAACTCAAAAACAACCCCTACATTAGCTCAACATTGGCTATGTCATCATGGCCTCTCCACTGATGGGTGCGATCAAGGTGAGCCAATCAAGGGTTTGGCATAGCCTCTAAACCAATGACTAGGTCGAATGAGCTAATATTCAAACAATTGTTGCATGCAGTTTGACCAAGTGGTGAAATTTGACCTATTAAAATGGGTCTTATCGGTGAAGGAATTCTTGGGCATAACAACAAGAGTGGTAGTGCTATAAGAAG
Source organism: Lygodium microphyllum (assembly GCF_053477565.2). Lineage (NCBI taxonomy): Eukaryota > Viridiplantae > Streptophyta > Polypodiopsida > Schizaeales > Lygodiaceae > Lygodium > Lygodium microphyllum. The sequence goes on from NC_141159.1 coordinate 32,489,691, forward strand.
GATAATGTAGATGGGGGCATAGGGTGGGGGGGTGGAGTACATGTTGGGATGGATCCCAAAGTGTGCACAGTGGATCCAAAAGCAGAAATGGCATGACTAGGCATTGTCACAAATGGCATGGTGGGGGAACTTGATTGAGTTGTTGCATCAAATGCACACCATACACACAAGAGGAAGCTCACTCAAGAATAGAAGAAGAGATATGGAGACCAAATTATCCACATAGATGACTATGATAACCAAACCTGCATCTCCCTTTCTCACATAAAGTGAGTGATCAGCATCAGAAACATAAAATCTAATGTTGACAAGATACTCTTTGATCTTGTCAAACCATGCTCTAGGTGCTTACTTAAACCTATAGAGCACCTTCTTTAACTTGCACACATATACGGATGCTCTAAATTCTCATAACATATTGGTTGCTCCATATGTAGATCTTCTTACAATTCACCATGCAAGAAGTCACTCTTTACATCCATTTGCTACAAACTCCAACCTTTGGCTACTACCAAAGCAATCATATATCTAACAATTGCCATCCTAGCAACTGCACTAAATGTCTCTTCATAATCTATTCCATATGCTTGAGCATAGCCTTTTGCAACTAGCCTATCCTTATACCTACTAGCAGAACCACGTACATTATGCTTACTTTTGTAGACCCAATTACAACCAATAGCTTTCTTGCCCTTAGGCAATGGTAATACTACTTAGTCTCCTAGACAAAGGGCTAACTCTAGATATAGTACCACACATGATGTTTCTGGTCCATTAAGCCTCCATGATTCTTTCTTTTCTTTCTACACATAACTATCATGATCATGATCATCATCCAATGCATCACCACTAAATGCATACCAATTGCTCATCTCATTAAAAATAATATTCTTGCTCACTCTAAACTCACTTGTAACAAGGTTATAACAATGATATCCTTTCTGCTCTAAAGAATATCAAATGAAAATACATTTTTTAACATTTGGATCAAGCTTCTTTATAGCTCATCTCGCACATGAACATATGCAATACAACCAAACACTTTCAAGTGTGACACATCGGGCTTCTTATCTTTAAAGCATTTTCAAGGGTCATTTCTTGAACTGCAACTATGGGAGTTCTATTCATAATATAAACAACAATATAAATAGCTTCAAACAAGAAATATTTTGGTAAATTCTTTTCAACCATCAATGCCCATGCAACTTTTGCAATATGCCTAACTTTCCTTTTTGCAACCCCATTTTGTTGTGGGATATATCTGCAAGTAAACTATCTCTTTATCCCATGAGACCTCAAAAAGTCATTGAACTTGTTAGAGAGGTACTCTTCCCCTCCATCTAACCTCAAGGACTTAACTTTCAAGCATGTTTCTATTTCACAAACAGCCTTGAAAGTTTTGAAGTGCTCAAACACATCACTCTTTTTCTTCATTAAAGATACAAATTGATTTCTTGAATAATCATCAATAAACATGACAAAAGTTTTTTATGATATACCAAGAGATATGTTTTATGTAGGTGCATTTGTATGTACAACATCAAGTATATTCCTGTTGACATTTGTTAGCAATTTGTTGAATCTTTTGTATGCTAAGACCAGCCAAGTCTCAAGCTAAGTAATGACCAACAATAGGAGAGATCAGCTCCTCCAAATCAACCCAAAAATTGTACTGCAATTTTTGGGGTTGTTTACTGTAGTCAACAGTTTAGCACTTGGTTAATTTGGTACTCCTCCTACTAAGAATTAAGAATGGAAGAAGATTCAAGTATGTAATGGCTGAAAATTTTCATGTCCTAAGAGGTAGAAGGAGAACTTGATTGAAAACTCCATGAAACCTTCAAAAATTACATGAAATTTTAATGAAGACCTACTATTTTGTCCATTCATCGCCATATATGTCCCTTCTATCTTCAAAGATCTCCAAATTTAGTCTTCTTTCAATTGTAGATGTCCTACAAGTCACTGTCCATGTATTGTACCTATAGCATTGTCTGAAATTGGTTTTTATGATAAAAATTAGGATTGAATATGAAGAAAAAAGGAGGAAAAAAATGGATCAAAGAGCAATGCTCTGATACCACTTGTCAAGGAGAGAACTAGAGAGAGAGAAAGAGGAGTTGTCAAGGAGAGAACTAGAGAGAGAGAAAGAGGAGAGACAAGACTATAGAAGAGAGAGAAAGAGAGTAACAAGGAGAGAGAGACTGGAAAAGGAGACAAAAGGACAAAAAAAGAAGAGAAGCCATAGAAGTTGTGAACAAGGAGGTGAGGTAAGAGATAGTAATGTATTAATATTCCAAAAAAGATATGAAAATTTACATGTCTCTTCCTTTTATACCTATGTCAGTGTGACAAGGTATTATTATTATTTCTACACTAAACATCTCTTCTTTCCAACTTCTTATAAACAAATCCAATGATAGTAGAGACAATGGAAACATATTGAGAGAGTTATGATATAGTGTTGGATGATTCTATTGAAGAAGCTATGGGATGGAGTATTGTGCTAAGTATGGCCTTGTGAGAAACATTCTTTTTACTTTCTATCCATATTAGACCTTGTGATGACGACTATAGTGGCACCTCCGAGCATGATGTCGTGCACATTAACATCACTTCATGACTCCTATAATGACAACCTCCATGTTTAGTTTGGCCCATGTATGGATTCCTTTCATTAGTACTAACTTACAAATGCCTTTGCTTAACCTTAAACCTCGAGGTAGTAGCTCAATGATTTTTAACAACACTAGGCTCTCAACAGTGTAGGTGAACAACATGGCTAAGTTGAATGGGCCTATCAACCTTTATGGCCTCCTTGCATCCTAGATAGATTGAAGAATCATCTAGACCTTGCCAAGATTTAGAATCTACCAAGATGAGAGAGAGAGAGAGAGAGAGAGAGAGAGAGAGAGAGAGAGAGAGAGGCTAGACCTTAGCACCAATGTTATTAGCCACTTCTACCAACCAATGGAGTTGTGGTTGTAGTCATAGCCTCCATTAGGTAGCCTCCCTCCCGTGTTGCATATTAACATCTTCAAAAACATTATGCTAGACCTAAATTATGTAGTCTCCCTCTTTGGCTTCTCAGTGTGTCACAATCACATGGATGGGCTTCTCCCTCCTATCCACACCTTGGCAACCTTTCTCTCAATGACTCTGCAATAAGACATCATAGCCCCTCCCCCATATCTTGCTTCTCTCTCCCTTGCCAAACTTGATAGAGAGTTGAGTTTTAGTAAATGATTAATATACAATTTTCAAAATTGATAATGCACTATGGACTCCCAAAAAGCAATCCAAAAGAAAGCCTTGATTGAAAAATTGAGCATATAATGACCTTTTTGAAACTTGAAGGCTTGGTTTAAATAAACTTGAGAGTGAGGTTGTTACCATCATTCTAACATTGTTTGAAAAACATCACTCTAAAAGTTGAGTCTTGTAGGATGATAAAATTGGTGCTACAAGTAGCAATATAAAAAAATTTCCTCAAGAGTGAGGCAAGTATGGTTAATTTAAATGTCTTGAACATAAAAGTCTCAAGCATGAGTATACTGAAGATAATTTTGAAGTCTTAAAGCTAGTAATGTAAGATTGAATCTTGCTAATTTCTTTCATGCTTTTAGTGTAATTTTATTTTGGTTTGTTAGTGAGTCCCAATATTATGTTCCATTTTCATATCAAAAGAATAATAGGCTTGTCATCATGCTTTGTTGTTTCAACAATACGAAGCATTTGATGTGTGTGCATATAAGACATAAGGAAGGACCAATCTGCAAACAACTTCCCATAGTGTAGCGATCGTCCATGTATTTTCATACCATAGCTCATTAATATTCTATATAAGTTTCTAAATCATGATTTTTTATGTAATAAAATATAAATGCTTTAGTAGGGTAAGTATAAAAGGTGGAGGTGTAACATGTGTAGAATCTTTTTGCCATTTTACAAACACTACTTGTTTGAGGTCTCAACCTCCCACCAACTAAGAGGGTGAATACTCTTGGCCACCATAGCTTGGGGTGCATACCTTGCTGCAGCCTCTCATCATTTGATTCTCAACCAACAATGGTAATATCATTTCTTGCCAAGCCACCTTGGCTATGGCTTCTTGGCATTTTAAGTCTATTTCTTGTATTTTCAGTTTAAAAGCTTGCTATGGAATTTGGCTTTATTACATTGGTATTAGAGCATGGGCTTTGATACATGGAAAGAGTCATTTTCTTGGAGAATTTAATCATTGGAACATGAACCAGTTAACTGGAGCACCAAGATTTGGTCACATGGTTTGGTACAATTTAAACCGTGACTAGTCACAATTCTCAACAACAAGTTAGGACTAATTTTGAAGGCTTCTTGAAGAAGATCTTGAGGAAGATGGAGGTTATTGGCCAAAATAGCAGGACGTGGTCAAATGGAGGTCCATTTTGAAGGCTTTTTTCCGTAACTGGAGTCTAAGTGGGATTACATAGTTTAAACTGAGATTACTTTTTGGGGACACTTTCTCTATCTTCTTCCTTTCAAGCTTTTCTCCAAGAATCCATGGAGTCAATTGTTGAAATCTTCTTCAAGTTCCATTTTCCCTTGAAGAGACATCAGAGCCTATTTCTTTGTGTCATAACCTTCAAACAGAGTAGCATAATACTCACACTTGCTGAGTATGATCAGCCAGGACAGCAGGCTGAGTTAGCACATTTTGCATTGAATTTCCTTCTCATCTTCTCCACGATTTCAGTAGCCATTGGCATCAGCTATGGCTTGTGCAATCTATAACCATCAGTATGATCAGCCAGGACAGCAGACTGAGTTAGCACATTTTGCATTGAATTTCCTTCTCATCTTCTCCACAATTTCAGTAGCCATTGGCATCAGCTATGGCTTGTGCAATCTATAATCATCATTCTCTAATTCTCCAATTAAATATACTCAACTAAATCCTATCCTCTTGAGCATTCTTGATCTCTCTCTAACCCTAGCTATGGCAGATTCACGACAGCAGTGATCTTTTCCTGAAATTTCTTCAAAGATCAAAGGGCTTTTGCTTTAACAAGTATCCTGGAGCTTCTTCAACACTCAAGGGACCGACATTGAAGCCTTCTTGGACGTGAAGCTTCAAAATATGGTGTCTATGGAGTCAAAACAGGGCAGCAAGCTTCAAGAATCTAATTCTTGGATTAACTCCTTCAATTTCATGGGGCTTTTGTTGTCTACAACCCCGGGAAGGTTCAATTGAAGGTATTCTTCAGTGATTTGGCTTACATTGAAGAAATTCTTAACGTTTGAAAGCATTTTCAATCTCTTAGCAATGTCTGAAAATTCATGGAATCCATGATTCTAATTAGAATTTACACGCATCAAAGCTCAAAGGATCTTCTCCAACAAGCTATTGTGGATTTCTATCAAATCATTGACTTCTTTTGATTACATTGGAGCAATTTTATCAATCAGGAGCTGAAGATTACTTGGGAGCAATCATATTGGACAAATCCTTCTTGAAGTTGGTCTTATTGATCTAAAATATTGGTCTATTGATGGTGTCTTATGTTGAAGGTTGATTGATTGGATTCATCTACTACTTTCCATCAACATTAAAGAGGTAATTCTAGTACTTTCAGGTTAATCTCTCTTTTATCCAATTGTTGAACCAGTCATATTGTTCATAAGAGAGATTGAGTGTAATAGAACCTCTTAATTCCTATTGAAGACATGTAGAATTCAGCCCAGGACTGATTATGATTGCTTGATGAGTTCCTTTCTACCCATTCAAATGTTGAATCTCAATTGATTGCATAAACGCTACTCATCGCCTACTTGACTTGGTAGATTTTTGTTGGATGATTGAGCATTGATGCTATAGGACTGAAACAATGATCAAAATGGTAAGTGGGAACATTGTAAAAGCAATGAGTCACTGCAAAAGGTAATGCCCTATCCATTCAGTCATTTCCCAATACCCACTTGCATTTCATTAAAAGTTCAAAGGCTCTTTCAGTCAATGCATAGCATCGTTGTTTGATTAGCCATTAGAATATACTTGCCATGTTGGTTCTCATGAGGAAAAGTGGATGCTAGGCAAGTCGGGAAGACAAAAGAGAGGTGACCCTCCCTTCCCAATTAAGACCCTGAAGGGGTGCACAACCCGACTTGAGGTGAAACTTTGCACACCCCTCTTCTCTCGGAGCCCATGCTATTTTCAAATTTAGGTGCATGTACATTTCCATTATCAGATTTTGGCACAAGTTCATCATTGATCAACAATATTCAGGGTTCCATAAGTGGTTGATGAACCATTGGAAGAGGGGCATAGCATCTCCTATTTTCAGGGTACCTACAGGTGTTTGACAAAGTTTTGATAGATAAAATTGCAGGTATGTACCAATCTACATATTATTCTTGAGCCCTACAGGTGCCCCATAACCCTCTCCTAGTTGCTACAGTGGTTTACAAGGGTTTCCTTCACTCAGGGTATTCCCACAGGATCAAACAAGGTTTCCACAGGGTGTTAACAGGTTGCAGGAATTCTCTGGACAAGTACACAGGTCCTATTATAAAAATTTATATCATGATCTGATTTGGGATTTTAATAGCTTGATTGGAAGAGGGGATCCTAAGCTCTAAATTAAATCAAAAATTTTATTGATCCGACATCGGGAAAAAAAGTTATGGCCAATTTACTGACAGGGGGTCTATGGACTGCACCTAAACAGGCTGTCTGGGATACACTGTTTGAGTTCATTCTACCCATATACCTTATTTCAAGCTGAGATATTACTAAATCTGCTATATCCCCATATAATAAGCTTTCCATAGAGCTATTAAGCATTGGGATTGGTGCCATATTCCAAGAAAAACAAGGGGTTAAGTGACAAATTGTCTACTACTACATCGCTGTTTCCTAATGGCCAGGAAGAATAAGAAGAAAGACCCTATTACTAAGGCATTGAATGATGGTGTCAAAGACTTCCAAGAGGATCAAAATTACACAAATGAAACCCATAATGTTGATCAAATAGATGAAGAATTAAGCATTGGGATTGCTTATAGCACACATCAAGGACAGCATGACATACATGAAGAGCATGTAGGGAATGATTATCTCCTACTGTCAAAAGAGTTGGGACATGTCAATGAAGGCCTCTCTAAGGATTTGAAGGCTTTGAATGGAGGTTTAACCCATATGAATCAAGGTTTGTTGCAACGGATGGCACATGTAAACCAAGGAATCTCTGAATTGCAGCAAAGCAATAAATCCTTATTCCAAGAGCTCATCTCAACCATAAAGGAAATCAGAAGCAAACCACAAAGAGAACCTCAAAATATTGAAGACTCCCATGCAATACCCTTTGTTGGTAATCCTTCCCATCCAAGCAAAGAAAAGTCTCAGCCAATAATGCACACTTTTGAAAGGGGAGAACCATCCAGAGTGAGGGACAACCATCGTCCTTCACAAATTCATAGTATTCATACCCCAAGGCCTCAGTTTAGCAGTCCAAAGGATAATCATAGACATGAAGGGGAACAAGACAACACTCAATGGGATAATGATTATCATGGATGTGACTTCTACAATAATTTTTATCATTAGCCCTCAAATGCACAAAAAGAGAATGTAGGCAACAATCAAGTTCATGAAGGTGGAAGGCATGATGAGCGAAGATCAACCCATGACATCCCAAACCAAGAGCATATTTCAAATGGACAACATTCATCTCATGGTTTTGGGCCACCTACTTTTAGACAAAATTCATAGAATAAAGATTAATGGAGACAACAATCTCATGGATAGCCATCTTACAATGAAAAAGAATATAAAGAGAATATCAATATCACTAATTTCAAAGGAGATAATGCTTCATCTTCGGAATGGGAGTGGATCAATAAGCTTGAATTATACTTCACCCTTTACCCTAGAAGTGAAGAGGCCAAAATTTATTTCGCGGCTCTTCATCTTGAAGGTTATGCCCATATTTGGTGGCGTTACATGCAAAAGATTGGGTAAAATTTTGACTCTTGGAAGGAGTTCAAGCAAGCAATGATTGATGTCTTTGTGTCTCCTTTGGAAAAATAAAGGCTTCAAAGAAGATGGTATGAATGCGCTCAAAGAGGAATGTCCGTTAGAGACTATTCCAACGCCTACTTGAATCTTTCCATGTATGTTGAAGGTATTTCAGATTTTGCTAAGTTGAACAAATATATTTTTGGTCTTGACCCTGCCCTATCATCGAAGGTAAGAGCTCAACAATCAAAACCATTACATGAGGCCATACAATTGGCTGAAATATACTCTTTGAGTACAAAAGAGATGCAGAAAATTTTCAGCAAAGAAGTATGGGCAATAATGTTTCCAATCAACCTACAAAGTATGGGCAAGTTTTCAGCCAATCAAGAGACTCTTTTATACAAGAAAACAGAGATTATAACAGTCCAAACTATTATAACAGCAAAGTGCCAATATTTTCCATTGTTCATGCCTCTAAATAGGGCGGAAATTTTATACAAAAACATGGAAAACTTTCAGAAATGTGGCTGAGCCAATAGGTACTTTTTCAAGAGCTGAAAATGCTCCTAAACTACCCCAAAACAGTTCTAACAGCAACTTCTTTCCTCACCACAAGCTTAGGGAAATGCATGCAAAAGGATTATGCTTCAAATGTGGGGAGAAGTGGTCACAAGATCATAAGCTCAAGTGTAAAGCTAAGAACTCAAAAATCAACATGGTGATCACTCAGGAAGTGGAAGTTGAAGAAGAAGAAGATCAAGAGGGAAATTTACTACATGTTGATGCATACCCAATGGTTGAAGAGATTCATGAAGAAGAGCATGCCACCAACGAAGAATTCTATGATCCCATGGATGGATTTCATTTGATCCAAGTGGTAATCATGATTTTCATGTTTTCCTTGTATACCATCTCACGTGATGCATGGACCGGTTGCAAAGGGGAAAATACACTTAGACTCAAAGGTTTCATTAATGGCAAGGTTGCACATATTCTAGTGGATACAGGCAACACTCATAACTTTGTCAACACCAAATCTTTGAATGGGCTGAATTTGCTACCCATTGATATGGATTCTTCCTTGCGGATACAAGTTGCCAATGGTGCATATGAGTCTACTAAAGAAGTGTGACCATGTACTTCAATTGAGTTATCGCCCTCTTGCACAATAAAAGTAGACTTGATCACTTTGGATATGGGGCCTATTGACATTGTCATTGATTGTAATTGGCTGAAAACACTTGGCAAATTTACCTTGGACTTGGAGCGCATGCAAATGGGATTTAATTGGCAAGGATAGCACATAGAGTTGAAAGGCATAGACCACAAACAAACAGAATTCATCTCTATGAAGAAATTGCGAAAAGAAATCAATGCAAAGTCATGCATCTTCACTCTTTTGCTTACAAAAGTAAATGAAAGACAATCAACAAATCAGCCATCTTCTTCTTCAAAGGAAAGGCATCCAAGATTAGAAGAGCTATTGGAGGAATACAAGGATTTATTTCAGCCACCATCATCTTTACCTCCAAAGTGATAGGTTGACCATCCTATTGATTTGTTGCCCAATACAAAGCCCATCAACAAACCTCCTATTGCTTGTCCAAGTTTGAAAGGGAAGAAGTGGAGCGTCAAGTCAAAGAATTGCTGCAAATGGATTTAATTCAACAAATTCAATCACAATTTGCCTCTCCCGTGCTCTTAGTCAAAAAGAAGGATGGATCGTTTCACATGTGTATTGATTATCGGGATTTGAACAAGTCAACGGTCAAGAATAGGTATCCTATTCCCTGAATTGATGATATTTTGGATTAGCTTAAAGATGCAAAGGTCTTCACCAAAATGGATCTTCGATCGGGTTATCATCAAATTTGAATGAAGGAAGGAGATGAGTTCAAAAACACCTTTAGGACTGAAAGAGGGTCATACCACTTCTTGGTTATGCCATTTGGACTTTCCAATGCACCCGCTACTTTTTAAGCCCTCATGAATAAAATATTGCAGCCCTTCTTGTTCAAAACAATCCTTATTTTCTTTGATGATATCCTAATCTATAGTAAATCCAAGGATGAGCATTTGAAGCATATGAGAGAGTTCTTTGACACTTTACAAAGACACACACTCTTTGCCAAGATGATGAAGTGTTTTTTCATGGAAGATGAAGTTCAATATTTAGGTCATATTGTGGGAGAACAAGGGATTAGAGTGGACCCCAATAAGGTAAAATGTGTCAAAGAATGGCCTATTCCTATGAATGCAACCTCTTTGAGAGGATTCCTTGGGTTTTCATCCTTCTATAGAACGTTCATCAAGAATTGTGCTCATGTGGCGGCTCCATTGACGGATAGGCTCAAAAAGGAAGCTTTCTTTTGGGACTCAATCGCCGCGATCAAAGTTTCAATGAGCTGAAATCTCTTCTAATTTCAGCACCCATCCTTGTATGTCCGCATTTCTCTAAGGAGTTTATCATATGTGCGGATGCTAGTAGAAGAGGAATTGGGGTTGTTTTATGTCAAGATCATGGAGTCGTAGCTTATGAGAACCAAAAGCTTGATGACAAGGAGCGTCAATTACATGTTTATGAGCAAGAGATGTTAGCAATATTGCATGCTATCAAAAAGTGGCATCATTACATTTATCATCATGTGCTAAAATTTTTTCTTTCATAACCAAATTTATCTCCCAAGCAATGAAAATGGTTAGCTACTCTTCAAGGATATGACTTTGAAATATCTTATATGGTTGGAAAAGACAATGTGGTGGCAGATGCCTTATCAAGAATGTGGGCAAGTTCCATTTCTACCATTTCAACCATGCATAAGGATTGGATCCATTATATTCAAGAGGAGTATTTGCTTGATGAGCAAGTATCAAAGATGATGAAGGAATTTCAGCAAGGCAAAGGAGAAGAGTATCCAAATTTCAAATGGCACAACGGTCTTTTATGGTATCGTGGTTCTTGACACCACAATCTTCTTTCAAAGACTGTATCTTGCATGAGATGCACTCTTCACCCTTGGCGAGACACCATGGGTTGTTCAAAACATTTGGCAATATCCATAAGAGTTTCTATTGGAAGGGCATTTGGAGGGATGTTAAGGATTATGTTATGCAATGTCTTCTATGTTAACCAAATAAAGATTCCTCTGTTCTACCCGATGGTTTACTTCAGCCACTTCTTATTCCTCAAGGCAAGTGGACTCATATTACAATGGATTTTATTGTGGGCTTACCTGTAACAACAAAGCATGGGTGGAATAGCATTTATGTGGTGGTGGACCGGTTGACTAAATCAGCTCATTTTATCCCTACCAAGGCTCAATTTACAACAAAGCAAGTGGTTGAACAGTTCATGGAATGTGTTTTTAAGCTGCATGGTATGCCATTGAAAATAGTATCCAATCGTGATACTAAGTTCATGGAAAGTTTTTGGAGGAGTTCATTCACTTCTATGGGAATAATTTTAACTCCTAGCACGGCATATCATCCCCAAACTGATGGCCAAACAGAGCGTGTCAATAAATGGTTGGAAGTCTATCTTCGTCATTTTTGCCATGACACTCAAGCTTTGTGGGATCATTGGTTACATCTTGTTGGATTCTATTATAACAACACTCATCATATGAGCATTGGCATGTCACCATTTGAAACGCTTTATGGATACAAAGTGCAAATACCTTCAACCCTTATTCATGAAGGTGCGAATCCACAAGCCAAGGCTAAAGTTGAGAAAATGGAAGCTCTTTTGCATCAATGCAAGGAAAACATTAGGAAGGCACAAGATGTTATGAAGGCTTATGCTGATGAAAAGCGGAGACCTTTGGAGTTTGAAGAAGGAGATTGGGTATTCCTCAAAGTGCCTAAATCTAGGTATGCTTCTCTCAAAGGCGATCATAATAAGTTGGCTCATCGTTACTATGGGCCTTATCAAATCCTCAAATGAGCTGGTGAGCTTGCATACAAGCTTGATTTGCCTTCTTCAACAAGGATTCATTCTACCTTCCATGTTTCCCAACTTAAGAAATATGTGGGCCCATCCATAAAGGTATTAGAAGAGTTACCTCCCATGGATGAAGATGGCCTTATCATTTATGAACTTGAAAAGGTTATTGGAAAAAGAGAAAAGTTTTTAAGGAACCATTTGCTATTGGAATACCTTATTAAATGGCAGAGTTTACCCATGGAGGAGTCTACTCGAAAACCATCATCATACCTTGATTCTTTTCCATGGATTATGAAGGAAACAAAGTAATATCTGAATAGGACAGCTTGCTATATTAAATTTTTGTCATAAAAATAATCACGCTATGGTCATCAAAACTGGATTTTTATGGCATGGCTGGATACTAGGGATTATCCTTTACATTTCTATAGCTCATGCATGATGATTGGACATTTCTTCTTCAAGTTATGGCCATTTTTGTGCAACAGCTTGTTTTGGACAATTTCAAGCAGTATATTCAAACTTCATACCTATACTTCATTGATATATGAGATCTTCTTTAGCTTGGAGTTTCATTACATCATGGATTCATCATTGACAAAGCTATCCTTGTACTCTTTCTTCATCACTTGTCCCAATTCCAGCTTTGAGGACAAAGCTATCCTTGTACTCTTTCTTTATCACTTGTCCCAATTCCAGCTTTGAGGACAATGCTCTTTTAGGCCGGAATGGCTTGTAATAAAGCATAAATGCTTTAGTCTAGGGTAAGTATAAAAGGTGGAGGTGTAACATGTGTAGAATCTTTTTGCCATTTTACAAAAACTACTTGTTTGAGGTCTCAACCTCCCACCAACTAAGAGGGTGAATACTCTTGGCCACCATAGCTTGGGGTGCATACCTTGCTGCAGCCTCTCATCATTTGATTCTCAACCAACATTGGTAATATCATTTCTTTCCAAGCCACCTTGGCTATGGCTTCTTGGCATTTTATGTCTATTTCTTGTATTTTCAGTTTAAAAGCTTGATGTGGAATTTAGCTTTATTACATTTTCTAACCTGGTAAATCTAAATGTTGCAGGCTTAACAAGTACAATAACTTGAGCCTAGTTATAAGATTTCAAACTGGCTGGCAATTCCATTTAGAAACCCTTTTTGTTTTTACAAATTTTAAATATAAATCTCATCACTCCATGAATAACAAATTTACCTTGAAATTCCATGCCATGTGACAAAGGTGAATAGTGCCAAATTTTGGACATTCTCAAAGGTTTGGGTTAATTTCCCTTCTTTGAAACATGTCTCCAATGACTCTTAGGGTGCAACAAACAGTAATTTAGGGCTTAAAAGTGAGAATTAGTTTTCATAAACTAATAATTATGTGTGGACCTCCGAGAGACCTATTTTTTACTAGGAATAAACACAATACTTTAAGAGATTTGAGAAACTAGATCCTTTGTTGTCAAGACATGGGTCCATTAGTCTAGTCTTTCTCTTATGGAGCAACAAGTAAAAGCCTTAAGTTTAATTTCAATTCGTTAAGTTACACTAGTCTTAAATTCCTCATTCTAAATGATACAACTTTTTCTTAGTGATCAACTAAGGCTTTTGTCACCTATTCTTTCTAGGTTTTGTGCTTCTTTGCGTCTTCAATTGGGATTAGTAATGGTGGAAATCCCCTCAACTTGCTCTCCTTCTCCATCTTTATGGTTGTGTCCCCCATATTCCTCCTCCACTCCAACTAGAGTCTACATGTTTTTTCTTTTCTTTTGGGGGGGGGTAATGGGGAGGCTTACCTCAATCTATCATATTACATGAAAAAAGTTGCCCATACAATCAACATATCCTACAAGAATTTCTAGAGTCTAATTGCTCTCTGTGTGTGTGTGTGTGTGTGTGTGTGTGTGTGTGTGTGTGTGTGTGTGTGTGTGTGTGTGTGTGTGTGTGTGTGTGTGTGTGTGTGTGTGTGTGTGTGTGTGTGTGTGTGTGTGTGTGTGTGTGTGTGTGTGTGTGTGTGTGTGTGTGTGTGTGTGTGTGTGTGTGTGTGTGTGTGTGTGTGTGTGTGTGTGTGTGTGTGTGTGTGTGTGTGTGTGTGTGTGTGTGTGTGTGTGTGTGTGTGTGTGTGTGTGTGTGTGTGTGTGTGTGTGTGTGACCATTGTGGCCTTGTCTAGGGATCCATCCTTGGACATTGTTGCACTCACAAGCCCAGCATTAGGACCATTGGACACACCCTTGTTTCAAGGGGTTTGATGCATGAAGCCTATGAGTATTCTTACCTCATCTACTCACATGCACACACAAATCTAATGACTCAATGTGATATAACTTACCAATACTTACCACATCATCATCATCATTTGCATGGACAAGCTATGCTCCCTAATCCATGCATGCACTCACTTGTTCACCTCCTTGTTTCCATTATTGTCATCCACGTGCTTGAGAGGAATCGTCCCTATGATCGAGAGGAGATGAAGAGATGGAGAAGTGCTTCACATCATGTGTTCCTCAGTCCTTTACACACTCAATATCAAATACTCTTACTCAAGCACTCAAATTACCATGAAGGGATGGAGATGAAGCTTCATCATGCCCAAGTCCTTCATTGCACATAATCTCTCACACTTCCTCTCCTTCACTCTTATAATAGCATGAAAGGATAAGAAGGAATAAGGAGGCCACAAGTTTACACACACATGAATAGCTTTTTTTATTATTTTTCATCCCTTTTACACAATATATCATAGAGTTTCCACCCTCTTTGGGAATCCATCCCATGCTTATGGCCCTTTGAATAGCCTTTACATTGCATGCACTTTGGAATTTAAGATTTGGAATTCAAGAGAGACTAAAATCCAACAAAATAAGTACAATTTTCATGGGAATGAGCCTAGATCTCAATTCGACATCATTAAACATGTCTTTTGAAGCAACATTTGCATAGGAATAATGTAAAATCTTTGTTAGTGCTTCCTTCAGTTTCTTGTTAGCTCCATTTTCTCCATGATAGGGTTAACATTAACCCCTCCCTAGAGGTGCGCTAACCCCATGGCATGTAGTAGTGTAGAACATAGTGCCAAGGATGGTTGTGGTGAGGTGATTCTTCTAAGGGGTGGTTGTGGTCTTCCTTGAGGGTGCATTGAAGTTGTCATTGTGGCTCCAAAGATGGCACCCAAGTAGGAAGAGGGCTCCATGGATATAGAGCCAATGCAAACAACAAATGACCACTAATATCATTGGCAATCTTCAATAACATAAAATGAAATTGCTCTCCCCTAGGGGTGTAGCTGTGAGATGGGTTGAGCTCCAAGTAGGCTTGGGTGTTGTTTCACACTTGAGGACTCAGTTAGGGAGTGGTTTTATTGTGTGATGCAAGTACTCATGAAGTGTAATTGTGAGATGGGTTGAGCTTCAAGTAGGCTTAGGTGGTGTTCCACACTTGAGGACTTAGTTAGTTAGGGAGTGGTTTTATTGTGTGGCAAAAATCTTAGTATGATAGGCCATGTGAGTAAGCCTAGGGCATCCTACCCTTGGTGTGCCTTAAGTTAGTGGTATGGGGGAAAGGGCTATGATATTAGATATGGAGCTGGCCAATTGAGGCCATGAGATGCTCCAAAGTCAAGGATCCCCAGGTGCAAGGATCATGTAGTGCATATATCTACATTGGAGCTTTTGTTCCCTTTTTTTTTTTTTGCTTTTGGTAGTGCTCATATTCCTTTGGGAGTGGTTACAGGGTGTGATTGAGACATCTTTTTTTTTCCTACTAGAAGTTTAACTTATTTCCTTTCTTCTTGCTCTCTTTCCCTAGTTTGTTCTCTTTTCTCATTTTATTGGCTAAGCTAGTTTTATTTTCTCTTCTTAATTTTCTATAGTTGATTCCATAGATTCTTTTGTGAGCAACTATTCTTGTGTTGTCTCTTTTAGTGACAACCTTCCTTGTCGGTGTGACAATTCCTAAGGCAAGTTGTGCTTTGATAGAAAGAGAGTCTCAATCCTAAATTAATTACTCTAGTGAGTGCACTTGCAACACATAAGCATTCCCTTCATCAACTTGGAAGACTATGAATCGGGAGCCTGAGTTAGTACCTTCTTGGCCTTGATGACAGCCTCATGAAATCCCTCTATCCAAAGGTTTTTCAAATCTCTAGTTTACGATGTCTTCTAGAGTATATCTTCTACAAGGTGCTATGGGATCCTTGTTATGGAAGAGTGAGGCTTGTTGTTAGTGAACATGTGGTGCAAGATTTGGATAGTTATGTGACTCTTCCTCCATAGTGCCACTTAAATGGAGATTGTATTGAGGGAGATTAGATGGTGTTATTCATTTTTATAGAACTCTAGGAATTCTCTATAAGAAGATGGAAAGAAAATGTATTTTAGTATGGAATCATTAATAATATATTGTCACATTTAAATAGGTATAAAAGGGGGTGAGACATGTAATTTTTCACATATTTTGACATTAATACATTTATTGTCTCTTACCTCACCTCCTTACTCACAGCTTTTATGGCTTCTCTCTCCTTTCTTAACTTTCTAGTCTTTCCCTCTCCTCGTCACTCCTTTCGCTCTCCTTTGCTCTTCTTTCTATCACCTCTCAATTCTCTCTCCTTGACAAGTGGTATCAAAGCTTAGGCTTTTGATCCATTTGATTTTCTCATTTTTAGACACATTTTCTCTAATTTTTCACTATTAAATCTTGGATAGCAAGTAAAGGAGCCACATGGCAAGTACTTGCAAGAGTTCTACTTGGGGCAAAGACTAATATTGGAGTTATGAGAAAGATCTTGAGAGATTTGGCCAAAACCGTGGCTAAAATGTAGGTCATGCATCTATTACATGCTATTTTGAAGGTAACTTGGTGAAGCTTCCTTATAGGTTTTATGGAGTTTTCAACAAAGAATTCATTTTGCCTCTTAGACCTTAACCTCCAAAGGCTATTTAACACTTGCATAAGCTTCCTCTCTTCATTCCAAGTAGGGACATAACCTATCAAAGGAGCTTCAACTATCTATAGTGCTTCAGAAGCATCCTAAAAAAAGGCACAATTTTAGGGGGCCGACTGATCACTTATTGTTGTTCCTTTTCTTTTGCATCAATCTTGCACATCAAGGCTTCACTAGGCAATGAAAACCTCCTCTATTGAGCATCCTTTCCAGTCCTTTTGGTATATTTCTTGCTCTTGTGAACCCTAACTATGCAGTCCATGGATACCATGAAAGCTTCAATCCAAGATTCAACTTCTCTCAAATTTCTTGAATATTCTTCATCATTTAACCCTGGGATTCATTCTAGTGAGGATTTCTTGAAGGAATTGCAAGGATTGAGCAAGATTGTCCAAGATTCAACCTCAAGAGCATCCAAGGAACAAGGATTGAAGGTTATTTCAGCAACATTGAGGAACTAGATGCTTAATCAAGCATTTGGGAATAATTTAAGTCTTGATTGAGCTATATAAGAGGTATTTCTCTTTAATTCTTGATCTCTCTCATGTATGCAATTGTTGAACTTTATATATTTGATTGAGAGATAAAAGAATTGAAAATTTTCCATTTATTTCAACGCATCATTGATTAAATAAGCACATTCATGGAGTGCATTGCTTATTTGATTCAAATAGTGAATTAGATGCTCTTGCTTGAGTTTTCAACATTACATTCAATACTATTTGTTAAAGACAATTTGATTAGTTAAATTTCTCACTCTAATCCAATCACTTTCTTATGATTGTTTGATTCATGGCAAAATATATCATAATCCATTGTAAAGGATAAGTCAGTAGTGAGTCACTACTTGGTAAGACCCTCTCCCTATTAATTTTGCCAATTTCAATCCTATTGCATCTCATGGAATGAGCTAAATAGAAATTTCAGTAATGCATATCATGCTGATTTATTAGAGTAGCATATCACTGCCACATTGAGATTCCTAGTGAGGAAAAAGGTAGGTGCCGGGTGAGATAGTGGGATAATAGAGAGGTAACCCTCCCCCACTATTAAAGATCCCCAAGGGGTGCAATCAACCGACTCGGGGAAAACTTTGCCCACCTCCTGGTGATTTGGAGCCCATGTAGGGAGCATGTCCTATTGTTTTATGCCTCACATAGTTACCTTGAGTGGAGAATTGAATATTCAAGCACTCTCAAATATTCAAGTCTCTTGAAGATCAAAATAGGAGGGATTTTACAAGACACTATAGGGTATAAACATGTCACTAACTACAGGTATCGTTTTCATCATTGAGATACAAGTGTGGATACTATAGGTTTTCCACAGGTCCTATTCAGCTCCCCATAGGGTTTGGAAGCCCTTAGGTTCTCTTATAGGTGGAAACATGATACTTACATGTTAAAACAAGGTGTAGGCTTGGACCATTTAGCCTCAAATTTGGGTTATAGAATTTTCTATTTTAAACTTGTTATAACATGATAGATCTAATCTCAAAGAGGGCCTTGTTGGCTCCATTTTTAATTAAAGATTTTGGGAATCTAAGTTCTCTAGCTCAAGTTATAGTTGATTCACTAACAAGGAGTCCTACAAGCCTACACTACTATGGCAAGTCATAAAGAGAAGAGTAAGGCCTAGGATGAATATGCCCAATAAATCAAAGATACTTTGTTGAAAATACACCTCAAGAGAGGATTGAAGAGCCTAAAATACAAGAAAAACTTAGTGATCTTAATCATATCATGTGTGAACATGAGAATAGACATGCTCAAAGGCATATAGAGCTACTATCCAAAGTTCAATAAATGGTGTTGTCTAGTCATCAAACAAAGTTTTCTATTGAGAAGTTGGTGGATTCCACTACCCAAACGAAGGCCTCAATCGACAAATTGATAGAATACAATGCACAAATCATATCTCAATTCTCTTGATGGATGCAAATACAAATGGGAACCAAGGATATTAGGGAGAAAGCACAATCAAATAGTGACCCATCAATCCCACTTCATCCGCCTAATCAAAATGGTCAAAGTCAAGGAATGATTGGATGAAAGGGCATTCCCAATAGTCAATATAAAGTAGGAGAGACTTCACAAAGACATGAAGACTATTTAGGCAGCATGAATGGTGCTAATTCCCAAGCTTATGGGCTTAATCCTGATGTTTCTAGAGGTCCTCTATTGAGAAGGTTCCACACTCACTCTTAGCCATCTTTTGGAAGGATACAATCTCATTTTAGAGGTCTAATTCCTACTAATCATGATCAATCTATTTTGGGACAACAACCTTTTCATGATGAAAAGGATTTGAAAGACAATTATTTTAGCAAGGTATAACGGACAATCATCTTCACCATTCAACCTAGAGAAATGGATTTCAAAATTAGAGTCCTATTTTGATATATTTCTTAGAAATGATGATATGAAGATTCATTTTTCCTAATTATATTTGGAAGGATTTGCACATACTTGGTGGAGATATATTAAGAAAGAGAACATACTAGTAGCGAGTTGGGATGCATTCAAGACAGTTATGGTTGATATCTTTGTCTCTCCTCTTCAAAAAGAGAATTTGATATGAAGATGGTATGGACTAGAGCAAAGAGGCCTAACTGTATGGGATTATGCAAACTAATTCCTCAACCTCACCATATATATAGAGACTATAAGCAATGAAGCTAAACTCCGTAAATATATGTAAGGATTAAAATGGCCTTATTTATCAACTGATGTTATGTTGTAAAATTCCACCATTCTTTTCAAAGCCATTGAACTTGTGAAATGTTACGAAAAGAAGCATAGAAGAGAGTCCTCGTTTCAGCCTACTTTTAGATAGCCAAGGATTGTTTAAGGTCAGGGACAAGTTCACAATATTTATGGAAATAATCATGCACAAATTGAGAGCTTTAGAGTCCCAACCTATCCATCATTCAATGCTTCAAGACCTCAAGGAAATTTCAAGATAGCAAATAGTCCAAGAGTGGATTTTAAACAAGGGGATAACAAGTTTAAAACTTATTCAGCCAATGTCAAATCCAAATTCTATTCCTATGGACCGATACAAAGAAAGGAAAGAAAAAGACTTATGTTTCAAATGTGGAGAGAAGTATACAGGTGACCATGTAAGAAAGCTCTTCTTGAGGAGTACAATGATTTGTTTGAAGTACCTACTTCATTACCTCCTAAGAGTGCAATGGATCACCCTATCGATTTGGAGCCAAACTCAAAGCCAATCAATAAGCTACTCTACAGATTGTCTAAATGTGAGTGTTTAGAAGTAGCCATTTAAATTAAGGATATTTTAGAGATGGGGTTCATTGAGCCTAGTTCTTCACCTTATGCATCTCCAATCTTGTCAGTGAATAAGAAAGATGGATTCTTCAATATGTGTATTGACTATAGGGATCTAAATAAGATCACAGTGAAGAACATGTATCCAATACCTAGAGTTGATTGCTTAATGAGCTCAAGGGGCTAGATTCTTTCCCAAGATTGATTTGAGGTCAAGATATTATCAAATCCGTATGTGAGAGAATGATGAAGTTAAAACTTTCTTTAGGACTGATTGTGGGCTGTACCATTTCCTAATGATGCCACTTGGGCTTATTAATGCTCCAACTACCTTCTATAATGTGATGAATAAGATTTTGCAACCTTTTCTCTTTCAATTTGTCCTAGTTTTCTTTGATGGCATATTGATTTATAGTAAGACTCCATAGGACCATTTATCACATATGAGGAGGTTTTTTATGAATTAAGACATCACAGAATCTTTGCTAAGGAGAAGTGCTCTTTATACAGATTGAGATGGAGTACTTGGGCCATATTGTCAATGAGTAAGTGATATAGACTGACCCTAAGAAGGTGTAGTGTGTTAGAGATTGGCCAACACTTACTACCACTATTTCACTTGGAGGGTTTATTGGTCTATCATCATTTTATCGTAGATTTATTAAGCATTATCAAGCTATAGTAGCTCCTTTGACTGATAGGTTGAAGAAAAAAGCTATCTTTTGGGATGCACTTGCAGATAATAGCTTCACCCAATTAAAGAAACTCCTTACTTCTGCTCCTATTCTAGTATGCTCAGATTTTTTGAAGGATTTTACCATACAGTGATGCCAGTGGCTATGGCATAGGGATTATTTTATTACAAGAGTATGAAGTTATTGCCTTTGAAAGTCGCAAGCTTACATATAAAAAAATGGCTATGAATATCTATGACTAAGAGATGTTGGCTATTTTAAATGTGATAAACAAGTGGCACCATTACTTATATGGCAGTTGATTTAGAGTTCAAAGTGATCACATGGTTCTAAAGTATTTTCTCACTCAGCTAAATCTCACCTCTAAGCAACATAGGTGGGTAGCTACTCTACAAAATTATAATTTTGACATCACTCATACAGGGGACAAAGAAATGTGGTAAGCTGATTCTCTTTCCTAAATGTGGGCATGTAAAGTTTCAACTATGACCAAGCTACATGGTGATTGGATTGAAGAATTATAGGAAGCCTATCTTTTGAATTATAGCAAGGTCTCATGGAGGAAAGCTCATATTATTAACTTAAAAATGGCCTAATTTGGCTTAATAACAAGATAGCTATTTCCTCTGCTTCTTCTTTCATACATAAATTATAGATGAGTTGTATTCTTTGTCTTTAGCTAGACCTTTTGGAGTTTTTAAAACCTATGATAAGATCAGCAAAGGAGAGATGTTAAGGATTTTGTTATGAAGTGTATGCCTTGTTAGTGGAATAAGGACAATACCCATAAACTAGGTGGTTTATTGCACGCATTACCTATTTCCTGAGGGCAAGTGGATGCACATTACCGTGGACTTCATTACTAGTTTACCTGCTATCAAAAGGGGATAGAATAGTGTCTATGTGGTAGTGGATAGAATCACCAAGATAGCCCATTTTATCCCTACCAAGACACAATTCACTACTTCACAGGTGACTAATCAGTCTATGGAGAAAATATTTAGATTACATGGATTACCACAGGTGATGGTACATGATAGGGATTCAAAGTTCATGAGTAACTTTTGGCATGTGGTATTCAACTCCATGGGCACTAAATTGGCTCCTTCTATAGCCTATCATCCATAAACTAATGGCCAAACAGAAAGAGTAAATAAGTGGTTGGAGACTTACTTTTGCCATTTTTATCATGATGTGTGGCATGCATGGGATTCTTTGTTGCATTTGGTTGAATTTTCCTATAATAACTCCACTCGTGCTAGTATTGGAGTTTTACCCTTTTAGACTATATATGGTTATAAGGTGTCCTTACCCACAGTCATTTTCAATTAGAAAATCAATCCTCATGGAAAAGAAGAATTGGAAAGAATGCAAACCCTTCTTTAGTAGTGTAAGATGAATCTTAGGAAGGCCCAAGATCAAATGAAGATGTATATAGATGAGAAAAAGTGGCCTTTAGATGAGAAGAAGTGACCTTTAGAGTTCCAAGAAGGAGAATTAGTTTTGTTGAAAGTATCCAAGTTTCATCACTCTACCTTGAAGGATAGATCCAGTAACAAGCTTGCTCATAAGTTTTATGGACCCTATATGATTATGAAGTGCATTGGAGACTTGTCATATAGATTGGAACTACCCTCTTTTACTAAGATTCATAATGTGTTCCATGTTAGTCAGCTCAAGCCCTTCTATGAAACTTTTTTGGATACAGTTGATGAGCTACCACCTATAGGTGAAGAATGTCTTATTTAGTACATCCGTTAGGCAATCATAGGTTAGCATGAGAAGAAGCTTTGCTCTCATTCTATCATTGAATATTTGATTATATGGAGAGGTTTTCCACCCAAAGAAGATTGTTAGAGACCTAAAACTATATTAGATGAGTTTTCTTACCCATGAGATGCATTGGGATTGAAGCATAAATATAGTGAAGCCAGAGATAGGGTCTTAATAGCAACTTGTTTTATAATAAATATTAATTTGCCAAATTTTTAAAAGTATGCAACCTATATTGATCAAATTTCTCTTCAATAGCTACATTTTGACATGTGGCATGCTTCATTTGGGCACTTCTATCAGAAGTTATGGGCAAATTTTGTTCAACAATGTCTGTTCTTATAGCAAGCTATCTTCTCATTCTTGAGCTTGTTTCTCGAAGACTTAAAGGCTCCAAACTCTTTTTCAGACATTGGGATCATGTATATATCAAGGATTGGCTGCACTCTTCATTTCAATCAATATACTTTTAACCTTTTATTCATGTTCCATAATTTTTATAGGTGAATCAGAGTACTACTCTATTTCATCCATCCTTTGTAGCCATTGTAAGTTTGTTTTTGTGGGCAAAAACCTTTAGGAAGGGATGGATTGTAAAAATCTCAGAAGAATATATATTTTATTGTAGAATTATTAATAATACCTTGTTACAGTGACATAGGTTTAAAGGGGGTGAGACATATAAATTCTCACATATTTTAACATTAATACGTTTATTGTCTCCTACCTCATCTCTTGCTCACAACTTTTATGTCTTCTCTCTTTTCTTTCCTAACATTCTAGTATTTCTCTCTCCTCTACTCTTCTTTCTCTCACCTCTCAATTCTCTCCTTGACATTCTAGTAGATTCTTTATACTTTCCTTATTTATGTTGTATTCTTAATGTGAGGTCTACAAGCTATGGTGTAAGTGTCACTCTATTGATTATTCATTTTCTCTTTATCTAGTAGCCTAGTATACTCATTTTAGAATTATATTCATAGTCTTACGCATGTGGTGTATGGTCACTTTGCCTATGTACTAGATCTAGATAGAAAGATGCATATCAGTCATGCACTCCCTCAAGCTAAGTCTACTTACAGTCTCTCACTCCCTGAGATTTCCTACCATCTCGTCTCACTCATTCAACTTGTCACATGGATGAGAATCAGTAACCCGTCAAGCAAGAAGACAACCAAATAAAAAATAGCCGATGTAAGGAAACTCAGTGTATGTAGTCTAGATGTCCATTGATAGCTCCTAAGCTTCAATGACTCCACTGACGCATGCTACCACAAGCTCTATACTTCTTGCTCTGTCATCTTTCGCACACAAAGAGTTAGTCTCCATCATCTTTCGCACACAAAGAGTCTGTCTTCGTCGCTTGTTCCTCCAAGCCGATGCAAGTCCGCCTCTTCTCTCTCACACACTCTCCCTTTCTCACTCTCTCTCTCCCAAGCCCCCTCTAGCTCTTTGTCTCTATAACAAAGTATCTACCCTTCCATCTCTCAAACTGGAAAGATCCCAAGAAAGTGAGGTGAAGTAATGGAGTTTTGCTATAGTAACTAAGAGTAAGCTCACAATCTCTCACAAGACTCTCCCTTTCTCTCTAAGATCTTGTATGTAAGAGATGGCCACACAAAGAAGGAAACGAGACTGTGAAGAAGAAAATAGATAATCCTGATTTGCAGATCCTATTGTAATTGGAGTAACAATCAAACCAAACACCTCCACTCTCATTAGGTGGCAAAATTATGCTGGTGTGCATAGAAAGACCATGAAATTTGAAATCTTATTTGACCTTAACTAGCTCATGTGTAGTTCATGGCTCTATTGAATAAGGTCAAAACCATGTGGCATTATGGCTTCCACAAACTCATGTAGAAATGCCATTATGGTGTAGAAACCACATCCAAATGTATAAGCAACATGTGCACACTTGTTTCTAGAGTCCAACATCATATCTACAATAGTGATATTCTTTACCATGGTAAAAAGATAGTCGTGCATTGAATGTAGAGGTGCAAGAGTGTTCCCTTGTTGGGAGATCAAGGCAGAAAAAGGTCATAGAGGTAGATGTAAAGGGGATAATAGAGCCTAAACAAGTCGTTCTAAAGCTCATCATCCTCCCAAGAAATAAAGGATAAGGTAGTTCAACCAATGAATGGATGACCTAGAATTACTTATCAATGTGATCTAACCTTCAAAGGTTACTTGAAATTGTGGATGGCTATATGACTCTCAAAAAGGTCATCTTCTCCCATTAAATGATTTTTTTTGTTTGTGTCCTTTCAGTGAGAGTATAGTAGGATTAAGTCCCCTATCTCAAACATTCTTCTTTTTGTACCATTAACAAATGAGAGTCCAAAAGGTTGTCATCAATTCTAGTTTTCTTTTTTCACTTATTACATTGGACATATAATTGAATGTATACCATTTCTTCCCCCTCCTCATGATCACAATTAATCAAATTCCAGCAACAAAATTATCCATCTCACTATCTGGCCAATGGTGCAATAATATCTCAACATGTGCTCAATTACAACATTGGATAATAGTCTCTCTTGGTGACTATTTTCACATTCATGTAGTTGACACATACTCAAATCTTTCATTCTTATTGACTACCACTATTATCAATAAATAGCTGGTATGTATCCTTTATCTCTTAGATGAACCCTGACTTGAGAAGCATGCCAAAGTCTAATGAGATGTGTATATCTTGGATTTATTAGGTAAGTCTTTGTTAAGTAGGGCTTGACATTAGAGTCTATCTAAATTTTGTGCATTACCACATGTGGAGATACTCTCTTGAGTTCTATATTTGTCCAAATGGGCATGGCATAGAAGTCTGAGAGAATCTCAAGGAGATTCATCTCTTTTAAATAGGTCATTAGCTAAATACACAAGCTTGGGCTTTCCCCTTCCTTGCTAAGATTTACCTATGTAACTCTTGTAGGTCCTTTCAATTGGTTCATGCCTATAGGCATTTCAGCATTCACTTGCTTTTATTAAGAACCAATCTGAGTATAAGATGAAATGCCTATAGGCATTTCAGGATTAGCTTGCTTTTGTTAAAAACTAGTCTTGGTATAGGATGAAATGCCTACGTTCTGTAAATGGGGGAGAGTATATCTCTAAAGCCTTTGAGCAATTTTGTGATGAGAGGGCTAAGTATCACTTGACGCTCTGTACACACCACCCCAAAATGTTATGGCTAAGCGCATGAATAGGATTGTTCAAGAGCAAGTTTGTAGTATGCTTAGTCAGGTAGGCTTACCGAAATACTTTTGGGTACCACTACCATACATTTGATTCATCAATCCCCATACACTGCTCTTGACTATCAAGTTGCAAAGGAGGTATAGCCTAGAGAACCTTCATTATATGCTCATTTGTGTGTCTTTGATTGTGAGGCTTTCTACCATATTCCCAAAGATAAGCGCAATAAGCTAGATCCTATTCGTGAAATACATCTTTTTTGGTTATGGGGATGTAAGTGAGATGGACTATTGCGTATGGGATCCATAGGTCGAAAGGTCATCTACATCCATGATGTTTTTTTCCATAAGGAGAAAATGCATAAGCATATTGAGTAGGTAGTTGAGGTATGCAAAGTGATATTTTAGGAGGAGCCTCCTATTACTCTATAGCCAACTACACAGTCTACAACAGTTGATGCCTTAGTGGAACAGGACCTTGAATAGGATATGTAGGTCCTATAACCTAATTTGTGGCAGTCTACTAGAGATAGTGATCAGTTTGCACCCTCTATAGATTATATTATGGTAACATATGTTGGTGAACCTCTAACCTATGATGAGGTGATACACAAAGGTGATAGTCACTCTTAGGAAAGGTCCATGTGGAGTCAAAGTATACCTCACTATAGAAAAATTATACATGATATTCGGTTCCTTTACCTAGTAAAGAACTTGCTTTGCTATGTAAGTGGATGCACAAGTTGAAGAGTACCCTCAGATGCCCCAAGCCAACCTATGATGCCAAATTGGTTGCTAAGGATTTTAAGTAGAAGCATGGTATTAACTTTGAGTCGTCAAGATGACTACCCTATGCTTGGTTTTGGCTTTGGTTGCGCAACTAGATCTAGACCTCTATCAGATGGATATCAGGATAGCTTCCCTAAATAATGGAGACTTGCATGATGAGATTTATATGCAGAAACCTAAGGGCTTTGAGGAAAAAATACGAGGAACACCTAGTGTGCAAGTAAAGAAAGAGCCTTATGGGCTTAAGCAGGCACCTAGGAAATGGTACCACAAGTTTGATGCTTTCATGCATTCATAGAGATATACTCATAGCGATATGGATCCATTTTTATACACAAAGAAGGCCCATGATGGCAACCTTATAATTTTGGTACTCTATGTGGATGATATGCTAATTATTGGGAGAACTCCTTATGATTTTGGTACTCTATGTGGATGATATGCTAATTATTGGGAGAACTCATGATGAGTTGGATGCCTTTAAAAATCAACTTAAGAAGATATTTGAGATGAAGGATATAGAATAGGTCTCATATATGTCTCATATATGCTTGGGTTGCACATCACGCGTGATCATTCTAAGGGTCTCCTTTACTTGTCGCAGAAAGAGTATATCCAGAAGGTTCTTGAGCAGTTTCATATGCCAGATGTTAAGCCTATTGTTTATCCTTTACCTTCTCATGTGAAGGTTAGTCAAGAAGATTGATCAACAAAATACCGAAATGGCCAAGATCCCTTATACATCTATAGTGGGCAATTTGATGTATGCCATGATAGCCACTCGTCCTGGCATAGAATTTGTAGTGGGAGTAATGGCATGCTATATGGATACACATAGCATGGGGCATTGGAATGTTGTGAAGGATGTCATGAGGTACCTTAAGGACATTGTAGATATGTGTGTATGTTATGGTGGCCAAGATATAGGAGTCATAGGATACATTGACTTTGATTATACAAGACATATAGATAGTAAAAAGTCCACCTCTAGCTATGTCTTCACCTTTGCTGGAGGTGCTATTTCTTGAATATTTAAGATACAAAAATGCATAACCCTACCCACTACAGAGGTAGAATATGTTGTAGCCACTGAGACTTGTAGGAAGGCTCTCTGGTTAGGCCAGGGACCTTGGTCTTACTGATGTGGCCCCTACACTACTGCATTTGGATTCTATGAGTGCCATTCCAAGAATCGGATCTTCCATACGAAGATGAGGCACATTGAGGTGCGCTATACTTCTAGGAGGTAGTATAGGACAAGTTTGTTGAGCTTTTCAAGATCTCTACTGATGAGAATCTTGCATATCTACTCACTAAAAGTATCTCCATGAAATGTTTTGCCTTCCTTAGAAAGATGATGGGCGTAGGGTGAGATGATGTCTATTTCTCATCATGTTGTACTTTATGTACATTTATATTTTGTCACTTTTTTCTTGTTCTCTCCTCACTAGGGGCACATTTGCCTTTAAGTGGAGGTTGTTGGGGTAAAGAAACCTCTATGCAATCGCTCATGTATTCATTACACTGATAATATTCACATACCTATACACTGTAGGCAGTGTGCATCCATTATTGCCACTTCATTCTTTTCAATGACATTTGAATAAGAATTGGCCATCTTTCTAGTCAATTATATAAAAGATTAGACTAGACTGGTGTGGGTAGCTAAGATGCCTACTTGACTAAATCCATTCACAACTATCAATTAGCCCACAATGGCAATAGCAAGGACACCTAAATCCACTACTACATAGGCCTTAGACTACTTCAAACCCTTAGTAATCATATTTATGGTATAGCTACTATCACCTCATAGCCTACTACTATGCATGGCTATATACTATGCCATATCATTGATCTCTTCAAGGCCACCCTAGCTCCAATGATCATAGCGTCTTTGGTCTTCAACAAGTCTTCAACTAACACATTAGAGAAACACACTTGCTTCTCCTATTAACATCACTCATTAATATATGTGTGTATCACATGGATTCAACATAAGGGCTTTTTTATTTTTTACATATAAAAGGATCCTATATAAGAGAGCTATTTATAAACTAAATAGAAAAGGGACATGTTTTCTTTAGTAAAAAATCATAGATAAGAATATTTATAAATAAACCTTAAATGTATGTGATATGAGGGTATATATATAGCGAACCCCCATAGCTTCTCATTGTGCTTAATCCACCTTAGCATGTTGTGATTGTTAGCCTGTATATTTTAGGATTGTCAGTTTTTCATCTTCTACAATTGTGAGCTTTTGTTAGAGTTTGATAAAGACATGGGAGCCCTGGCATTTAAGTGTGTATTTCTTCTATTTTTTTCACTTTTTCTATGTTCATCAATTGGTTAACACCCCTTGCCAGTGCTTGCCTCGAATTGCATTTATTGTAGCCCCAAGATATTATTCAACAAATTGGCTAGACTTTAAAATGCAAGCTTTCTGGTGCTTGTTGACTGTCATCCTCAACATTTTGATGCTCATATTGTTGTTTTGGTGTAGGTGATAAAATTTCTCCTCTCAACAACCTTAAACACAATTTTAGTGAATTTGGGAATCTTTCAAGTCCCATTCTTCATTATTTAGAATATTGGGATTCCAAAAAGACATATTTAAGCTTCCCAAAGCTATCATGTGACAATCATTGGAAACCTTATGAAAAATGGAATCTATTGAGCTATTGAACAATAAATTTGGAGCAATGGTGTCAGATCTATAGCAAAGAGAAAGTTTTGACCACGAGTCCTACTAAATTTGTGGAACATTCTGAAATTCACTAATAGTGTGTTCTTATTGGATTTGCTAAACTCTTAAGGTAGATTCTTTCTTTTTAAGAGCTTACAAGATTCTGTCCTAGTGCATGTTTCCAAATTGAAGAATGTTATAGAGGTTTGGAAGAAGCTAGCATCTCTCTACCATCAAAAGACACTTGCTCACCGCATATCCCTTGAGAAGAAGCTTTGGATGCTCAATGTCGATGATTCTCCTTCCATGAAGAACCACATTAACAAATTGGAGGACATGAGAGATGAGCTTGCATCTCTCGCACATACTATATCTTATGAGGACATGGCCATGATTCTATTGACTCACCTACCATCTTCAAAGTTTGATATATCCTACAATAGTCTTGACTTTGAGAACCTAAGATACACTTCTTTTGGAGGACCTTGTCTCGCTAGACTTTGAGCATGATGAGCACCTCAAAGATATAGGTACTAGTGGATCCACTCCACAAAGGCTTGTATAGCAAGTTTGGGTGAGGGAAGAAGGAGAAGCCCCAAGCTAAGAAATAGGAGGATAAGAATGATGATTCTAAATATCCCAAGAAGAAGCATAAGTGCCCCCATTGTGGCAAGGACACTCATCCTAAGGAGAAGTGCTAGAGCAAACGTACTCCCTTTTTTAGCCTAAGGAGGGATCCAAGGATTCAAAGACCACACCCACTACCACAAAATCCATCTTCATATACTTGTTTGAGCTAGAGAATAAAACACTTTCTTCTCTTTAGAAGAGGTCTTGGCTCATGGATAGTGGGGCCTCTTCCCACATGACTTACCACCAAGATTGGCTTTAGGACATGAGATCTAGAGGGGTATCCAGCACCATTGGTGACATTTCTTCCATCCTCGTGCATAAAGTGGAAACCATTCCCCTATTACAATTGGCATATTGCTTCAGCCAAAGTCCTCTATGTACCAGATTTGGGTTTTAACCTCTTGTCTATCCATGGTCTTACATAGCTAGGTACCCAAGTCATCTTCACCCATTATTTGTTTCCCTAGTCTACTTGATTGTGAGCTCATTCCAATTAACTCTCAAAGTTACCTTCTTATTTTCTTCTTTCCAGAGAGTCAATTGAAGTGTTGGCTTCTCATCATCAACTCTCTAAATTACCTTCTTGTTTTCTATTTTCAAGTGAGTCAATTGAAGTGTCGACATCTCATTATCAAAATTTTATGACTTCCAACCCCACAAGATTGAGTCATATGTGATTGCACTCCTATGATCACAATGAATTTATAAGCTCAAAGTCCCACTAAGCTTCCCTAAGCCTCCAAAGATATCCTATATAATGAAAGCGCTTACACTAAGCCCTTTTCTCTATTAGATAAATTATCAAAAAATCAAAATACCAAGCTCCCTCAAAAGCATAGAACCCTTACCCTGTAAGGTGAGTTTTTCGCGGATCTGGTAAAATGCTAAGATGCATTATTGTGGGGATCCCAATAGCCTAACCATCATGATTTTTTTTCCATCTGATTATCATAAGCACAAATCTCTAAGCCAAGCAAACCATCAGAATCAAAATAAAAAAATTATCACATCTAAACCATAGAATAATACTTTTAAACATACCTTACATGAAACTACCCTCACATTTATCCCATGTTCTATTCCTAAAAAGAAAATACTCACTAATGTTAGTTATGAGGTTTTTTAAGTTTTCATCAAATCAATTTTTAGTCATATAATTCTTAAAGCCAAAATAACAATTTTGTATGCCTTGTTTGTGTATCTTGGATTTATTTTTATGAATCTCACTAAATGTATACTAAAATCCACATAATGTAAGATTTTAAATAGTATGTTGATGTAAAGTTAATTAATCATATTCTATGGACCAAACCTGGTTACCCTTGTTTGGCCATTATTGGTTGTGTAGAACCACCACAACTTTGGATTGACATGCAACCACAACACTTTCCAGTTGTGTGGGTCTTGCACTTTAGCTTTGAGATAAGGCGGCTCAGCTTTAACAATGGTTTGTCATGGATAGGAGTATGAGCATTCTCTGCACATCCCTTTGAGACCATTGAAATTAGTCTTCAGGATGCAGATTTCATGAACACACATGAACATTCTCCAAAACTCAAGTTTGTTGTTACTCAAACTAAATCAAATGAATGATAGCACTTATGTATTTTTTGTATAATATTTGGAGTTGTTTCAACATTCAGTTCACCTCCTAAACTTTGTTGGCAAAAACAAAGACTAGAGTAAGTGGCTAGGAGAAAGAAAATGCGTACAAGCATACTTAAAAATAACGTCACATGAGATGTTCACTAAGTATAAACATAAGATTAGCAAAAGAAAGGTGCTACTTTTTGGAGATTTCATGGGGATTGCGATCAATGCAAGGCACTTCATCCCAATCTATCTACATCACAAGAATCCTCTCATCCTCAAGATCAAGCGCCAATAGCAATTAATCCTCTTTTGTGGCATAGAAAATATATAATCTTTTGCCTAAAGAAGAAGGTTTATGTAGATGTTTGGGGAGGAGCAAAAAAAGAGAGAGATTCTAACATACTTTTTTTTCTCTCTTTTTTCAAGTACTCTAATGAGCCTAGCTTTGTTAAGTGTACCTTCTCTGCAATATACCAATTTTTTAAACCCCTCTATTTTAACTTTTCCACTTCAAAGCTTGTTTCTATCTTCTATTTTTGTAAATAGTACCACGAGTTTTTTTCTGCCATGTTCCTTATGGGTTAGCCTACTAAACACTTAGTGTTTGATTAACATCCCATATGATTGTAGAGTGATTAATTAATAGAGATAAATGCATCTATTGTTGGTAGTCTTTCCCTAAAGAACATAAAGGGACCTAAAGTAGTAAAATCATAGTAACGAGCACACAATGCATCCTTTGGAAGGACCACACTACCTTGGTGAATCTTCGTATGTGTGTTAAAGATAGCAAATAGCTTTTCTTTGGGATGGGATACTCATGCGTAAGGTCATGTATGTGTTACTGTTTTTTTGTTTAAGCTGTTTGCAATGATGATGATTGAGTACCGCGACTTTGCACATATGCGCTACCCTTGACTCGGTGGCATCCAAGCCTAAATGACTATAATATCTCCTTGGAGGAGCCCAAGAGATGCATGCACTCACGTTCTATTCCTGCCTTCTTGGTGCTTCCTCTCCTATTGCTTCCAAGTTGGCTTTACACCTTGCAAATCTCTTTATCTTGTCGTGATAACCTACAACATCTACCATACCCTTTCTTTTAAACGTACATTTAATTGCAACAAACCACTCTTTCATCACTACAACATGCGCTAAGTGGGTGTTAGTCACCACAACTATTTCCTGTCTTACCAATCATTGTAGAATCTAGAGAGAAGTTCTAGTAAGTCTGTACATGTTCTTGCCCATTGGAGTTTTTAACAAAAATTATTTATAAGTGTAAATGTACACATTGTGGCAATACACATTGCATGTGCACACATGTGCAAAACATTCATTTTCGTGTAACTATTTTACCACACTCTTATTCTACCTATAGAATTTAAAACTTTCAAGTTATATCATCTTCCTCCTCTTTTGTGTATGCTTTTGTTGATTTTAGGTCACCTTCTTTCTTCTATTTGCATGTTGTGTGCTTTGCGTGCTTTCTTCGAGCATATACTGCTAAAAGAAAAATTGTTTTTATTATGTTTGGGCTTATGTCTAAGTATTTAGTACATAAGTCACTCTATGGGCTTTGTCTATAGCTCCACCTCAAATGAGACAATAACCCTAAACCTTGAGCTCAAGCTACTTAGTTCTTCTTACTTTTTCTCCCAATTTAACTTATGTGCTTTCTATGTTTTGCATGTGTTTGTTTTAGTAGTCCAACAATTCTCTTGGAGCTTTGTGTTTTATACTAATTTATCTTCTCTAACTCATTAAACCTATTCTCTTCATAGAATTTTATTTTTATGTGGATTGCAAGTTTATTCAAGATAATGTACAAAATAGAATTTAACTTATATATACTAGATTGACTTCTCTTTCATTCTTTTCATGAGTGTGTGCTTGCATTGAGAGAGAGAGAGAGAGAGAGAGAGAGAGAGAGAGAGAGAGAGAGAGTGTGTGTGTGTGTGTGTGTGTGTGTGCGCGCGCACGCGCACGCGCGTGTAAAACATTAATGTCCTCAAAAAGGTGCATAGCATAGAAGAACAAGCTCAAGATCCATATACAATCCACTTCAAGGTGCCAAAAGCATGAATGAATGCAAATTACTAAGGCTACAAGAGTTAATATATAAGTTAGTGACCCTAAAGTAGCTTAATCCTTAAGCTTTTTTAATTCTTCATCAATCATGCTTTGCAACCTTGATAAACTACCGACTTGCCCTCTTTTCTAACTACCATCAACTTTGGGGATCTCATCTAATCACGCTTTAAGTTGTGTTAGCGTAAGCTTTATTGTGATCCATAGTTTGGTTCCCTCAAAATATTTTGATTGCTTTAGTGCTTCAATTTTATATTACACATCTCCAAACTCAAATGTCCCTTGGTTATTCTCTTGTTTGGTGATGCACCACGATGTCACCCACTTGAAATCTTGATTTTTCAATAGTCTTTAGTTTGGTTTCTAACTTGTATGACTCCAAACAATCTTGGGGCCCTTCATCCTCTAGTTCCTCGTGTTTCTTCATGCTTGGATGGCACCCACGTGTGTGTGTGTGTGTGTGTGTGTGTGTGTGTGTGTGTGTGTGCGTGTGTGTGTGTGTGTGTGTGGGGTTGAAAGCTAGTAAAGGGGATTTGATTTTTCGCATATTAAATCAAGATTGAAGGTTGATCTCTTAAGGAAAAAAAAATGGATAAATCATGTGAATGGATTTCCAACACAACAGTTCCACATGCTAGTATCACCCAAGCTTATCACTAGGATAATAAATTAGTTACAATTAGGTATGACCAAATGTGACTTAATTGATGGTAACTACATGCCTCCAACATGAAGAAGCTCTTATTCAAGCATTCTTGAAAACAAACACTTGAGAGAGAGGGACCCTCCAATTCAATATGACTATAAAATCAAAGGTAATGAGTTATGAATTTTATTTTCTACATGACTCTAAAAGGTGAACATGCGGGTTCCAATTTACTCTAACGAAGCACCTCAAGCCTCAAAATTAAAGTAACATTTACAATTTACAATGGCCTTCCCACCATTTCTTCCTTGGTTGCTTGTTAGCTCAAAGTATACTTATTGTGTGTGCAATGTTTCTACTATGTAGTCCACTTTGGGGGGATTCGTGCCTTAGCAACTTGTGTATTAATTCACATTATGGTAACATTTAACAAACATTGAATGTTACAATTTTACCAACACATTGAATTGACCTAAATCTCTATAATAGGTCTTTTCTAAGTTTGCTTTGATGTCTCATGTTTCTGATCAAAGCAATTGGGCTAACAGAATGTGGGCAATTACTCAATGACAACTACTGAAGGAATGTACACGTTCAAATTTGGCTGACCAAAAATGCAAAATGTTACAAGCAAACCATGCTTTCTTTCATTTGAAACAAGGACCTTGCTTCAAGGTAACATGAAGTCCCAAAATTTATGCAAATTTTACTCCATAAGATTTAAGAACAATGTAATAAACCAAGTTTTGTGTTGTGGCTACTATGAACTGTGTAGACATAGCCAAAGTTAATTCTATTTTCCATTTCCAATTCTCAAGATGTTACAAAACAATTTCAAAAGGATGCAGTCATGTTCTAGCTTCAAGTTCTCCCTTCAATTGTGATTACAAGCTAAACTATAATAATCCCTCTTCTGGACAAGATATAGGCATGTTGAGGCTCTTTGGCTACTAAATACAAACCAAAAGCTCCATCCAAAATTTTACACACATCAATGCATGCATACCCACATACATGCATGTGGCATGTGCCCACATATGTGCATACACACAATTATATCAGTGTAGTGAATATATTCATCATTAGATGAACATTTAATGTTACAAATTAAATCAAGTTCCACAACCTTACACGCTTCACAAACATCAGATTCTTGCACAGCGCACGCATGAATGCACATATCCAAGTACACACACATGTTGAACACATACCCACATTCTTGCTTGCATTTGCTGCATGTGCCCACATGCACGTGTGCATACAAGAAGTTTTGATAGAGCATACTAGTCTGGTAAAATATATTTATCATGAGATGGAGCTTTCATCAAGCTCTGCAACCTTGTATGCTTCATGATGATCAGCCTCTTTGGCATTGTAGCACATATTAAGAATTTCATCAGGTTCCTCAACATGATATGTTTCTTTGTACAGTTTTCTGTATTTCAACCATAGATCATACTCTTTGAGTCTATCAAGCCCTTTTAAGAGGATCCTGTACATCAGCACATCACATGTGCCAGCCTCTTTAACTTCCTCAAAGACTTCAATAGCCTCTATGGCCATGCCATGACATAGAAATTCAGCCATAAGCTCTGAACAGAGTGCTACAGTTGGCTTTATTCCCTGCCTTTTCCAATCATCCATCACAATGCGACACTGAGCTGCTCTTTTATGTCTCCCCAAGCAATTCAGCATGTCCCGGTAAAGGTACGTGTCGGGCTTGTACCAAAGTTCTCTTCTAGCAACACAAAAGATCTGCATGTATAATACAGGATACCTTCTTGGATTTGCATAATGTAAACTTTCTGGAGCATGACCAAAAATATATATAATGTCGAAAGAACTCACTGTGTTATTCACAAGAAAGCCTAAGCATACACACATCGCAATCCTCGGTGTTCTCATTATCAAACTAATGGCTTGCAAGACACAGTCAAGCAACACATTACGCATTTCAAAAACCATTCAAACAATACATTGTTTCACTGAATAAACATTAGCTTCCCAAACTTAGGATTATACCCTGTATGCTCCAGTGCAATGAAAACTGACTTCGCTTGATTGTTATATTTTTGTCACACCCTTAAAGGAGTTACAGGACCGTTGATCAACAGCTACTGTGCATATCATGTATAGATTTATCCGGTGTATAGACAAAAAATAAGCATTTTATAAAACACAGATTACCCTATGAAAAACCACCCGCAAATGATTCTCATATGCTACCATCAGTCCTAATATTCTTTAATGAGCATTACTTGATCCATCACTATGCAATGACAAGGTCACTAATCTAATTGGTCCTGCGAATTGCAGGATACTATGGAACTTGTGACATTGGTTGGTCGGAGATGTCTGTGGATGGTTGACATTTATTCTTGGGCAGTCTAGCAAACTCTAATAGACAGCCATCTTTGAATCTTTCAACTTCTACAGTACAGTTTCGAATCAGTCTGATCATTGGACTGTAAACTTTCATGCTAACTTAATCTTGGACAAGCTTATTTCAAGAGCTCTAACAAACGAAGTTAGAAACTATTCATCAACATGATCGGCTAAAAGATGTAGCTGAATCCTTTCATCACTGTACCCTGGTAACTTATAAGGTACACACAACTGCTGTTGTCGCTGCCTTAACAGTCGCGATCACACCCGTACCTATCACCCTCCTCAAACTGCCACCTTCCCTGCCTCCTTTGCACCCACCCTTCCTGTTCCCTCCTCTCCCCCACCTGCTGTTGCCTGCTGCTGCAAATGCAGCTTCCAGTGCTGCCCATGCAACCAGTGGCAGCCACACGACTACTTGCACCACTCCCCTTCTGCCTTCTTGCATCTCCTCTCCGCCTGTTCTGCCCCACCACCCCTGTGCCAGCCTGTTTTTCCTGCATTGCTGCAACCGCCGCACTCTTCCTCTCACCCTACAGCCCTTCTCTTGGCTGTATTCGTTCTGCTGCTTACCTCTGTAGCAACCTGGCACAACCCAAGGTTGCACCCAAGTCCATGATTGGCTCCATTTGACCTTGCACAATGGCACATCACACATAGCCGAGACCGTGCTGATGGGGCAAGGTATCTTTACAGTTCATCTCAACTCCACAAATGCAACACGGGAACTATTAGATAGCTCACTAGTGATGTCCAAAGTGGATTATCTACATGGTTCCTTGGTATAGCAGCTTCACAATCCACAATTTGAAGCTCCACCATATGTTCCCATGGTACCCTATTACTCTACACAATCCAAGCACACTAGTGTAGTATTGCCTTAACCAGGGGAGCCTCTTGGGTATAATGTATGAGCATGCAATGCAAGAACACAAAACACAACGAGAAGGGAAGAGAATAGTGCAATGAAAGAAGGGAAGAGCCTGGAAGAGAGAAAATATGCACTAAACCCCAAGAGGATGCTGAATGCAATGTGGACTGATCAGTCCCTACATGCAACCCAAAGCGTCTACAAGGGCACTGGAACAGGCTGATGAAAAAAGGCAGAAGGCAGCACCAGTTGACAAAGGAGAGTCCCAAATGTCAACGTGTGCTGAAGCTGCAAAATAAGAATAAGTGACCAACCATTGGAGACTGGCTACAAATAATCAATAAGGTGGAAACTGGCCAAACTATGCCCAAAAAGCTGGCTGACCTAATAAACAGCAATAAAACAATCAAGGAATGGTGTTGCCAATAGAAAAAGCTGGTCGACCTATCTAGTCAATGTGAAACCAATCTCCAACCACTAGAAAAGAAACGCATTGAGCTGGATAACTGGATCAGCCAATGTGAACATGTTTGCAATCATGTGTGTCTTGTGCGGTCATCTTCTGCCCGTGAGCCTCAATCTGAGTCTGATGAGGACATGAGAGGATTCCTACCCTTTCTCAGTAGTCTATAGGTTTTGGCACTTGTCTTCAACATCAGCCTCTCCATATTGTACCTTCCCTTTACATTGCATGATCATCCACAATCTTTATACAAGGGCGCTTACGCATGTGAACGATTTTCCCACGAGGAACATTGTCCAAATGGCACCTACTACATGCGCATTCTCATCATGTAACACACTACTCTTTGCATCTCCTTGTGCAGAGTGGT
Organism: Lygodium microphyllum; assembly: GCF_053477565.2. NCBI lineage: Eukaryota > Viridiplantae > Streptophyta > Polypodiopsida > Schizaeales > Lygodiaceae > Lygodium > Lygodium microphyllum. Next base: position 32,528,064 of record NC_141159.1, read on the forward strand.
TCCTAAGCAGTCTCAACCGATGGTTCTTCCCACCACACCATCCTACTTCATCTACTTCATTACCGCTTCCCTCATCATCGACACCCTCAAGTGGTTGGGATAGCTTGTTTGTTTTGTGATGTCTTGGATGCAACCATCCCTTTTCATTCTCTCCACCGCGCTCAACAACTTCAAAGGCCGCAAACCACATCTATCTCCAAAAAACAAAAGGTCAATGTGGTTCCATTCGCCTTTGCAAGACTTGGTAGGCCACTGGGCAACCGACGTGAGCACCCTCTATCTGATGCCTTAGCCTCTTTCGGGTGATCATTTGGACTCCCTGATAAGATAACCATCGCCTGTGTAATCTTGGTAGTCCACTCGACAGCCAATGTGCACCTTTTGTTCGATGCCCTAGCTGCTTTAGGGTGGGATCCCATGGGATACAAATGGACTTGAGCTTTTATTCCAATCCCTTCTTGGCTCCAATTTTGGGCCTGAGAGGGGTGTTGGCTAAAAATTCATTACATACTAATTAGCTCTTTACAATAACCCCAAAATAGTAAATTACCAAAAGTTTCATTAAACAAGAGCGGTTCTAGAGAGTTTCTATGTCCCATATGCAAAACCCTAATTTGGGAAGATACTTCCATATCTATAAATAGACAGAATGCCCACCATTCAGCCCATCCTTGTGTGCAAGTTTCTCACTCCCACGTGCAGATTTCAGCTATCAACCACCTTCCCTCTACTATCCAGCCCCTATCAACTATAGCACCATCCTCCCCAGCACATGTCATCTCCATCCATGTTGTCACCTTGATGCAAGGAGGCCTCATGCTCCTGCCTATTCAGCTACCAACTATCACCTACAATTTCCTCATCATCGACATCTAGATCAACTTGCATTTACAACCGCAAACTTGGTGACAAGCTAATCTCCATCTCGCAACTAAATCAGCCTACGTTTTTGTAGCTAATGTGATCGCTTGCATCATCCTCCACTTCCTCTACTGTCACCTAGGTCTCCTACTACCTTGGTGATCAGTGTTTTGCACTTCCCCACACTCTAACCACTCTAATTGGTGGTTACAGCACTTAGGATCCATCTCCAATAGATGTCATACTCCAATACTCCTCAACTCTATCCTTTAGCATTCTGTATATTCTTACATTCATTTACAATATTCATTCACTTTAAAGTTCTTCCTTCCTCTCTTTCCCTATTTGTGTTTATTTCTATGTTTGAGTTTTGCCTTTGGCATTTAGAATTTGAGTTTTGCACATCGCTATCTAAGGCTTTGTGTTTCAGTTGTGGTAGTACTTTCTATGTTTCCTTAGTGCAAACCATAGCATATCTTCTAAAACCAACCTTCCTTCCATGGAGGGGTGATACTAGCCTAATTATTACTTAATTACAACAAGCAATAATTAATGAAATACTGAGACACAAACATTTACCAATCAATCTTGGACATTGGACACCCTATTGGCCCCAAAACTCGCATCCCTTTCGGTATTTCTTTATCTTTAATTGCAATTGAATTCGAATACAATGGGATTCCTTCAATCCCCTTTGCAATCCAAAAGCCCCTTGTTGTCAATAATGACTAGCAAGTCTTCAAACTGATTTGCTTAAACAATCAACCTTCACCGACTCCTCAGGAAATGAAATTTGCCCCAAACTCGAATGATGGCCAGTCTCTCACTCGAATCTTGCTGAGAATTAATTCTCAGCCCTGAAAATTCAAGTCTTAAGGCTTCAAAATTTCGGAACGCTTTCCGAGGTTGCTGTCAAACCCTTATTTCTGCCGTAAATTAGGGTTTACAACAGAGAAAAAATACAACTTCTCAATCTCCAAGGATTAAAATGCTTAGATCTTCGAAGCAAGGTTGGGAAATGGTTGGAGAATCAGAGAGAATGCTGAATAGAGAGAAAATCCATACTTCCATCGCGAGAAAATGGGAGAAATCAACTGCAGCCTTGTCTAGATAGCCATGAAAGATATCTCCATTGATAGAACATACCAAATATGATGTAGGATATTTGTTCGGCTAAAATAACCCTCAAAGTGTTATCACGTACCACTATAGTCTCTTCAAGACATATCACCACCTCCTGAAGGGTCTCTTGCTAGCTAGAAATGGCCCATCAACTATTGTAGCAGCTATGGCAACCTTCCCTCTCTCTCTCTCTCTCTCTCTCTCTCTGTACTTGCATAAGGCTAGAATGACCCTCTCTCTCTTCCCTAGCCTCAAAACCATATTTTCCACTTGCATGGGCAAGTTTTGCCCAAGTGGCAACCTTCTAATCCCATTTTCCAACATTATTTGCATTACTAAATTAATTTTCAACTTTAGAAATCTGAAAATTAATTTAATAATTATTTTAATATCCAAAACTTAGTCTAACCAACCAACAATTACATTAACTAGGCCAATTCATCTCCCAAGTGTTCTTAAGTATTCTTTAGTCCCCCGAATTGGCATTAAGTACATATAAATGCCAAATCCCTAATATCACCAACTGACACTTATGGACCAGATACCACCTAGTGTTTGTGCAACATTACTTAGGACAACTTTTGCCTTTGACATCAACTAATTTCCTTGGGTCCTTGGCTCGTGAATATGAAATACAACTTTTGCCTTTGACATCAACTAATTTCCTTGGGTCCTTGGCTCGTGAATATGAAATACATGTGCAACACATACTTAAACATTTGATGAAAAATTAATCCAAATGTTAAGGAAAGCAAACAAAATCTCACGTCCTCATGACATCTTCACAGACCCTTTAGGCTCCCTTGATAAGATAACCTTTGTCTCTATAGCTTTGATAGGTCCTTAGGCAATAGACATGCACCCTTGGCCCAATGTCCTCGCTGCTTTGGGTTAGGACACCTCCAGGTAATTAGGGGTTCAGGCTTTATTTATAGTCCCTAGTTCCAATTTTGGGCCTAAGAGAGGGGTGTTCAGCTTTAAAAATGCATTATAAACTTATTAACTCTTTATTAAGCCCCAAGGTCCCATTATTATCAAACTTTCATAAAAAAGAAACACATTCCTAGAGAATGTCTATGTCCCATAAGCCAACCCCAATTTGGGAGGATCCACTCATCTATAAATAGATAGATTGCCCACCACTTAGCCCATCCTTCTTTTGTAGATTGTTGGCACATGTCCTATACTATCCACACCCCTTCTGATGGAAATCTCGGTTCAAGGTTGCTGTTCAACAAACTCTACATCTAAATTGTCTCCCATAGATGGCAACTATTTTCCAGCCCATTGTCATCATTCTACAGGCAGCATTTTGCCGCTGCCCACTCTGCAACTATTGCTTGTTGTTGAATGTCCACTGCTGCTGTTAGCCTCCCACATCATCAAATAACCAGCTACAAGCAACCTGATCAGGGACCTCATTTGCAACAAGCAACAGCCTGAAGAGGCTGTCTAGAGCAGGGTGATTGCATCTAGAGCAGGTGCCAGCAGCATTTATTGCTGTCGTCAATCAGGGCAGCAGCAGACTTCAAAATTTGCTCTTTCCTCAGCATACACTTCCATTCTCTAGCTAATTCTCAACCATTCTCAACAGTTCTCAACCATCAGATTTCAGCCATTGAAGGTGGACACTAAGTATATTTGCCGCTATAAACCCTGATTTATAGTAGAATTTAGGGTTTACCAATAACTTGAGTCCCGTGCCAAAGAGTTGCAAGCCTGGCACTTGGAATCAACTGCTGGAAATTGAGCATTTTCAAAGATTCCAAGAGGTCAGCCCATCCAAAAAGTGTCAATTGAAGGCCAATCTCCTATCAAACCAAGGGACAAATTGGTTCCAAGGCTTGCTGGTCATTTATGACAACAAGAGGCATCAGATTTCAAAGGAGATTGAAGCAATCCAATGTACTTCTTTCAACTGCAATACAAGTTAATGAAATACTACAAGAGGCACCAATTTTCGGGGACAATCTAGAGTCTATAGTCCAAGATTAATCGGTAACATTCATATTTCAATTTATGTGAACTTATTGCTTGCTGTAATTAGTGTATAATCAAGTCCTTTGCCACCTTTTCAAAGAAGGAATGTTGGACTCATAAGACTTTTGACACTTCCTCACCACTTCAATCTCTAGAGCAACCTATGCCATCAATCAAGAAGTGGGCTTCGCAACTTGCTCCACGAGACATTTTGAGTGTTGATCAAGTGGAGATCGGATCAATCATTTCAATACAATGTGTTAAAAGAAAAGATGGATCCACCCCTGCCCCTTTCAATCATGACCTTTGAACTTTCATAAAATAAAATTTATGATTTTGACACATGCAAACGTTAAAAAAGAATGACTAAAATGCGGATTGTGGCCACAATTTGATTCCAGCTACAATCCATCAATCAAGAGCAACACTTATGACTACCAATTATGACCAACAAAACGATCTCAACCATAGCTTCATTAACATCTTCCAACTTATAACTACAAATTCTTTCATATTGCAAGACATTAAATCTTATTTAGTAGAATATCATGTAATCCTTGTTTTCCCTTGATAATGTGGCATTCTCGTTCCTGTTTCACCCCCTAAAATTCCCATTCCCATTAACAATTTTACGTTTTAAAGTAAAACATTAAATCTTATTAATCAGGATATCATGTAATCCTTGTCTTTCCTTGATGATGTGGCGTTCTCGTTCTTATTTCGCCCCCTAAAATTCCCATTCCCGTTTGTATTCCAAGTTTCTAGCAAGCTATGGAGGGTGAAGCTCCATGGTGGATTGGGGGGGGGGGGGGAAGAGAGAGAGAGAGAGAAAAACTCTTGCAAATACACAACAAGCTGAATGGATTGATGTGATAGTTTACGATGAGTACAATTGATAGGGCTTGAATATATATACTGCAGTATCCACCTATACCTTTGATCCTTATTAAATGCTAAGAGGTGTAAAAGGTTTTTACATCTAAACACGCACTTTTATACACAATAATGTGTGTTCATACGTGGGGATAAATAAATCTAACAAATCCCCCCTCGAGTATGGAAAAAGAAAAAGAGAAGGCCTTACATCTAAGAGGCAATGTCTAATCCTATACAATGATTCTAGAAAGGAGATACATATGTCACAAGGACGTGAAATTTTGAAATGCTTTAATCTTGCTAATAACATTTGATTGAATTATTAATCAAATGTACAAGGTTGTTTAGCACATGTGATACACATGGCAATTAATTCTTGGTAATAGGCCAAGGATCCCGAGGATGCAGTGGGTGTGCCAAAGGCATAAGTTGTAATAAGTTATGTCTAACACGAGTCAAATTTGGGCCTAGACTAATTTATTGGCCACTAGTGTTGGTGGTGACATTAGAGACTAGGTATTAATTAATTAATTAATGCCAATCTAAGGGCTAATAACTACTTAGAGATACTTGGAAGAAAAATTGGCCTAGCTAATTTCATTATTGACTAGTGAAATTGATTTTTTTAGCACTAGAATAATTATTAATAAGCTGAATAATGCTAGAAAATTGGATTAGAAGGCTGTCACTTTGCAAGACTTGCCCATACAAGTGAAAAAAACATTTTTAGGGGCTGATGGAGTCCATTTCAACCATTTGTGAGAGAGAAGGAGGCTGTTAGAGAGCAAGGAGACGGTGGTGATATGATTTGTAGCCACCAAGGATCAGTCCTACAACATGTGATGGCAATTTGGAGCCCTCCAGGAGCAAGTGACAGTAGCCCAAGGTCCTTTTGGTACAAATGACAACATAGAGGAGGGAGCAATAGTCTTTTTGGTGATCCTAAGCTATAGATAGTAACTTCCATGGTTGTTTGAGCGAGGCAGCAACAGTTTTTCAATATTTATCGCGATGAAACTCTGAAATTCCTCTCTCTACAACATTCTCTCCCATCCCCCGACCATTTCTCAAGTTATCTTGGCATTTTCCAGTAGTTTGAACCATCAAAGAAAGAGATTTCAGTCAATCTCTGCTGTAAACCCTAATTTACAATAAAAATTAGGAATTTAATAGTTGCCTCGGGATGCACGCTCAAAAGTGAGAGCTTAGGACTTGAATTTCAGCCGCTGAAATTGAAGAATTTCAAGGAGATTCAAGAGGCCAACCAACCAATATCAGATCCGAGAATGAATTTGTCTTTCAAGGAGCAAGGTGAAGGCCAATCCCCAAGTAAATCAATGGGCAAATTGGTTTGGAGGCTTGCTGGTCAGTTTTGACAGCAACAAACATTTGGATTAGAGGAGGAGATCAAAATATCTTAGTTATACTCCTATTTGCAATATAAGAAAGAAATACCACAAGAGGCGCCAGTTTTGGGGTCAAGTGGATGTCCAATGTCCAAGATTAAAGTGATAAGTATGCATTTTCAATTTATGTGAATTTTATGCTTGCTGTAATTAGTACTTAATCAAGTTATTTACCACCCTATCCAAGAATGAAAGCTAGTTACACATAAGTGAGAGAGGGAGAGATGCGCTATGAGGAAGATCTTGACTTGATCTACCAAAAAGCTCAAGGAACCAAAGTGAGGCATGGTTTAGGAATGCATGTGCATGGCTCAAAGGCTGATCAAAAGCCAGTGTGGCTCAAAGACACTGGGCACATGACCAAAGGCCAAATATATGGGTATAGCTTTCAAGATAAGTCAGAGATTGATAAGAGGTTACAATCCCCCTCTAAAATATAGCTCCTAATATGATTAATCATACAAGGAAAATACAAATCTTTTTGAATAAAAAACCAAGTAGAGTACCCCACATAATAAGTGTTTGGAAAGGTCTTAATACATGCATTGGCGATCAATGTCTAATTCCAAAACACATTATTTATTTAGGATTTGATTAGAAAAGCATATTGATAGGATTCAGCATTGCCAAGAAAAAATGATTGAACAGATACATTAAGGGCCTTGTCAGAACTAGTAGGTAGCTCATTAGGGTCACTATATTATAAGGTATTAGCAATAGTATATTGGGCATGTTGCTGGTCTTGCTACTCGTCTTTTTTCTTGTAGCATTGGTCAATAGTGTGGCCAATACACTTGCAATATTGAGACTTGGGCGATTGTTTATTGGTGTAAAAGTCTGCCTGTACTATGTCAACATCTTTGTTGCACCTTTCGTTGTCCAAAAGGATGACAACCATTTCTTCGAATTTCGTCTCTCAAGCCACCTTGAGAATTGTCACACTTTCATGGAATTGTACTGCTTTCATCTCACTATTAAGAAGTATAGCCTTTTTATCATCATCATCAAAACAGCTATTGAGAGTGATCAATTGTTGGTAAAGAAGACTTAAATGATCAAGATACTACTTAAGAGCCTCCAAAGGATTGTAGCATATACTAAACAATTGCATCTTTATAAATAATGTGAAATTATTAATATCTCCCACAAATATGGTTTGAAGGTCATCCCATACCTCTTTTGCCATTTTTGTAAGATCAAGGTGATAAAGAAGGTTGTCAAAGAGGTTGAACCCAATGATGGCGAGTTTACTTTCGTTTTTCTCAAGCCATTTTTGATAAAGTTGTGTGTTGCCCTGAACATGCTCTAGCTCATTAGTAAAGACGACTCTCCATGCGCCTTTTCACATAAGTATGAGCTCAATCTTTGTCTTTCAAATGGAGAAGCCAACACTCAAGAATTTTTCAATTGTAATGCCATATCTCAACATCTCGATGGTAGATGCCATGGGGAGAGCTCAAATTGAAAAAGAACAAAATTTTGATAAAGAAATTTGAAGCAAGTAAGCTCAATTTTGAAAAGCCCTAATTTTTATTGAATAAATGATGGAAACTTTTGATAAAAATCAAAAATCCCCAATTTCATGTGAACTGTCTCTAACAAGCCAATATTTCAATTTAATTAATTAAAGTTGAAGCTTTTAATTTTGAGCTTAACTCTAGATGACAAGCCACGTTGGTGATGAGATAAATCGAATCTGACAGCACAAGAGCTATCATCAATTGACAAGAGTAAGGCGATTGCTGCAAGGCAAGTAATGGATTATTGAGCAACGTGAATCCAAATGCAAGAGTAGGGCGATTGATGTGGTGTTGTGGGGCAAGTGATAGAAGTAGGGCGATTGCTACAGGCGAGCTAAAGAGTAGACAACGCATCAGAGTTGAAGCACATAGATAGACAAGCGGAATAGGCCACGTAAGCTTTTTCTTCTTCTTTTGCTTCTTAAATACTAGGCAAACTTCTTCTTTTTCTTCTCCTTCTTCAGCTTCTTCCTCAGTTGTTGCTGATGTTGTATAATGGACAATACCAGGACTAATTAAATGGACTACTCTGATACCACTGTTTGGTATGGATCTCATGAAGATAGACCAACAGGCTATGGAGAATGAAGCTCCATGGTGGATGGAGAGAGAGACAGAGAGAGAGAACTCTTGTCAATGCACAACAAGCTGAATAGTTTGATGTGATAGTTTGTGATGAAAGTACAAGTGATAGGGCCTAAATATGTAAGCTGAGGTATCCACCTACACCTTTGACCCTTATTAAATTCTAAGTGGTGTGAAAGGTGTTCACATCTAAACGTGCACTTTTACACACAATAATGTCTGCTCACACACAAGGATAAATAAATCTAACAAAAGGTACACAACCCAAACCAAAACAAATCAAGCCCCCTTCAATCAGTCTCAAAGACACCCCCAATAAGGAAAGCAAGGTGATGGCTACCAACAAAATCAAGGGCAATGAAGATCTTAGAATCACAATGCTTATGTTCTCTTTGTCTCCTTTTTCTCTCCATGTTCGCTTTCCTCTTTCCGTTACACTCTCACACAATCAAGTGTGACATTAGCTTTGACCTTTCTTTTCCACCTCTACACTTGAAACAAATGGAATGGGAGACTGCACTCAATGACAATGCATGCAATCTCTATCTCCACATTCCTTTTGCCTCTCTTTGAGGACACACAAAGAACACAAAATACCACCCATAGCTTCTTGTAGTAAAGCTTGTTTACAAAGCCTTTTGCTTTTGATAATGGCGGTGGAGCCCAAGGCCATTGATGCGCATGGACTAGGATTAGGAGCTTCGGAAATATCCACTTCCATGTCATACGTGACCACCTCCTCTTAAGCTTTTGCCATGCTCAATGATACATGACCACTTTGATTAGAAAGGGGAAAGTACTTCATGATTTCATTGGCCACAGATTGAGGGATTTGATAACATGGGCCCCATTGACCACCCACCTTAGTCAAATGGATGATGAGCCTTGTAACACTACTTGTCATCATGTTCCCACAAAACTTACAAGTCCAACGATAGCAATTTGGCTAGCCTATGGTCTTCTCAAGGTTCGTGTTGTAGAGACAAAAAGCTTCACAAAGAGACCTAAGCATTGTGGAAAAAAATGAGAAGAAATGAGAGGGAGAGAATATAATATGTATGAATGAAACTTGATAGTGAGAAAGAGGAGGAAGGAGAGAGTAAGGAGGAGAGAAAGAGAATGAGAGGAAAAGAGGTAGGGAAAGAGAGAGGGAGAGAAAGGGGAGAGGGAGAGAAAGGGGAGAGGGAGAGGATGTAATATGTATAAATGAAACTTGAAAGTGAGAGAGGGAGGAGAGAAAGAAAGAGGGAGAGGGAGAGAAGAGAGAGAGGATTTGAGGAAAAGGGGTAGGGAGAGGGAGAGGGAGAGGGAGAGGAAGAGGGAGAGTGTAACCGGCCTGTTCACTGGGAAGAGCGGTAGTATACAACCAAAATATATAAATGCTTTCACCCAATTCACAGTCGCCCACTTAACCTGAACTTAAAGACAGAATCAAGAAGAAATACAGGAAGCTAGAATGCTCCTGTTGCAACACAGACACCCTATTGGCCCCTAAGTTAGGCGCCCCTTGCGGTATTTCTTTATTTTTAAAAAGAGGGAAAATACAATGGGCCGTCTTTCACCTATTCTGGGTGAAATTTGGCAGCATAACAGTACAATTACTGACCCAAAACAAGTTGACCAGGAGGGGAAACTCTGCCCAAGTCTAAAACTTCTGGTTGGAGTGCAGAATTGACCATTTCAGTCTGCTGTAATTACTGGTTCAGACCTGTTCTGAAACCTGTTTTCAACTCATACTACTCCCTGTACTGTTCAGCCCACTGTAATTGCTGGTTCAGACCTGTTCTGAAACCTGTTATCATCTCTTATTGTTCCTTGCACTGTTGTGCATCATCTGTGCCAAGTGCCCCTTGATTCTGACATCAATTGGGCTCTGAAATAACCTCTGAACAGTCCAGAATCAGTACTGATTTAGTGCTGTTCCAGACACTTGCTTGGTGAGGTTACCACCCTCACCTGTCCCTGCTGGGAACTGCAAACAACTGCTCCTGCTCCTGAAGAAAGGAGGCTCTTGCCTCATGCAAAGACAGCATATTCCACACAGCTGTACTTGAATCAGAAGAAAGGCCCTTGATTCTGCAGCATAACCATACTGTCAAGGGGAGAGAGAGAGAGTAGGAAGCAAGCTCAGCCTTTTGTGCATCATAGACAAGGTAGGCCAGCTCTCAAGAGCTCTCCATCTGCAGCAATCCTTCTCCCCCTTCACAAAATGAGCCCCTTCCACCCAAAAACAGCACGCCAGCCCCTCTTTAAAGAGGTAAGTGCACCAATTTGTGCCAAGTGGCAGCACTGGAAGATATTTCCCGTTCCAGCCTTCCAGTCTAAAATTCTCCATGCTCGGTGCAGAATTTGACCTCGGCACAGACCAGAGGATTGATCCTCCTGCAAAAACGAAGATAATGACGCGAACAGATTCTGGGATCCAAAAATACCCTTAATTTTAGGAGTTGCTTCCATTGCATCCCCACTAGTCTTCTGACCATCTTTGCAGACTATGGCTACATCCAAATTTGTAATGTAGCTCAGCTGAAAGTGAATTTCCACTAATGACCCCACATGGACTAATCTCTTGAAGATTTGTCAATCTTCACTTTGAACTAGTCTCTTCCAGGCTAGTTTTTCAACACACTTGTCCATATACACTTTCACAAGTCTCTTCCAGGCTTGTCAATCTACAGTGCCATCAATCTCTTCCAGACTTGTACTGGACCTTAACTATCCAGTCTTGACTCACTAGACATTCTTGTCTGTTTCACATACTGGCCATGCAACTCAAGCATTTAGATTTCAAGAGAGATCCTTCCAAAAAGAAAAAACCAAATAAAATATGTAATAAAGAAATCAACAAAAAGGTAATAGTTGTCACAGTCTTGTGACATACCTCCCTCTCGAAATTGCAAACGTCCTCGTTTGCATGAATGTCATACATGCTTCCAGCTAACCTAGTGAACTCACACTTGGCAGCACATGTACAACACATGCATGCTATCAGTCAACATTGTGAACTGAACACACTGTTAACACATGGTTCTAACTGTGAAACATGGCAGACTATCATCATGTGACTCCACATCACTGTTTCCAGATATAGTGGCCGGTACACCACAATGATATCCCCATAGTGGCAGATTCTCATTTGATGACTCCACATCACCCTGACTAGAGATCTAGTGGCCGGTACATCAAAATGATATCCCCACTGAGTCAATTCACAGAATACATGCCCAATCGAGTAACCATTGTTACAACATATATTCAATTCAATAGAAGTAAAAACTGTATTCTTGCAAGCAATACTTACTTCTTTAGCACTGAGAAAACCATATGGACACAATAAGTGTTAACCTGTACAAAATCTGTTTCTATACATAATTTCTTTCTTGAGCAATTGTCACTTTGACAATCTATTTCAGCTTAAAGATACAAGGGGTCAAGGTAGGTTGCAAGCGAAATGCTTCAAGGTAAAGTTCCAACACATTAGGTGACTCTACAAGTTCACCTTCGTCCATCCACTTAGCATCTATAGCTGGATAGTTCTTAAACTTAACCAAATACCTTCTAGCAACCTTGCCTTTCACTTTCCTTTCCTTGTGTGCCAGTACCTGTTCTGGAACAAGAATTTCATCAAGTTCCTCAACTTTGGGCTATTTCTCAGCTGGCATATCTTCTGGCGCATCACCCACATAGGGTCTAAGAAGACTTACATGAAAAGCATTATGAATCTTCCAATTGTCAAGCAATTTCAGCCTATAGCTGACATCACTAATCTTCTCTGTTACTTGAAAAGGCCCATAGTATCGCATACTAAGCTTAGTGAAAAGACTTTCCTTGCCTTTCCGCTTCTTTAAGCATGCCTTTTCAAACCGCAACAGTACCCAATCACCAAGTGAAAATATCAATTCATGACGGTGATGATCAGAAGCTTTCTTTTGCTTTGCCTGAGTCCTTTCAAGGGCACGCTTAACTTTCTGATACATTTCCCCCATACTCTGCACATATTGATCTGCCTGAAAGATCTTATCCTTTGTATGCAAAATGGGAGGAACCTTTTTACTACCTTCAACAATTTCAAAAGGGGCTTTGCCTGTTGACGAATGCATAGTATTATTGTATGCATACTCGACCAAAGGCAAATATTGCTCCCACTTTGACTTGTGCTCTGACACATAGCACTTAAGCAGATCCAAGACAGTAGAATTTGCCTCTTCTGATTGTCCATCAGTCTGTGGATGAAATGACGATGAGAACTTAAGCGTTGTGCCCATGTTCTCAAATATGCCTCTCCAGAATAGACTTGTCATCCATGGATCACGGTCACTTACAATAGACTGTGGCATACCATGATACTTGAAGACATTGCACATAAACAAACGTGCCATCTGATCTGGTTTTATCTTCTTCCTGACAGGAATGAAATGAGCCTGTTTGCTAAACCTGCAAATAATAGTCCATATCCCATCATTTCCTGTCTGTGTCCTTGGAAGATCAAAGATAAAATCCATAGCTATGCTTTCCCATGGTTTATCTGGAATAGGCAATGGCTGTAAAAGCCCTGGTGCTTTTTGCCTGTCAAACTTGACCTTCTGGCAAATCAAACACTGCCGCACAAAAGCATCCATGTCTCTTCTCAAAGTAGGCCAATAAAAGAATGTCTCTACTGCTTTGACTGTTGCATCAATACCACGATGCCCTGCATACGATGGAGAGTGACTCTCTGTCATAACTTTCCGTCTCAATGGCATAGTCACACATAGTCTACCATGCATCAACATGAAACCATCCTTGAGAAGATAATGCTCATGGTGTTGTCCATTGACAAGCTAATCAAAGATCCTTGCAAAATCTTCATCATCAGCATATTGTTCCTCCATATCATCAAGCTCATGATGATAAGGAATTGACACAGCTGAAATTTGTGGCTTCCTTGACAAAGCATCAGCCACAACATTATTTTTGCCTTCCACATGCACAATCTAAAAATGGAACATTGACAAAAAGTTTGCCCAACGCATATGCTTTTCTGACAGCTTAGTCCGAGTTAAGAAGTAACGCACTGTCTGATGATCTGTCTGGACAACAAAATCTGCCCCAAGTAAGTAGTGTTTCCAGCAAGAAAGCGCATGAATCAAAACCAGCAATTCTTTCTCATAGACCTGCATAGTCTTCTCTGGCCCTCGCAAGATTCTGCTTTCATAATCCACTACCCGGCCATCTTGCATTAACACTGCACCAATGCTATTGCCACAGGCATCACACTGGACAACAAATGACTTCCTAAGATCTGGCAGAATGATCACTAGACTAGAAGTCATCTTTTCTTTAAGAAGATTAAAAGCTGAAATCTCTTTCTGTGTCCACTGGAAAGAGACTCCTTTCTTCTGTAAAGCATGTAAAGGTGAAGCAATCTCTGCAAAATTGTGAATGAACCTCCTGTAATAAGAACACAAACCCAAGAAGCTTCTAATATCATGGACAGTCTTCAAATCTGGCCATGTTCTAATTGCTTCAACCTTAGCAGGATCCGTTCGGACACCATCCTTTGACACTATGTGCCCCAGGAACTCGATTTCTTCCAAGAAGAACTCACTCTTCTTGCCATTGATAAGCAACCTATTACTGCAAAGCTCATCAAAGACTGCTTTCAAGTGTTCTCTATGCTCCTGTTCATTCTTTGAAAAGGCAATCATGTCATCAAAGAATGTACCAACAAACTGCTTGTATGGACGAAAAATCCTGTCCATCATTCGATTAAACGTAGTAGGAGCATTAGTAAGTCCAAATGGCATTACCAAGAACTCATAGAGACCAAACGATGGTCCTAAATGCAGTCTTATGCACATCCTCTTGCTTAATCCTGATCTGATGGTATTCACTCTTCAAATCTATCCTGCTGAAAATTGACGCTCCTTCCAAACGGTCAAGGATGTCGTCAATTCTTGGAAGGGGGAACCTGTTCTTGATGGTACTCTTATTCAACGCTCAATAATCTATACACATGCGCCAAGAGCCATCCTTCTGCACTAAGAGCACTGGTGAGCAAAAGGGAGATGAACTTGGCTGAATCAGCCCTTTTTCCAACAGCTCATTCACCTGGCTCAATATCTCTTTCTGTTGGGCTGCACTAACCCTATACGGAGGTCTATTTGGTGGGCTACTGCCTGGCACCAAATCTATTGCATGATCCTCGGACCTCTCTGGTGGCAACTGTGATGGTAATGAGTCAGAAAAACAATCACTGAACTGAGACAAGAAAGCAGACCTGTCTCTATCTAACATAGAAAAATTTGACTCATCATTATCCTTGACATCACGTGCAAAAATCAAGTACGCAAGAGATGATTCTTTATTACAAATGTAATGGCAGAAGCCGATACAACAGGTACAGACTCTCCTTTAAGCTTCACATCAAGCACATGAGTCTTTCCCCTATGTTCCAAAGTCAGTGTCTTGTTAAAGGCATCCAACACACCATGCTTTCTGAACATCCATGGCATTCCCAACAAGACATCACAGCCTTCAAGTGGCATGATATAAAATTCTTCTCCATCAACATAAGACTGTACATGAAGACGCAGCTTTCCAAAAATGGGTGTCAAGACTCTGAGTGACCAGGACATGCCAATCCTACCTCTGCTGTGTAGCCCATCTCATCTGCTCTGATGCCCAAAGTAGAAGCCAACTCTGGTGAGATAAAGTTTGCCTTAGCTCCAAGATCAAAGAAAAGTACATGTTGATCCCTAACTTTACCCCAAGCTCTGCAAAGCTCATTAGCATCCGAGTGTGGCTTGTCTCCCAGCATATCTGGCACTAAACTTGCTAAAGGTTTGGGCTTCTTTCCTTTCCTGTCCTCTTTATCATCATCAGCTGATCTCTTATTCTTGTCCGGACAATTTGACGCAATATGACCAGTCTACTCACAGATAAAGCACTTCCTCTCAACCATTAAAGCCTTTCTCTCTTCAAGAGACTTGCGCACAAAAGGTTTCTTCTGGTCCTTTGACTGCTGTCTAAAGGACTTGGCTGGTTTCTTCTTGAACTGCCAAGGTTTACCTGTGCTTTGAGAATTCTGATAAACCTCTTTACCAAATGGCTTCTTTGCTGAAAATTTTTCAGATTTGTCTTGTTTAATGCTGCCCCCAAAACCACTTGACTGTCCCAACAATAATGCATTTCCTGTAGTGGCATTCTCAGCTAACTAAGTCAAAGTGGTGACCTTTGTATTTGTACAATAATTCCGGAGTTCCTTGGGCAGCCCGTAGCAATATTTCTCTATCTGCTCGGTCAATGGCACAACCCTGTAAGAAGTGACTGGAAGTAAGGCCTCCCAAAACTTCTTGTTATAGTCTTCCAGATCCTTGCATTTAGATGCATCCAAATTGTGCCAAGCTGACATAACATCGATCTCAAATTCATTGGTCAACCAAACAGAAGCAAATACTTGCTTAAAGTAAGTCCAAGTGGCAGGAGCCTGTCCTTGCATCAACAGTGTACTCCACCACTGACTAGCATTGTCCTTAAGAAAAGTGGCAGCTTTCCGGACCTTAGAAGGCTCTGTAAAGTTCCCTCCTGCAAATGCGGCATCAAACTGCTATAAGAAAGAGAGTGCCTTAGCCCTATCTTCAAACCCTCGAAAGATATCAAACTATACGGCTGCACCCCCTTCCTTGTATGGCTTTGGCTTCTCATGAGCCATCAAGGGATCCGTAGGATATGCCTGTAACATAGGAACACTAACAGGTGGCATAGGAGTTGCCGGACCACTAACTACATGGCTTGTAGACACAGTACTTGCTTGCTGGTTTTGATAACCAGCCATACCAAACTTTCTATCAGCCATAATGCACAATTTTGTGTCTTACACCCAAACAAACCCTGGCTCACTCTTTAGGGAAAAAGTGATTCGATCCCGGCAATGGAACCATGTAACCGGCCTGTTCACTGGGAAGGGCGGTAGTGTACAACCAAAATATATAAATGCTTTCACCCAATTCACAGTCGCCCACTTAAACTGAACTTAAAGACAGAGAATCAAAAAGAAATACAGGAAGCTAGAATGCTCCTGTTGCAACACAGACACCCTGTTGGCCCCTAAGTTAGGCGCCCCTTGCGGTATTTCTTTATTTTTGAAAAGAGGGAAAATACAATGGGCTGTCTTTCACCTATTCTGGGTGAAATTTGGTAGCATAACAATACAATTACTGACCCAAAACAAGTTGACCAGGAGGGGAAACTCTGCCCAAGTCTAAAACTTCTGGTTGGAATGCAGAATTGACCATTTTAGTCTGTTGTAATTACTGGTTCAGACCTGTTCTGAAACCTATTTTCAACTCATACTGCTCCCTGTACTGTTCAGCCCACTGTAATTGCTGGTTCAGACCTGTTTTGAAACATGTTTTCAGCTCTTATTGTTCCCTACACTGTTCTGCATCATCTGTGCCAAGTGCCCCTTGATTCTGACATCAGTTGGACTCTGAAATAACCTCTGAACAGTCCAGAATCAGTATTGATTTAGTGCTGTTCCAAACACTTGCTTGGTGAGGTTACCACCGTCACCTGTCCCTACTGGGAATTGCAAACAACTGCTCCTATTCCTGAAGAAAGGAGGCTCTTGCCTCATGCAAAAACAGCATATTCCACACAGTTGTACCTGAATCAGAAGAAAGGCCCTTGATTCTGCAGCATAACCATACTGTCAGGGGGAGAGAGAGTAGGAAGCAAGCTCAGCCTTTTGTGCATCATAGACAAGGTAGGCCAGCTCTCAAGAGCTCTCCATCTGCAGCAATCCTTCTCCCCCTTCACAAAATGAGCCCCTTCCACCCAAAAACAGCACGCCAGCCCCTCTTTAAAGAGGTAAGTGCACCAATTTGTGCCAAGTGGCAGCACTGGAAGATATTTCCCGTTCCAGCCTTCCGGTCTAAAATTCTCCATGCTCGGTGCAAAATTTGACCTCGGCACAAACCAGAGGATTGATCCTCCTGCAAAAACGAAGATAATGACGCGAACAGATTCTGGGATCCAAAAATAGTAACTCCCTAAATTTTAGGAGTTGCTTCCATTGCATCCCCACTAGTCTTCTGACCATCTTTGCAAACTATGGCTACATCCAAATTTGTAATGTAGCTCAGCTGAAAGTGAATTTCCACTGATGACCCCACATGGACTAATCTCTTGAAGATTTGTCAATCTTCACTTTGAACTAGTCTCTTCCAGGCTAGTTCTTCAACACACTTGTCCATATACACTTTCACAAGTCTCTTCCAGGCTTGTCAATCTACAGTGCCATCAGTCTCTTCCAGACTTGTACTGGACCTTAACTGTCTAGTCTTGACTCACTAGACATTCCTGTCCGTTTCACATACTGGCCATGCAACTCAGGCATTTAGATTTCAAGAGAGATCCTTCCAAAAAGAAAAAACCAAATAAAATATGTAATAAAGAAATCAACAAAAAGGTAATAGTTGTCACAGTCTTGTGACAGATAGGGATAGGAGAAACTCGAAAGAGGTGAGAGAAAGGGAGGAGGAGGAGGAGGAGGGAGAGTGGGGGAGAGGAAGTAGGGTGATTGAAGAAGATTGAAGATGTAGGGTGACTTGTGTGGTGATTTTATTTTTTTTTTGGGAGGGGGGGGGATACAAAGTTTTCATTTCAACACAAAGTTATCAATTCCGAATCAATTATACACCATATGGCACTCCCTTTGATAGTAATCCTATGGCAACATACAGCACATAACTCTATATTATTCCTTGTCACCAACACCCTGGTGGATTGTTGAAATAGTCTTGACTCTTCTTGCTTTGTGATGTTGATCTCACCATCACTACTTAGGGCACAGATTCTTTGAAAAGAAAAAGTAAAAGATAGTTCAAAGCGGTTTCATCGCCTTTACAGGTCTTGATAGGCCATAAGGCAACTGACAAACATCCTTTATCTAATACCTTGGCCTCTATGCAATGGCCCTTTTGGCTCTGCAAGAAAGATAACCACCACCTCTATAGTCTTGGTAGGTTCTTAGGCAGTCATCGTGCACCCATGAACAAATATCCTAGCTACTTTGGGGTGGAACACCTCATGGTATTCTAGGATAAGCTATGCTTGCAATCCCTCCTACAGCCCCAAAAGTGAAAATTACCAAAGTTTATGTGCCCCATGAGCAAACACTAAACTTTTGGGAGAATCCACATCTATAAATAGCGAGGCTACCCAATCACTTGTCAATCCTTGTTTTATTGATTTTCCACCAATTATGGCACCCTAATTTACTGCCCTCTACATCCTTCTCCTAGTACCTACATTGACACCTATGGGTTTAGAAGGTTATTATCTCGCAAAAATACCCATGCAAACTAAGAAAACGTTTTTGGGGCCTAGTTTCAGCCGCTCAAAGTTTTTCAACCTGTGAGAGAGAAAAAGAAGTTGCTACAGATCAAAATTCAAACCAATTTTCAGCCATTTGCTGCAAGCAATGGCAGCCAAAGGCCCTAGGGGATCAAGCGGCAATAGAAGAAGCACCATCAAGATCAGGCAACAATGTCTTGAGATTGGTGACGACAATTTTGGGCCTCTCTAACAATAGGCAACAACTACATGGGCAGAATTAACAAGCTACAAGCGTAGTGTGCTTTTCAGCATTCATTCTTCTTTCATTTTGAGTTACTCTTCATCTTTGAGTTCTACATATATCATTGTGTTTTGTCATACACTTTGTGTTTATCTTCTTTGCTCAAATATTTCTTTTCAATACCATCTTCTAACCTCCTAAATTCCCACCAGCCCACTCCCTGCTACACCACCCACACCCATTCTAGCCCCAAGCTCCCTTCCCCAAAGGTCATGACGAGTTTCATATCCTAGTAACTTCCCCTCGATGGCAGCAGAACAGCCCTTCTTGTCCAACAAGAGACTCATGATATTTGAACAACCATTTCCCCATCACACCTAGCCCCTTCCACGAGAGTTTAAATCCAATGGGTTGTCTCTCTCAACCACACTAGGATCCCAAATCGGCACATCCCATTACCTCCCCTTTGCTTGCTCTAAAGAATCCAAGAATGCAACAAACTTAGGATTCTTCATAAATTAGGTAAAAGTCTCAACTACATAGTTGAGTGAAGTGGCATCATTATCTAGTCCCTATGTACAAGAGAACCAAACTTTGATCCCTCTTGTATATCATAACATGCTGAGAAACATCTCATCCCAAAGATTGTTGGCAGTATAGTCAACTCATGAGTGACTCTCCGATGTGCCTTCATGGGGCAAACATTACTGAGTATTTTAGGTATTTTTTTATTGTCATTATGATGATTATTTTGGCTCTCTCCTTTGTCTTGTGTTCAGCAGTTTATTTCAGCATTCTTCTATGCTTCCATTGTTGCATCCACTTCTAACAAAGATCTATCCTTTCATAAAAATCTTTGTTCCATTCCTTGTGAGACATCCTTCCTGAATGCCTTTGATGTTTGTTTGAATTTAAGACTTTAGCTTTTGCACCTTGAGCAACCAGAGACTTGCCTTCTTAGAGAGGTTGTTTATGTCCCAATAACTAGACCATAAAACCAGCCTTTGATGAATCAAAGGGCAATGAGCTTTAACTTGCAAGCACACACTTAAGAAAAGAAATTCACAAAAAGCAAAACAAATCAAGTGGAGCTAGAATGCTCCTACACCTAGACACAAAGAAAGACTAGCCCCAAAGCATGGCGCACCTTGCAGTATTCCATTGTTATCAATGAATTGTCAATACAACTGTTATTGCTCAAAGAGCTCAATTCAATACAGCATTCACTGTAACAAACCAAATTTTCTCTGCTTCATGGCCCAGGTCTTCGCGTCTCAAATTTAAACTCTCAACAAGCCTTCTTTTAGGTCTTCCAATTGATTGTGTTCCAAGCATACTCAAAGTCACCAAACATACAAACCAACCATTCTAAGCACCATAGATTGAGGTTTTATATAGTCCTACCCTTTGGTCTTTCTGTATATTGCAGGCACTCAGATGCACCAAATATGAGTGCAACCCTTTCCATAGGAAAAAACAAACAGCTCCAACCATAGTGGGTCCTTGTTATTTATGCAACCCCCTCCAATCATAGCCAGTCCTCAGTATTTTCACAACTACCAATGTACCAATTCAAAGTCGCACAATGCACGAGCACATGGTGATAATGAACGATAAGCTACAAGCTGCTTCAACAGTAATTTCTTGACCCTGAACTTCCAAACTACTGAAAAACGCCAGTACACAATGCAGAAACGGATTGGTAAAACCAGTAATGAAACCACAGGGTTGATGAGATGAGAAGCCGGCAGAGCTGACCATGAGAGCTAAATCCACCTCTTCGAGTCGTTGCAGCTCATTGAGGGTTGAAACGAGGTCAAGCTTGAGGAGGCGATGCACCTTAGTCCGCAGCAGCTCCTGGAGCCTGACATGGTTCCCTTTGGCGCGGCGCAGCTCCCCAACCACTAGCACGGCCTCCTTGCTGCCTGTCCTGCCCTTCCACAAGGGAGATCGAGGCAGGGAATGCCATTTGGAAGGGTCTTGCATCCCATAGCAGGGATGAGGACGCGCCTTCTCGATCCCTGTGCCCCGCCTACTCCTTTTTTAGCTAAGGACACAAACATTTTACGGCTTTGATGTCTGTCGGAAACAGGTCTTTGCGCATAAAAAGGTTAGGTTACGTACTGATGCCTATATCCGCGTCTCCCTCCTTCCTCTTATCGTGCTCGAGGAAGGCTCGAGGCCTCTCTGCGTAGAAGCGCCTGAACACACGCAGCTTGCTTGTGAGAAAGGGACGCAGCTGCCCGCCGTAGCGATAGATCATCGTTGCCTCATCGTGGCATGCATAGCACAGTCGTGCTCGTCCAAGTTATATGAAAGCATCTGCTCTCTCGCCTGCATGTGCTACCAAACTATGCTGCTGATTCTGAGGGCGGTTACGCACCAGACATTTGCCAACGCCGGCCGCCCTAAAAAACGCGGCGCACAAAAGTTTTTACAAAGGAGTGGTTGGTCCACTCGTAAGCCTTAAGGGCTCTCGCCAACCATCCCGCCGGTCGCAAGGTTCAATTTCTGTCAAAATATTTACGATTTTTTTTTTGATAAAGGTAAAACAAGTTTGTCCTCTTTTAAGTTGGGCGCCTGTGTGTAACCAGCCTAACACAAATTTATGTGCAAAAGCGCATTGTTTCTCTCTCTCTCTCTCTCTCTCTCTCTCTCTCTCTCTCTCTCACATATGCTTAGAGCCTGATACACCATGCATATGACGTCTTACATGCACAAACAAACACCCCACCTACACCGAGAGATGCATACATCACAGCTCATTCTCTATTTGTCGGGTTGTCGCTCAAGATGTAAAATTTGGAGAGAAAAGCTCCTTTTGAATGCATAAGATTAGTGCACCGTATGCCATAAGAAGTTGCTCTACACGCAGGGAGGCTAGGAGTGGAAACACCAAGATGGGGCATAGGAGAACCAAGAACATGTAGAAACCCTAAGCTCGCAAAAGGCCCAGCATACAAACAATGATGCTATGGAGCTTGGAGCTCGATTACGCCAAAGTTGTACGTCATCAATAGGTGGATATGGGGAAAGTTGAGGAAGAGTTGCGGAAGGATCTCAAAAGCTTTGTTGATAGGCACAAGTCCTATTTGCAAAGAGAGGGTAAGAAGATTCTCAAAGCCATTGCAGCCTTTAGTTTGGGCCACCTCAAGATGTGCTATGCTTTTCTTATTCTATTATTGGAGTATACCTATACTTCATGGTAAAGGTGCAAACTAAATGGGAGTTCGAGAGATGGTTTGCAATGTCCTTTGAAGCTCAAGTGTCTGTATAGTAGTATCAAATTGTGGGCAAGGGATTTTTCTTGGCTCTCTTGGGCTCAGAAGCTAAAAGGGAACTGCTTTTGCACAATGTGCTTGCATACAAAGGGGATCTTGTCTATTCTATCATGTGGATGGCTTCGTTTGCTTTAGAAGATACTCTCAAATCATGAATGCCTAGTCTGGGTCTTTTTCCCAAGTTTCCCCAACCTATTGGATGGTGAGGTTGGCACCATTGCAAAATGTCTCGACTGAGTCTTTTATGTACCTAAAGAGGACTCGAGGGTTATTCAATCATAGAAATGGGCCTATGTGCTTTGGGACCACCAACAGACCCCATTAGATGCACTAGAAATGTTTAATGCCAATGGCATTGAGATTGTTACTGAAGGCCCATTTATTAGCTTTTCTCGATAGCTATTATGTCTGTAAGGAGTTGGGGCGCTTTGCTCAAGATTGCCCAAAGAAGCGTAATGAAGAACACAAAGTGGAGGAGGAGGCCAACTTGGCGACAATGCTAAACCAGGCACAACAGCCAATGCTCGCTAAAGTAGCAACCTTGCTCTCCACCCAAGCCAAAGCTCCCTATAGTGGCAAGTTAGCAACAGTTGGCCTTAACAACTTCCAAAGACAAACATGCAAAACCCAATAGGAGAGCAACTGCCTTTAATGCCAAACTTGATGATGTTCAAAAACCTAGCCCACCGAAGCTAGCAGCAAAGACCCAATCCTCTAATAAGGAAAATTAGTCCTCTTAGACACTGCAACAACAACTCCAAACAAGGGTAGAAAGCCTAAAGGGAAGAAAAACATCTCCATCAAGAGACTCCCAAGAAGGCCTCTAGTCAAACGCAACATTTTTGTGGTCTTAGGAGAGAAGGGGTTTAAAGATGTCTTCTAAGATGGTAACGTTATCAAGGAAAGTCAAATGCATTAGTTCGAATGTTCCTCGTTTTTGCTCCCTTAAGAGAAGACATGCTTGTTATGATCTCATTAGATCTTTCAAGGCAAATTTCATTGCTCTACAAGAAACTAAACTCTACAAGGAGGACAGGGAAGGTGTCAAATTCAAAGGTTGTACATGCTTTGGAACACCAAAGCTAGAGGCATTGGGGGCACACTTCTACTCATTAATAAAAATGATCTTAGCCCATCCTTTAGCTAGAGAAGCGAAGAAGGTGTTGATGTGGCTGCCAAAGCTATTGTTGAAGGCCTAGAAATAGAAGTGGTTCCATTCTACACCCCAAATGTCTCTGCAACAAGAGTTGAATGTTTGGTAGACATGAGAAACTCTATGCATTGCGAATACATACTTCTCATGGGTGATTGGAATATGACATATAGTGCCTCAAACTAATCACATGGGCATTCCACGATGATCACAAATGAGAAAGAGTCATGGGCAGAGCTCACAACTTTTCACAACTTAATCGACGTGGCGCAATCGAGTCGCAACAACAACATTGCAAAACTAACTTGACACAATCGATATGAAGCTGCTACGTGGAGATGGACACAACCAAATAGAATCTATGCTAGTCAATAGGGATGTTGGCTCTCTCCAAGATGTTAGTCTTAGAGTCCTCTCCCACATGAACACCTCTTTCTTCGACAACAAGCGATTTGATGAAGATATCACTAAAGCATGGAGGGAAGTGGTGAAACTCAAACATAATCCCCTAAAAGGATGGGAGAAATGTATAGTTATCACATGACTAAGACTACCAAGGAACATAGCAAGAAAAGAGCTCTAGAATAGATATACTGAGAAGAAAGAGCCTTTAAAATTAGTTGTGTAGAATGTTGAATGTTGCAGAGGAAGAGCTTCGGGAGATGCAAGCTAGGAAAATTGCAGGAGCCCAAGTCCACAACTCATAGAGCAATGGCTATTGGAAGGCAAAACTCGTTCAATATACTACATCAAGGTGGATAAAATTAAGCAATAGAAAGGGGCTATCACCATGATTGTCAATGGCGATGGTGTAGTCCATAGAGATGATGTTGCTATTGGCTCAATTTTCACTAACTACTTGTCATCCATTGTGGGTGTAGATCACCAAATTGACACAATTTGGGAAGATGTTGTGAACTCCTTCAATAGGGTTTTAGAAATGCAGATTCCCCAAGGTCAAGCTCTTTCCCTTACTAAGCCATTTACCATAGAAGAGCTTTAGCAAACTGGTGATGCGCATGAAGCATGGACAATTCTCAAGTGGATGGAATGTAGGCTAAATTCTACCAACATTCCTACGAGACTTATCGTGGCTTAAG
This sequence comes from Lygodium microphyllum, assembly GCF_053477565.2. Lineage (NCBI taxonomy): Eukaryota > Viridiplantae > Streptophyta > Polypodiopsida > Schizaeales > Lygodiaceae > Lygodium > Lygodium microphyllum. The sequence continues at coordinate 32,552,509 of NC_141159.1, forward strand.
GGAGGCCATTATAGAGAAAAATAGCTCACCATTGGTGTAGCAAAAGCAGTGTGGTGAGACTAGGTTTGAATGCTAGGTCAGTGGATGAAGATTTCCATAATTGGGTAGGTCAGAGATCATTCATCATCTTAACGTTTTGGGGCTAGATGGTCATTCCAATTTGTTGAAATATTTCAATTAAGTGTACAATGGCATGAACAACACTAGGATGGGTGGTGAGAAGGAAAGGTATGGCTCTCTCCAACCAAATTTTAACTAGAATGAACACTTAAAGCTATAGTAAGCTCGCTTATTTATTACATTGTCTTTTGCATTCCACAGTTGAAGGGAGATTTAGATGGGAATGTGATCCATGTGAGTGCTTCAATTCAAGCTTCCCTTCAAACTACCATGAGAACATATATACGAAAAAGAGGAGAAAGTGTTTCTCCTTCGCAATCTCCTCTCTTGCAAACTCTTATATCTTGAGATGCACACATTGCATTGAAAATAAGAAAAATAAGAGAAGGAGAGAAATGAAATGCAAGAGGAGGCTTTGCTCTCCAAATTCCTCGAACATGTTCTCTCTCTCTCTCTCTCTCTCTCTCTCTCTCTCTCTCTTTGTGCAGTAATGGTGGAAGCAAGAGGAGGAGAAGAAAGCTTGTATCACAAAGTTGCAAACATAAGTACGAGTCTTCTATTCACTTTTTCGCATTTTCTACATTAGGGTTAGGATTTCCCACCCAAGTTAGGGTTTCTTGGGGACCCTACCCTATTTTGTGGCTCTTGACTGGTCCTTCTATTAATGTATACATACAAATTAGCTTAAATAGATCTATTAGGTACAAGGGAATATGGTTTGCTTGCAATCCTCATATCCATTGTGGATCTCCTAATTTGATTCCAAGACTCAAGAGATATTATAACTTGCACAAGAGTGAGGCCAAATCTCACAAGATGTGTCAAAAAATAACTATCCTTTCATCTATATATAGTAGATGGAATAAACTAGAATTGCACCTTACAGATGCATGGTGCCAAACTTAATGCAATAAAGACCATAAATTTTATCTATTTCTAAAAATAAGTTCAAAGAATTTACTTGTATATTTCCAATACTTTTACTTTTACTTTCATGCTACATCGCTTCTTAAAGATAACACTTCGATATCTTGAAAATGACTAACATGAGTGCATCTCTAAGTGTCTTTATAATCTCTATCTCACGTATAAATATTGGCCTTCTAGTACCGATCAACAAAGATCCTACATAAGTCATATCCTCATCATGATATGCATAACAAGGTGATCCATCACGTTGTAGATAAACATGCACATACCTTGGAGGACCTTTGTAGCCATCCATGTTAGCATAAGCTCGATCACATCCACCCATCCTATTAGAACTAGCACAGCCATATCTATAGTGAATGCCTCTCTTGTCATAGTTGATGTAGTCGTGAAAAATGCCTCTCCTATCATACATGCCACTTGCTGCATGCATGCCCTCAACATGTTATTCATCCCTTTTACATGATATATCTCTCTTGTTGCATGCATGCTATCCGTGCGTTCCCTTGTCATAGTCCCACTTTTGATAAGATCTTGCATGCATCCTATTATTGACACACAAATCTTTATAATCGTGTGTTTTGTAGAGCATGATCATAGAGATTTCTTCACTATGTTATGCATCCCTTCTTGTATATTGACTATCAAGCATCTCTTGTGTTGCCAACATGTCATCCATGGAATATTTCTATTGACTCTTATTGAGTCTCTCATTTGTAATTTGCTCATGTTTCCAAATTTCCAAATGTGATCAAAGCTACCTTGGTTTTGATAGAGCTAAGAGACAAATCATTAATGTTGTGCATGCAATGTTGCAATAGTGGTAAAGGGTTGCTAGCTTAGCAAATCTCTTTGCTGAAGCAATACACAAAAGGAGGAGCCACTAATCCAAATATTTTAGGCCATGCTTTAGTGTAATACCTTTACATGTGCTCAAGTACCAATAAACTTTGCATGCGCCTTTTGCATCAACTAGCACAAAGCTACTTCATAATAACACCTAGTGGGAGTAAGCTAGAAAGCAAGTCAATAGTCCCTTGCAAATAAATTCAAAGTATTGGACTTTATCACTTGCATAAAATCTATCAAGGCTAGTTTTGGACATAAGACTCACAAAAATGTTATAAGTCTATGTCTAACCATTTGACAAAAGTAGTGGGCATTAGTTATTATGGTGGATCAAATAATTGAGCGAGGTTGGGAAACAATGCCATTGTTTGTGTTATTTGAATAGTGATCACATAGAGCACTAGACTGTTACACAACATCACATTCATATTTTAAAAGTGAAGTGTAATACATTTTGTATCTTGTAATAAGACAAAGTGGTATACATCCCACATGACAAAATGTGTCATGACTATGTGTTTACTATTCATTATAAGCAAGGCACTTGAAGGTGTTGTACCTAAGGGCTTCTCATGTCATGATAATGGTGAATGGGTACATATATAATAGTAAAAGAAACTAAAGTTGGAGAGTCTATAAATTAGAACTTCAAGACAATATAGCAAATAATATTTCTCATATGACCAATAGAATTTCAAATGTGTCTAATAGTCAACCAATTCATATGAATATTTTTTCTTTATGTATGTCTCTCTCCCCCCTCCTTTCTCTTTGTGACTAACTCGTTTGCATTAGAGAGTCATGGAAACAGCCTTGAAAAGAGATACATATGAAGATTGACCCTAGTATCAACAAAGGTATAGAGTAGTCTTTCTACAATTTCTTACATACTTGTTAGATGTATATGCATGATATTAATGCATGCATGTTCTTTGGCTACCTTTTACTTGTATCAACAATTGAATTGGTATAAAAGACTAAAGTGCAACCTTTAGATCCATTTCTAAGCATTATGAGTAATTTTTATTGATGGTTTTGATGAAATATTGTATCTTTCATTCTTGTTTGACATTTAATAACAAATTAGTATGTTTAATTTGTATTAATGGCACATGTACAGGCATGCTTTGCAAACTTTTTGGGAAACTTGAGGCTGCTCTAAGGGAATGTTAACCCCAAGTCAAGAAGGTGAAAGATGGAGGAAAAGCAAGCAAAGGAAGATGAAAAAAGAGCGAAGACATGCAAGCGGCCCCTAAAGATGGACCGGGGCAAAAAGCACAACCATAAAAGAAAAGGCGCCTCAAAAAACTCGAAAAATCCTTGTAAAAGAGCGCCAGGCTCCCTCCTGTGCCCATTGTGAAATATTAGACAGGTGTAGGCTAGAGGCACGGGGCTAAAAGAGGAAAATGGAAAAAGACCTTGCCACAATGGCCGGTCATGTAAAAAAGGGATGGGTGCCCATGGGATTTTAGGGTTTGTATATATAAAGTTCAAAAAGTGAATAAGAGATCATTCTTTGGTGTGTGGCAAAAGGAGTCTTCTTCTTCTTCTCTCCTTCTCACCTTCTTGCTTGTGTGTGCTCTTGAGAGAGGGAGTGTGAGAGTGTGAGGGAGTGAGTGTGTGAGAGAGTGAGGGATCAAAGGGTGAAGCTCTTCACCATCTCCTCTTCTTCTTCTTCTCTTCCCTTCCCTCTTCTTGCGCGCACGGCTATGGAGGATAGAGCTTGGAGGTGGAGGAGGCTTGAGGATGCTTGAGCTAGCATCTAGGATTGTGGAGCTACCGATGTGTGGAAGAGAGGAGGCAACTCATATCGGTACTAAGGTAAGCTCACTACACTCATAGGATCGACGTCGCGTCGGCTAGGTGAGAGATAGCCATTAGAGCTCCTTGGAACGCTTGAAACAATAAGCGGTCCGTGGATCTTGGCGGTTGAGTGAAAGCTCCCACATTTTGGTTTTGTTGCCGGGACCAACGGATTCAAGCTTGAGCACTAGTGCGCCTCATATCAAGCATCGAAGTAAGGGATTCATCCCCGAAACGGAGCTTGAGATAGGTAGGAAGTTTGGGTGTTTTTTATCTTCAAAACAAGTAAGTATTTTGGGTTATTTTGGTTGTTTAATGATTAGGAAACATGGAGAAATCAGTTTAGTATTTTGCTTTCGATTCGTGTTGCATTTAGAGTAGGATAGGATTAGGAAATCGCACCGGAGAAGGGTAGGGTTTACTGTTGCAAAATAGGGCAAATAGGGCAAAAAATCGTGCAAAAATGACAAAAAGCTCGCTTTCGATGCTTAAGAATGGTAAGTGAGTGATTAAGGGCGTCAACACCATACCCGAGAAGGGGTATAAGAGCCAAAAGGCCAAGGAAACACTCATTTGCAATAGTTCAGTGTGAAAGAGAGAGAGAGAGAGAGAGAGAGAGAGAGAGAGAGAGAGAGAGAGAGAGAGAGAGAGAGAGAGAGAGAGAGAGAGAGAGAGAGAGAGAGAGAGAGAGAGAGAGAGAGAGAGAGAGAGAGAGAGAGAGAGAGAGAGAGAGAGAGAGAGCTACCGACCGATTCGATTCGATCGCACCAATGACGAGTCCGTCACTCCATCCAGGTATATGAATCCCTTCTCTTACTCCCTTAGGTTGGATCTGGAAGGTTATGCCTGGTATGATTGAGTGAAGCACGAGAAACGATCGAAATCGAGTTTCCGCTGTTTACGTGCGTCGCGCTCGGCCCGTCCGAGTGGCCACTCCTGGGCCGAGTCCGACCAAAACCCTAATCGGTCAGTAGTTACGATGCTCATGCTTGATACGCCGTCCTACCGCGGTGCCGAGTCCGACCAAAACCCTAATTATATACGAGCACCGCGGTAGGACGGCGGACGCTATCATTGCAGATCTAGAGGAGGAGAGAAAGCTGGCCCGCAAGGCATTGCAAAGCATGGCTAAATACAATAGGGATCAACAGGCGAGGAACCAAAGGCAAGGCATGGAGTTGCGAGAGGTGCAGCGGGTACTGAACTTGGCTGGCAGGAATCGAACGGACCATGAGAGGGCACTAGAAGGAGACTTAACGCTGAGTGAGCTTCTGACGAAGCGATTGCTCGATAACACGGCTGCAGAGCAAAGTGCCACGGCTCTAGCGACATCGTTGCTCGCGCAGGATTAGGAGCAAACCAAGGCTCAAAGAGCCAGGCTAAAATTCCTATTGTTGCCAAGCAACTCGATAAGTACCAGCCCTATGACGATCCCTACAGCTTTGTCGAGCAGTTCGAGCAAGTCTGCGAAGCCAACGGCCTCAATGACCAGACTCAACGCTCGCAAGCGTTCGGGCTTTGCTTGGGCGATAAGGGTAGGATGTGGTATACGAGCTTAGATAACGCGGAGCGAGCCAACTTTGATGGCCTCAAGGATCTCTTCATTAAGAGATTTGCCGAGCCCGGATACTCCGATAATCTACTAGTACGCTTGATGAACGTCAAGCAGAAAGAGAAGGAGGACATTCGCGATTACGTGACCCATGTACGGAGTCTCTTCAAGAGAATCCCTACTGGAGAGTGACCAACTGAAAGAGCAGTGTCAACTGTATTCATCAGCAGGATTCAGAACGAGAAACTATACAAAGCTTTGGCAGGCAACTCGAGCTTGCAGCGGGATGCGCTAGCCAGGGTCTTTGAGAAGGCCATCCGAGTTGACGATCAGTTGAAGGAGCGGAGCTCTAGGAGGCCGTTCGAGTTGACGACCAGCTGAAGGAGCGGAGCTCTAGGAGCGAAGCTCAGAGAGAGCATCAGCCTTGAGTGAGCGATCAGCACCATCATCCCAGGATAAGGGGAAAACCACTGAAACAAATCAAGACTTGGATGACGTTAGAATGGAACTAGCCAAGTTGCAAGATATATTTAGACGACCAATGCGCCCACACATCCAATGCATGTACTGTGGCGGAAACCACTTGCTAGCCGAGTGTCAAGACCTTAGGTCACAACCTTGCGCTAACTGTGGTAGGTTCGGTCATGACATCGTGCATTGTAGACTGCCATGGAGACTTTCATACTCACAACCATATGGCCAGCCTTACCTAGTAAACAAGCCGCAGCCATTTTTCGGAAGGGGAGCCCCACTGGCCCTCCCCGCGCCCAACAACATTAAGCCGGCTGTTCCTAGGATGGAAATAAATCCTACAAGCATTCCTAGGCCGCCTGGTCCTTACGTAACCCATCCATCGAGTGACGCTCTTGTCCACTATGTGGAAGAACCAAACGAGGAGGAAGCTTACATATGCCCTTACGTTTCACATGACGACGAGGGCAATGTTGTCCTTATGGATTATCACCCAGTCCCGGTGATGGCATTGGGAAGAGGACGAGGTAAGGGCCTAGGAGGGCAGGCACAAGACCCAATCACCTGTTGGACCTGTGGCCACCCAGGTCATGTCTCATCGCATTGCTCTGAGAGGGATTAGCAAAATAGAGATAAGGCTGACCAAAGGTGTGCCGAGTGCGGAATCACCCATCTTTTTGTCGACTACCCAAGACGAAAACCGTCATCTAGCTCAGCCAACAAACCATCGGTCCCATTGGGGCTGTTCAGTGTCGAGAACCACGATGGGGAGGCCACGCCTATCCCCTTGCGGGTCATGACCTGTGCCTAAACGAAGCAGGGTGGCATCTCTCTGCCAGGACCTAGCAATCTTGATGCAACCTCAATTGGGAAGAAGAGCCGTAGACGGCGGAAGAGGAAGTCGGAAGCCAAAATCGCACTAAAGACGGAGAGTGTCACAACTCTGCCCACTGAAAAAAAGGTATTCGATGCAGAAGCAGAGATGTCAGCCCCTAAGACGATCGAAAAGGGAAGCGCTAGGGTAGGGCAATACCCGTAACCGAAGTGACAATTAGAGGCCATAGAGAAGGTGAGAGAATGGGTAAAGGAAGCCCAAGAACACCTAAAGGACACTAAGTCCATCATAGAGGATGGGATCGATGACCTCTCCAGCATAAGTACGCCGACCTCACTCCCATAACCAAAGTCAACAGAAGCAACTGTACCATAAGCGGTACCGTTAAGGCTAAGCCTCGGCATTGCTATAGGGCCGCGGTTCAGTCACGGCCACTGGCCATGACAATCCAGGTTAGAAGAGAGACGAACACCCAACAATCTCCTAACCACACTAGTGACTACCCCTGTAACACTCAGTCTGGGAGATCTGCTTAGGCAGCACCCCACCCTATGGCAGGACCTTAAGCAGTGGGTTGAAGGCACACAAGAGCAGGTCACGACAGACCCTCATGACCATGAGGCAGAAACGCAAATACCGAGTTTGACGCTGCACTCTATGCCTAAGTCCTTGCACGTCAATGCCTTTTGGGAAGGCTCCAAGATGCATGCAGTCTTACCGGTCTTAGCCTTAGGCGATACAATGAGGAAGGGAATCGTAGACACGAGGGCCGGGGTTAGTGTGCTTAGCCACACAATGCTTCAGACTTGGGGAAACCCACCTATTGAGACTGCTAGGTTTAATGTCACACTAGCAAACGATATGAGAGTTAAGCCATTCGGGGTGCTTAAGAATTGGCTAGTGAAGATCGTAGGTGTCCAGTTCTCTGTTGACTTTATAGTCATGAAGGGAGTGGACTACGACATCCTATTAGGCCGCCCCTGGATGTGCAACGCTAGGGTCATCGAAGATTGGGGTAACGGCTTAATCTTCCTTGGCAATAGGACGGACGCCGTGAGAGTAGAGATGGACACCTAGAAGATCTCATTCGTCGACTTAGATGCCATCTCTGCTATGCTCAAGCGTAATGCTCAGGCCAAGAAGTTCTATGGGCCCTTGACCAGGTATATCCCATGCCTAGAGGACGAGCGGGATGGGATGCATGTCTTTGCTACAATCGACCTACCCTTCTCTGATCACGAAGCATACGAGCAAGCCATCAAAACAATCGGCAAGGCTGACAACACACCTTCCGTGCCAGTCTACATGATGACAGGAAGCCTTCAAAGGAAGCCGAAGCCCGTCAACTCCCACGTTCCAACCAAAAAAAGGGAACTCCAGGAGATACTGGAATATCTATCGGACAAGCTAGCTGGCAATCCAGCTGCAAATCTCAAACCACTCCAGGATCTCTTAGATGAATCCAAGTGGCAATGGACCAGAGTGCATGACTTAAACCTCATGTATAGCTGGGCCTTGGTGCCTGACCAACAACCAGGGATAGATCGAGTCCTAGGAGATGATGAGCAGTCTGATGAAGAAAATTCGAACGACGAATACGAAGACTGCCAGTCCTTCAGTGATGGAAGTGACGGTGAGATGGATACTGTGAAATACGACACTGAAGGACAAGAAATAGAGCAAATACGAGCGGACTCCAAGCCGCAGAGAAAGAGTATCTTCCGGAGGGAGCGAGGAGTCATGAGCATGGAATGTGACTGCGCCTGGTTGGAATACATGGGAGCCATAAACCTCGAGCAAGCGGGACTAACCCAGCCAGGAATGACGTCGGTTTTTAGAATTGAATCACCATCTGAACTGCGCCCACCAGGAGAGACCACCTCTTCTAGCGAAGGAGGGGGATTCGACTTTGAATTAGAAGTTAGCTCGGACAGAGATCCAGAGATCTCTAGGCCACCCACAACCAAATGCACCAAGGGGGACCTACCGATCCACCTGAGGTGCAGGCGATTGAGACAGGAAAAGGCAAAGCAACCCAGGGAGGCCCGAACAGAAGAACAGTGGAAATTGCAGGACCTCCCTAAACGATTCACGAAATTCAAAAAGGGGGATAGGGTGGTAGTGCTGTTAGGTGCCAAACATCAAGCATAAACAAGGAACCAATCAAGGGACCAGCCAGGATCAAGGAGGTGGACCTAGCCTAAGAGGGGAAACCACCCCGACCAGTCTTCATTGCTGATGATTTGACTAATGAAGAAGAAATGAGTCTTGTCGCTCTCTTGCGAGAGTACATAGACGTGTTCGCCTAGTCCTTAGGAGAGCTTAAGGGGGTAGACCCAAGTGTCGTGACCCACAACATACCCATGACGCCGGACGCAATACCGGTTAAGCAGCGACTGTACCCTATGAATCCTAAACATGCTCATGCTGTCAAGGAGGAGATTGATAAGCTAATGAGAGCAGGATTCATTTATGAAATTGAGCACATGGATTGGGTATCGCCCATAGTCATCGTGATGAAGAAAAATGGAAAAATCCGAGTGTGCGTCAATTACAAGAAGGTGAACGTTGCCACCAAGAGGGACAACTATCCGTTGTCGTACACCGAGCACATGCTGGAGAGAGTGGCAGGCAAGGAAGCCTACAGATTCCTGGATGGCTTCTTAGGGTGCAACCAGGTGCAAGTGCATCCTACGGACAGGCATAAGACTGCCTTTGCCACTGAGTGGGGTATCTTTGCTTACATAGTCATGCCCTTTGGGTTGACTAATGCCCCTGCCACTTTTCAATGCCTCATGTGCACCATCTTTAAGGACATGCTTTGTAAGGAGTTAGAAGTCTTTGTCGACGACCTCTGTGTCCACTCGACGTGGGTCGAACACTTAGACAAACTCCGAGCAGTCTTTAAGCGGTGTCGTTTATACCGCCTCTCCTTGAACCCCTTAAAGTGCCAGTTTTGGGTGAAGCATGGATGCATTCTAGGGCACGTGGTGTCAAAGAACGGCATTGCCCACTGACTTCTCGAAGGTCAGGGTCATTGTTGACCTTCCACCCCCGAGCAACTACAAAGGAGTTCAATGCTTCCTAGGCCATACCAAGTACTATCGGCGGTTTGTACTCAATTATGCATTGATCGCCAGACCATTGTACAAGCTGCTTATAGTCTTCAAATGGACTGAAGCATGCCAAAGGGCATACGAAGAGTTGAAGAAGGCTCTAACCACAGCACCAATCCTACGAGCCCCAGATTGGACCATCACCTTCTACGTGCATATCGACGCTTCTAAGTTTGCTGTGGGGGCAGTGTTGTGCCAGCCTGGCGAACACAATTTAGACTATCCAGTGAGTTTTGCTACAAACAACTCACTAAGACGGAAATGAATTACTTAGTGACGGAAAGAGAAGGACTAGCTATGGTATTCGCAGTGAAGAAATTCTGGCATTACCTCTTGGCCATGCCCTTCACCTTTTTTGTGGACCATCAAGCCTTGCTATATCTAGTAAAAAAAACCTTGTGCTATAGGACACATAGCTCAATGGATCCTTCTGCTTTTAGAGTTCGACTTCTCTGTAGTGGTACGAAAGGGAAAGTAGCATTACATGGCTGATCACATGTCGCGCGTTCCCACCGGAGAAGCCGCTGGACAAGGTGTTATTGATGAACTGCTCGACGCCTATCTATTTAACCTCTCTAGTGAGAGAGACCTGTTTAAGGCTGATCTAACACTGTATTGGGCAGATGACATAGTCCAAGTGCTTGAGCATGGACTGCCTGACCGACCAATAGAAAAAGCCCAGCTTAGGCGATTAATACTTAAGATCCAGCCCTATCAGCTGATTGCAGACCAACTCTACAGGCTGGGGCAAGACGGATTGTTGTACAGATACGTGTGCGAATATGAGATGCACGATGTGCTCTCAGAAGCACACGGCGGCATTGTCGGGGGGCACTTTAGTGGAGACACGACAACACAAAAAGTGTTGCAGTCTCAACTATGGTGGCCCACGCTTTTCCGCGACGCAGCATGATTCGTCAAGCACTGTGACGAGTGCCAGCGATCGGACGAAGGTCCCAATTCACAAAGATCGAATGGAATTAACCCCGGTTATTGCTCGACAACCCTTTGAAAAATGGGAAATTGATTTCATTGGGCCCATCAGTCCTGCAGCACAGTATTTGCAGGCTAAGTACATCATTGTGGCCACGGATTACCTCACTAAGTGGACAGAAGCACGAGCCACATGAAAAAACGACGCTAGAACGATGGCTAAGTTCTTATGGGAGAAAGTAATCTCACGATTCGGTTGCCCCATCGAACTGGTCTCAATGACCAAGGCACGCACTTCATCAATGAAGTGATCGCGTACCTCTTGTCCACCTTCCTCATCATCCATCGCAAATCCTCGCCATACTACCCTTAGGCAAACGGCCAGGCCGAATCAACAAATAAGGTTCTCATCAATGTCCTAACCAAGGTCGTCTCTGCTTCACGCAGCGACTGGGACAACAAGTTGATGGCAGCTCTGTGGGCTTACCGAACCGCTTATAAAACGGCTGTCGGTCAAACTCCCTTTAGGCTGACATATGGGACAGAAGTGATTCTATCGGTAGAGTTCTTTGTCCCTAGCTTGAGAATAGCGCTTCAAGAGCAATGGGAAGGGAAGGAGGCATGGATGCAACGACTAGTTGAGCTCGAACGTCTCTTAGAGACTCGTCTTCTTGCCACCCATGCACTGATATGCGAAAAAGCCCGACGCAAGAGCTGGTTTGACAAGCACGTCAAGCAGCGCGAGTTCGAACAGGGTGACTTAGTGCTCCTCTACTCAGTTAAAGGGCATAAGCAAAAGATAAAATTTAGAGGTCTTGGACCATTTAAGGTTTGTGCAATCAGCCGAACAGGCAACATCAAACTCGAGACCCTAAACGGTGAAGGAATAGGCTTCTTTAATGGCAGCCGTGTCAAGAAGTACTACCCTCCTACGCATCCTTTGCATGAACGACCGATGTTAGAACTGCTTGTCAAGGTCTGAGTAGCCACAATCACTGAAATCGACGACGAGGATGAGGAAGCCGTGGAACCCACATACCTTCTTATCAAGGTCACGGTCAAACAAACATGTGCTTTCATCGCCTTGATCGACAAGGGAGCAGACTTCAACGTCCTGACCCACGATCATTAGACTCAACTTTGCCAGCCACAACTTCAACCCACCACTACAATATTAAGCCCGTATTTGTCTCATTTCTATGCACTACTCAGCAAGTGCAAGGCAACCATTTCTATCGAGTATGAGACTGTTCCAATGCTTTTCTACGTGCTGCCAAATGCTAAAAACGCAGGTACAGAGTCACTGCTGGGGCGCACCTTCAAAAAGTAGACCCACTGCAATGTCAACTATGCGTTGCAGCACATCCACCTAGCAATAGGCAATGTTCGCATTGTTACAGCTTTTAGCAAGGGCTGCGCGACCTCATCCCGGGCCACCTAACCACCGATAGAAGCACCTGTAGGCAATTCTAGGGGGGGTAGGGTACGGCCGCCACTCCTCGAGTCTCATCGCCCGCAATCCATATCAGCCGAAGCTAAGGCCCCACAATCTTGCCTCCAATGGGTGCCTAAACAACCTCAACAACCGCTTAGGAGTCGACACTCCTACCCTCAGAAGACCAGAAACTCTAAACCTAGGAGGCCCAAATGCAACCACAGGAATAGACATGTAATCAGTCAGAGATGGGCCCCCAAGGCTCTCTTGCGCGTACAAGGCTACTATGAGGGCCATGCTTGGCTATGGATACCTAAGGCCCACACGGCCAGAGGCACCATTCGTATGCCAACCTCAAGCTCGATCATCCCAAAAATCGTAAGACCTCGAAACCACGAGCCGCAGAGCTTCCCCGACCCGCAACCATCGAGTCCATCCACACGCGAACCTACACGAATCACCCAAGCCTGTCAGACCAATCAGCAAACCGTCAGCTCGAGTATCATTACAAGCAAGAAACGATCCGGGTTTCTAACTCTATCCTGAAAGCAATAGGCCATCACTCGAGGCCGCTGCTAACCTAGCCTCCATTGCAGCGACCCAATTGCAAGCTCCTGAAGTCCTACCACAACAACATGGAGGCCTCAACCACCCCCACCCACACAACAATGACGCCACCGGCCGGTTACGATGAATACGTCGCTGAGCTGCTCTTCCAACTGGAGAGAGCGAAGGAGGAGAAAAGGATGGCTATGGCCGAGTTGATGGCAGAAAAAGAGTAAGTGGCGGCTTTCTAATTGAAAAAAACCCACATCATCGCCATGTAGCAATGCCAAATCTTCGAACTCAAGCAAGAGTTGAAAGCCAAAGAGAATAAGGAAGAAAGTTACAAGCAGCGACTGGAAGACAAGAATCAGGAACTCGTGCAGATGCAGCGGGAGTACAAGCTCCTCCTGATGCAATATAAGGAACTGCAGTCAAAGTATAAGGAACTGGAGTCAAAGACCGCCACCATTGAGCAAATGATGGAGGAGCTGAATGCCAAGGAAGAGGAGAGGAGCCAAGAGAGGGAGCAACAACGAAAGAAGATCAAGTCTATCTCCGATCAGCTAGGTCTCGGGAAGACAGAACAAGACAACATGAGCAAAGAGCTCAGGGCCCAGGAGCAAAGCTTGTAACCCTAGCTCAAAAGCAGGGGGAGAGCATGGAAGGAATGGGCAAAAGGTCCGAGGAATGGGCTACGCAGAATGAGGCGCCGGTGAAGGCTCTGGCGCGGTGCCTCGCCTTGGCGAAGAAGGAAAAAATCTTGGCAGAAAGCAAAGCAGGCGCCATCCAGACAGCCTTTCACCACCCAACAACAAGCCTTCCTCAATACGCTGCTGGATACAACTCAACCAGAGGGAATGGAGCCATTAGAGATGGTAAAGAAGAAATTAAGCATCGCACACAGAGCTCTGCATGCGGGGCTGCAGATGCCACCCCAACCTGCAGAGGTAAGGCTGGGCCTAGAGGAGTAGCGGAAGTATCTACTACTAGCCAACCTAACCCCCCAGGAGGTAGATGCCCTCGGCTTTGAGGAAAGAACACTACAAGAAAACCAGCAGGGGGAGAAAGTCGAATTCAAAATTGACATGAACAGATTCAGAGAAGATGTAATCCCGCAGCCCCCCTCGCCACACGAACAACATTAGCAACAACCCGACCCGCCCCTGGACAGATAGACCATCCTTAAAGAGCAGCGGAAAAAGCTGGTGGAAGAGGCCAGAAAACGGCTGCAAGCCAAGCTCGTCGTGCAGCCATCCACTCCCCTCCCACCATGCCCCGAAGACCTACCTATGTAATTCCACGTAGAATTGGTGGTCTAGGAACGGCAAGAACTGGAAAAGGACCCTTTCTCCTTCAGTTTCCTTATGCCTGATAGCCTGAGAAGGGTCTTGCCGATCAAGGTGATGGAGGAGGTGATCGCGGCTGGCAGCTGACTAGGCCAAAGATGGCTGGAGGACAGGGCAGGGACCCCCACCTTGTGGGGCACAGAAGAGGCCGAAGTCTGGCAAGACAAGATATACGAGATGCCACACACTGTAAGGGGCTACGACTGCCAACCCCTCTGGAGGAGGCGAATATGTAATACCAACATGCTTGCCTGGATGGCTTTTTGTAACACCCTACCCTATGAGCGGAACGACCCTACGCTTATGGTGTATCCCCGTAGGGTAGGTGTGGATTTTGTTGCCACCCTCCATGGGAGGCACGACTTCCCCATCATCTACAATGCCAACACCACTTCCTTTGAGAACTCTCGACTTTTTGATCTAGGAAGTCTGCCCGTCTCTATGATGCATTTTCTTGCTAAGTTCTCCTTCTGCCCAGATCCCGCATTCATAACCACCTGTAATTATCTTAGACTCCTTAAACTCCTACTTAAGCAAGATCTGGCACCGCAAGAAAGTAGCTTTCCTCCCCTTTTTTTTGATCCTAATGCTATCGATAGTTGCGCTATGACCTGCTTAATGATGCGGCTAGCCTTCTACCTTCATTTTGCCTAGCACTCCTAGAGGATATGAGCGATAGCCAATTCACTAGGTGCAATCACCCCTTCCTATCCACCACCTCTCTCCATGTCTGCATGAACTTGAAAGGGTACATGTAGAGCCATCAATTTTTACGCAAATCCATCCGCCCGCCCTCCCCCCCTCATTTCGACGATGAGAGCTAGCTTTGGCTGTCCTACTCCTCATGTAATCCTACCCTGAACTGTATTTAAAAAAAAATGCACGATCACTGCACCTAGGGGTCCTTAAGTTAGGCGTGTCCAGTGACCTTGGTTGGCTGGCTCCACTCCTAACCCCCTAGCCCTTTTTAATCCCCCACGTCATGCTTAGGGCACATCAACGGCAGGACAAACCTAGGGAGGTAACACTCACCTATGGTTCGACCTGTCACCCTAAGCCACTGGCACCACCCCCTTAACACAAATGGGATCCTCAAGTGTGGGACATCACCCGGGTTCGCCTGCGGTTAGACCCACTTCCCCATTTCACTAGCACGAACACATTGCACCAACACGCTGAGGACAACACCCCCCTAAATAGCGCACCGCACCTTCTTTTTCAGGTCCCCCCACAAAAGGGATGGGTGCCCATGGGATTTTAGGGTTTGTATATATAAAGTTCAAAAAGTGAATAAGAGATCATTCTTTGGTGTGTGGCAAAAGGAGTCTTCTTTTTCTTCTCTCCTTCTCACCTTCTTGCTTGTGTGTGCTCTTGAGAGAGGGAGTGTGAGAGTGTGAGGGAGTGAGTGTGTGAGAGAGTGAGGGATCAAAGGGTGAAGCTCTTCACCATCTCCTCTTCTTGTTCTTCTCTTCCCTTCCCTCTTCTTGCGCGCGGGGCTATGGAGGATGGAGCTTGGAGGTGGAGGAGGCTTGAGGATGCTTGAGCTAGCATCTAGGATCGTGGAGCTACCGGTGTGTGGAAGAGAGGAGGAAACTCATATCGGCACTAAGGTAAGCTCACTACACTCATAGGATCGACGGCGCGTCGGCTAGTTGAGAGATAGCCATTAGAGCTCGCTTGGAACGCTTGAAACAATAAGCGGTCCGTGGGTCTTGGCGGTTGAGCGAAAGCTCCCATAGGGAACTAAAAGAGGCTTATGCTAGTCATGGAGAGGGACAACCAAAATGGTTTTGTGCTTCAATAGTAGGGATAATCCCAAATGTTCTCATTTCAATGAAGTTAATTTCTTAAGGGAGCACTTTGAGGTTATTTTTGCATGGCTAGTATGGTTTTTTAGTAGAGTTGCACCTATCATAATAATAATAATTGGGGTTATTGTGGTTTCAAATCTATTGAAGATATTATCATAATGTATGCTTGTTTTGATCTTGGCAAAAAGAATTCAATATGCTTGCATCTCAAGACAAGATACACATTATGGCGATGTGGCCAATATACTAAGAGGGAAGCAATGGTGGGTTTTGAGATACAAACTATGGAGTGTAAGAGGGTTGAGAGAGAGAAGAAAACAAGAGAGTTATGTGGGTGCAAAATGAGTGGTGTCCTTATTCTTTATTATCTTTACTTATATATGACTATACAATGTGTACATATATAA
Organism: Lygodium microphyllum; assembly: GCF_053477565.2. Classification (NCBI taxonomy): domain Eukaryota; kingdom Viridiplantae; phylum Streptophyta; class Polypodiopsida; order Schizaeales; family Lygodiaceae; genus Lygodium; species Lygodium microphyllum. The sequence continues at coordinate 32,568,663 of NC_141159.1, forward strand.
GGGATGCTTGTCTGACTACTATTGGCTATTGGCCTCTACCCCAAAAACCTCCCATTTAATGGCCAACGTGCCTTTATGCGAGTATAAAAAGAAAGTAAAGATCCTATCCAATGCCCATTAGCACTCAGCAATGTGAAAAGCACTCGGGAGGTAATCTCTTTATGATAAGATCTACATTGTTATCATTTGTATGGATCTTGAGAAGATCAATGCGCTTATCTTCGAGTACCTCCTTAATGATGTGATACTTCACCTCAATGTGCTTTGACTTTATATAAAATATAGGGTTCCATGTGAATTGAATGGCTCTTTGACTATCATAGTGTAACGTAGGTACCTCTTTTGCAATGCCTAAGTCTCCCACTAGACAACTAAGCCTTATAGCTTCTTTGTAGGCCTCAATATTTGCAATATACTTTGCCTCAATAGTAAATACAGTTGTACATGGCTATAATCGAGATTTCCAAGAGACTGCATCACTTGTGAAAGTGAAGATAAAACCTATAGTAGACCTCTTAAAGTCTACACTCCCTACAAAAACAACAACTACATACCCAAGAATAGATGCATCTTTTCTTTCAAAGCATATGTATATAGACCTAGTGTTGTTCAAGTATCTCATGATACTCTTTACTACCTCCCAATGCTTCTTGCCAGGGTTTCTCTGGTGGTAGCTACTCACACTGTATAGGCAATTTTTGGACATGTAGTAATCATAGTATATATCAAGCTACCAATTGTAGATGCATATAAAGTCTTGGCCATTTTCATCCTTCTGCTCATTTGGGGCTGTCCTCTTAGCTAAGTTTAAAATATGGAGGTAACGGAATACTAATAGCCTTCCATCTCTCCATATTGAAACCCTCTAATACCTTGTGAATGTATTTCTTTTGAGACGAATAGAGTATCTTTTTGTCTCAATCTTGCATAATGTACATATCAAGGCAATAATTGGTCTCACTCTTAGTGTACCCTTGAGACCGCATAAAGGCATCAAACTTATGATACCATTCCTTGTGAGCCTATTTTAAACCATACAAGCTCTTATCTATCTTACACACCAATTGCTCCTTGCCTTCCATAACAAACCTCTCAAGCTACTACATGTAAATATCCTCATGCAAGTCCCCAAGCATGAAAGTGGTCTTTACATCCATATGAACCAACTCTATAGCCTCCCTAGCAACCAAAGTAAGAACTATATGAAGGGTGGTCATTTTGAGTATTGGTGAAAATATATTATCAAAGTCGACCCTCCTCTCTTGCTCAAATTCTTTGTCCACCAATCTTGCCTCATATTTAGGCAATGCATTAGATGGAGATACCTTCAACTTGTGGATCCACTTACATAGCAATATGTTTTTGCCCTTAGACAAAGAAACTAGCTCTCAAGTAGCACTCTTTTTCAATGAATCCATCTTTATTGCATAGCCCTCTTTTAGTTATGAGTATCATACCTAGTTATAACATTTTCATAACAAGAAGGCTCACCACAATCAGTGACCTAACATAGTCTAGAGATGGAGTGTATCTATCTAGAGGTGTAGACCTATGTAAAACTAGTTCAATAGGAGCTTGTAAAACATGAGGTTGTCCACCATCTCGTGGCATTTCCATTAGCATTGTCCAATTTTTCAAGCCATGCATCATGTGGAATAGATTGTATAAATTGCTTATATGTTGGTTGCCCATTGTTTTAAAACACTACTCCATGGATCTCAACCATTTTAATGGGCTACTTATGCATTTTATTCTCATTAAAGATAACATCATGGTTGCATCGTACCTTCTTTGATTTAGGATCCCACAAGCAATAGCCCATTTCAATTGATTTTTTATAGCTAAGAAAAATGCATTTCTTAGACTTAAGATCAAGCTTACTCTGCTTATCCCTAGTGTATATGCATAAATGCCTCACAGCCAAAAACAAGCAAGTGATCATAACTAGGTCTCTTTCCAAACCATAACTCCTATGGTATCTTGCAATCCAATGGCTTTTTAGGAGATCTATTGATCAAATGCATTGCTATCTTTACATCTTCAGCCCAAAATCCATTAGTGAGACCAGCATTACAGAGCGTACTATGGACCCTCTTGTGAATGGTCCTATTTCTCTTCTCAGTCACACCATTTTGAGCAAGATTCTCATCAGGAGTTGTCAACTCTCTCTTGTTACCATAGCTTGCACAAAAGTTTATAAAGGTATATGAGGTGTATTCTCCATCATTATGATCAAGCACTTAAGCTTCTTGCAAGACCGATTCTCTACAAATGTCAAGAACTTTTGAAATGCAAAAAAGTCACTCTTCTTGGGAAGAGTATAAGCCCAAACCTTCCTATTGGACAACATGTGCTCAATAATGGGACATTGGATATGCTCCTATTTTTTTAGAAGCTTTGATCACAAAGCTTGACGGCTATCTCTCACTTAGCCTCTCATATGCCACGAGTGCCACAATCCATTTGTAGTGAGCATGCAAGGCCTTCCTTCGAACATGAAATATGCACTTTTGCAAGCTTCACAATCCACAATGCACTCCCTTGATTCTCAGACCCTCTATGACCTTCATATGTAAGAGATGGGCATGGGCATAGGCATGAGAGAGCACTAGAGAGAAGAAAGGCAGATTTATCACTTGTCCCTCATCCTCACACTCTCACTCTTTTGCTCTCAATCTCACCCTCCCTCCCTCCCTCTCTCATAATGACAAAAGGTAAGAAGGTAAGAATAATAAGTTTGCATACACATGAATAGCTTGTTGTATTCAAACTCATCCTTTAAATAAAATTTTAAAGGTTCAGAAATTTCCCATCTCCCTTGGGTATCCAACCCCTTTTTTAGCTTTGTGACTTGTCATTTCTCTTATATCTAGTTAGGGTAGTTAATTACAAACAATCTTGCACATGCTTGGCATTTTAGTGTCTTTTAATCATGAGTACAACATGCACAAAAGGGAGCCTGACTCTCATTATGACAATAACCCTTTTGTATTAGCTACTAGATTAAGTCTTCTTGATTGGAACCATGTGTTATGAAGTTGATTTCTTGAATCTTCTCCATTTTTACCAAAGTGTTGGAAAGCAATCCCAATCAAACCTTGAGTTCTACTCTCTTTAGTTGAGTCATGCATGTTGTCATTATAGCTTTCTTGAACAACTCCTACTGCTTCATGTAAAAATTACATGATATAGTAGACAAAATCTGAGCAAGGAGTAGAGAATACACAAGAAATATGAGAAGAACACAATTTGAGCAAGGGGTAGAGAATAGACAACAGCTATGAGAAGAATAGAAACTGCTTTAATTTCAAATGAACTGATATAAACATGGCTTTGTTCACCCATGCGCTTCCATTGTGAAGCTTAGATGGTAATTTGTATAAATGATAAGCAAATATCTTAAGGCTAGTTGGAAGAACTTTGACTGGAGATTAACAATGGCTTTAGAAGGGTCTTTCTTTTATAGCTCGGGAAGGTAGTCTGGTCCACCTATTTGACCATATTATGGACCTTCCCTAGTCAGCCAATGAATATTCTAGAAATTATTTTAAAGAATATTTCCTTTTAGGAGATATTCCCTTTACTATCCGGTAGGGGGGATGGTGCCCCCAGAATTTCATCAGGGGGCTGTTGGCTCCCTTGAGACCCCTAACCAAGAGCCATTTTCGTAGCCCCCAAATCACAAAATAGGGGTCCCTAATATCTCCCACACCTTGCAACTCGATGCATTTGCCTTGAGTTGCTACTAGCATAATGATCAACATAAAATAAGGAGATCCCCCAAGACTTGTGTAGGCATTTTACTGCATAGGCATCATGCACCAACTCTAGAGGAGCCTTTGCTTTGTTTTTGCTTTCTTGTAGAAATACATTTCTCTATTGCTTCCCCATCATACAAGCTTCACATGGCTTCTTCATTTTAAGTACTGTAGGTAGATGAGCAACCATACCTTGTTTATGCATCTTCTTTAACATTGCAAAACCAATGTGACCAAATCTTTCATGCCAAAGTTTACTTGTGTCCACACTAGTGATGGCTATAAGAGCACTTAGCTCATAAAAGTTGTTTATTCTTTCTTCTTTTCTGAAAACTTTGCCACCATTGTCGATAATTTCTACACTCGTCATGGTGAATCTCACCTCATGGCCAAAATCGATTATATAAGAAATTGATAATAGATTTCTCTTAATCCTTGGAAGATACAATGCATTTGAAAGATTTTTGAGTTCACTATTTTTAGCAACAAAGAAAATAATACATGTGTCTTCATCAGGGTATTTTGCATCATTCTCAACTGTTGTAGTGATGTATTCTTGTAGAGGCTACATAAAACTATACATACCTTTCTTGTTGGTCATGTGACAAGAGGTGCCACTATCCAATACCCATGAGTTAGTGGTAAATATTTCTTTGTCGAGGAAGATACTTTCTCAATGGTCACTATAAATAACTCCAAGTCTAATTTAGCCATATTGGTTGTCTCCTTTCCTTTAGTCTTCATAATACAATTCTTTTCATTTGCCTTCTTAGCACGACAATCTACAATTGCATGTCCTTTCTTCTTATAGTAGAAGCATTCTCCTTGAAACTTTTTCTTACCACTCTTATTCTTTTTGTCATCGTTGGTAGAGGAACCACTCCTTTACCTTTCTCATTGGTGAGGAATGCAACATCTCCATTGCTACTACCTTCTTGGACTTTAAGTCGCAACTCGTCCTCCATTGTACAGAATTCCTCAAACGTCAAGATTTGGGGTCTCACCTAAGTGTTTAGGAAAGTTATGAGTTTATCAAACTTTGGTGGACAAATCTAAAGACACCTCTGAGTTAGCTCCTCACTATTCTTTTGTATCCTAGTGCTAGCTATCTAATTATTTAAGTTCTTGATTTGAGTGATGAATGCTTTAGTTGTCTCTCCTTCATTAAATTTCTCTACAGTAGTTGATTTTCCAAATTGACTCCTTAGTACATTCCAAGACTTTGATGTCTTGATTGTATGATGTTGAATTAAGATCAAAACACTTTCAAAATAGCTTCTAACTAAGGCACATAACATATATGTGTTTCTTTGTTTCCAAGCCCGTAGAGGAGATCCACATTTGGAGGAACTATAACACTTGAATTTGATGGGTTAGGAGTGTCAGTCTCCAACGCCACCTCTAGAAGCTCATAAGAATTAAGGGTAGTTGTAATTGTAAACTTCCATAAAGTGTAGTTTGTACAATCTAACTTGTCTTTGTTGAAGGTTGGTGGATGAATCCTCAACGTTTGAATTGTTAGTATAATAGCACCACCACGATGTGCTAGCACTGTTATCTAATGCAACAGACAACATTTCTCCTCTTTGGTATTGAAGCCCTTGCCTCTTGCATAGTCTTCACTCAGACTCCCCCCAAGCTTTGATACCATGTAAAAATTACATGGTGTAGTAGATAGAATGTAAGCAATGAGTAGAGAATACACAACAAATATGAGAAGAACTAAAAACTACTTTAGTTTCAAATGAAATGATGGCTCTGTCCACCCATATACTTCTAGTGTGAAGCTTAGATGGTGATCCAAAAAGATAATAGGTGAAGAGCTTAAGGGTAGCTTGAGGAACTCTGATTGGGTAAGAGATAGATTGACAAGGGCTTTGGAGGCATCTTTCTTTTATAGCATGAGGAGATAGTCAAGTTGACTTGTCCGACCATATTATGGATCTTCCCTAGTAAGCTAGGAAATATTCTAGGGGAATATTTCCATTACTGTCGGGTCAAGGTGTTGTGCTCAAACCCTTGGTTAGGGGGGCCATTTGCCCCTTAAGACCCCCGAGCTAAGGGCCACTTCTGTGGCCCCTAGACCCCAATTTAGGGGTCTTTAAGAACTCCCACACCTACAACTTGATGCATTGTGCCTCATATTTCTATCAACATAATTGCTCTATCTAACCTAAAGGCTTAATCCACAAAGGTCACCTTTTTGCCATTTGGTCACATAGACCTCATCTAACATACAAGTTAGGACCCATCGGGCTCATATATGCCTTATCCTCATAATGGGGCCTTACAACTTAGAGTACCATGGATCATTGGTGGCACTTTACAAGGGCGGGGCATTGAATATATCTAATACTTCACTATGACTAGTTTTTAGGCTTCTAGTTGGACTATGCTAGCTTTCACTATATAGTCTTGCTCCTAAGTCACTGGTGAGCTTCATCAAGGTGGTCTCATAGAGTCTTTGGGTGTCATATTCTACCCTACTCATGGCCCCTATCAAACTGTTGGAAATGGTTTCATGTAAGTCTACATGTGAAGCACTCCATTGGCCTTATATTTGTTGGTGTTCTAGGTGGCCTCTTTCATTTAGTTCTACCTTCGCCTTCTCTTAGGCTATTCGAATTCAGCCTTGGTGAGTTAGCAATTAATCACCATTATCTATGTGCTTAGCTTGGTCATTTCAGTTCTATAGCTTGCAAGTGATAGATATTGCTCCTTGAGTCGAAGCTTACTCATGTTGGCCTCTTGCTCTTTTGGCTGATCTTAAAGCTTCTTAAGCATAGTGTTACACTCCTCTAGCCAGTCATAAGATCATTGATAACTTTCCCTCTGAGATCCTTGAGTGTGGTGTCATGATCTTTTAGCTAGATTTAAAGCTCTGTGAGTGTAGAATCACATTCCTTCATCTAGTTTTGGAACTCCTAATCTTGCCTTTCCTAGATTGCTTTTGGTGCTTTGTCATGAGTCTTAGCTGAGCTTGGAGCCCCTCAGTCTACTTCTCTAAATCTATTAGGAAATTTTTGTACTCTTCTTGTGTCCTCTCTAGTCTTCCCTATAGCTTGTGGTTGTCCTTGAGTGCATTGGCCTTGTCCTCCTTGGTAGCACAGCCGGAAAGTGCAAGAGTGCATTGTCTCAGATTGAGACGCCCTTCGCGGTGTAGCAAGAGGGCAATATATGCTGCGGGCAAGGGCTTTAGCCCTTGGCTGCTCGGTTTTTTTGATTTGAGGCCATTTCGGGGCCTGTTTTGGAGGCGGAAGTTTTCTGCACGCACTGAGGAAAAGGCCATGTTTTATGCTGTGCGACCACTGTTCTACATGTCGGTGAAAAGTTACTGTAGAAATTGCATCGTATGCCTGTGCACAGAGATATTGGGAGTTACAGAATTATCCTTGTTGCCTGTTGATGCACAATCGTCACTAGGAAGTGACTGTGTGATCAAATACCACTTTCGTTAGTTTTGCAGATTTGCCCTTGTGAGGCTGAAGCTGTGTTCTTTGTAGTGATAGAATTTTTTGCAGTGTTCTATAATGGCGTCTGATTCTCTTTCACAGATTGTCACTGAAAAGCTTGACAAGAACAACTTCCAAGCATGGAAGTTCAAAATGACAAATTTCCTTATGGGAAAAGGATATTGGGAATTCTTTGCAAGAAATGAGGAAGAACCAATTCTTCCTGATGTTCCCAATCAACAGCAAATGCAGGCATTTAAAGCATGGCATGAGAGAGCCAGGAAAGTTATGTACTGGCTGTCTATCAGCATTTCAGACTCTATGATTGTGCATATTCAAGATGCAAGTACGCCAAAGGAGGCATGGGATACTTTATAAAAAATGTATAGCACAAATACACAAGCCAGGAAAATGCAGCTCAAGCAAGAGTTGCACAATGTGCAAAGAGAAAGTATGGGCATCAATGACTACCACATGAAGGTGAAGAAGATTGCAGATGCACTTGCTTCCATTTGGTCGCTAGTGGAAGATGATGATTTAGTTTCTGTGACCTTGAATGGTCTAGGAAAGGATTATGCACAGTTCCGAACATCCATTTCCGTCCGTGAAAGATTTTCTGATTTTGAGGAGTTGATTGCTCTTCTAATTTCTGAGGAGCAGAGAAATGGTGGTGCATCTTCTTCAGGAGGAACTTCAAAAGAAGCTGTCTTCTACTCCAATGCTGGAAGAGGTAGAGGCAGAGGTAGAGGAGGCCGATCTGGAGGCCGTGGTAGAAATCAGAATATGCAGCAAACTCAAGAAAACCAATCCTTTGGAGGAGGACGTGGTAACTCTAGAGGCAGGGGGAGCCAAAGAGGTCGTGGTGGATGGCAAAGAGGCTAAAATGCAAACAGCAATGTTGAATGCTACTACTGTGGTAAAATGGGTCATATGGCTAAAGATTGCTATAAAAAACAGAATGACATCATGAATGGAAAATTGCAACAAGGGAATTATGCATCTTCTAGTAGACAGGGTGATGACAGAAATGAGCATTTGTTTATGGTGCAGCACATGACCAATTCTCTGACAAGTGCAGAAGAAAGCAACAATGTGTGGTATGTTGACTCAGGTGCATTAAGCCACATGACAGGTCATGCAGAATGGATGTAGGATGCAAGGAAAATGGAAAAACCAGGATTTGTGGAGACTGGTGATGATACTGCACATCCTATTGTGCAGATTGGAAAGATTCCTTTGTCTATGCAGGATGGGAAAAAGAAATACCTGTTGGATGTATTTCATGTCCCGAATATCACCAAGAACCTGTTTTCTGTTGGTCAAATGGTTGAGCAGGGCTTGCAGGTCAGATTTAATTCTCATGGATGCTTTGTTAAGGATATGAAAAGTAAAGGTCGCTTGATAGCAAAAGGAAAGAAGAAGGGTAGAATGTTTACATTGGAAGTGGACATGCCTGAATTGAGTGCAACAATATTTGCACATGGGACCGATGTAGTTGCAGATATTGATATCTGGCATAAACGCATTGGTCATGTTAATGTACAACGACTTAAATCAATGCAAGCCCAAAATATTGTTACAGGATTGCCTAAATTCAAGGTTGCAGAAATGCATAATGTATGTGAAGCCTGTCAGTTTGGAAAATAGGCAAGGAAACCATTTCCTCGACATGTTCAAGAGAGTAAGAAGCCATTGGAATTAATCCACTCTGATGTGTGGACTACTAAAGCTGCATTTCTTGGAGGCTGTCATTATTTGGTCAGTTTTATTGATGACTATAGCAGAAAAGTTTGGGTGTATTTTATGAAAAAGAAAAGTGAAGTTTTTGGGCATTTCAAAACTCTTAAAGCTATGGTTGAAAAAGAAACAGGCCTACAAATAAAATGCCTAAGGTCAGATGGAGGGGGAGAGTACCTCTCAAATGAGTTTGCAAGGTTCTTGCAGGAGCATGGCATAAAGCAACAATATTCATGTAGTCATACCCCATAGCAAAATGGAATTGTAGAAAGAAAAAACAGGCATATTGGAGAGGTATCTCGTGCCATGCTCAATGAAAAAGACTTGTCAGATTTTTACTGGGCTGGAGCAGTTGCTACAGCAGTCTACATAATGAACAAGACTCCCACTGCAGCAATACATGGGATGACTCCAGAGGAGAGGTATACTGGTAGGAAACCAAAGATTTCTCATTTGAAAATTTTAGGTTGCATTGCCTATGTTCATGTGCCAGATGAGTTGAGATCCAAGTTGGATCCAAAAACTGAGAAGTGCATCTTTATTGGTTATTCTCTGCAGCAAAAAGGGTATAGATGCTATAATTCTTCTACTCGTAAGTTTACAGTGAGCAAAGATGTTGTTTTTGATGAGATGAGTAGATGGTATAAACCTGTAAATGTGATTGATAATGTAGATGCACAAAATGGTAATGCTGCACAGAATTCACAGCAGCAGTCACAAGATATTAGTGGACTTGGAGCGTCCTCTAGCAGTAGTTCACATTCTTCACCATGGACAGGCAGATTGAGATCAAGAGAATCTTCTCAAAGCAATGCAGATAGTGGTATGCAGGTATCACGAAAGGAAAAGAGAAGGTAGATCAGCCCATGTTAGATGTGAATGCAGGTCACTCTTATGTGGATGGTGAATCCAGTGGCTCAGAACAGAGCATTGATGATGAGTTGAGTATTCCTTCTATTGTTACACCTGGAGTAAGGAAGACCAGGGATGTTTTGAGAGCACCTGGGAGTGAACCTACTTTGCGTAGGTCTACCAGAGCTAGGTATCCTGTGGATAGGCTGAAATATGATGGATTTACAGCCATTCACTATGCATATATGGTCAAAGTGGTACAGGAACCAGAACCCACTTCTTTTGAGCAAGCCATGGGAAAAGAAAAATGGGAGAAAGCCATGGATGAAGAAATGGATGCCTTGGAAGCAAATGCTACATGGGAATTGATACCTTTGCCTAAAGATAAGAATGCAATTGGTTGTAAGTGGGTTTATAAGGTGAAGCACAATGCAGATGGTTCTATGAATAGATACAAGGCAAGATTAGTAGTCAAGGGGTATGCACAAACATATGGCATTGATTATGAAGAAACATTCAGTCCGCTTGCAAGGATGGCAACCGTAAGAGCAGTGATTGCTATGGCTGCATCAAAGGGATGGTCTTTACATCAGATGGATGTAAAGAATGCCTTCTTGCATGGTGATTTGCAAGAAGAGGTATATATGGAGCAGCCACTAGGTTATGTGCATGTTGTTCATCCTGAGTTTGTTTGTAGGTTGAAGAAATCCTTGTATGGCTTGAAACAAGTATCTAGAGCATGGTCTGACAAGATATGACAATATCTTGTCACTATTGGCTTTTAGATTTCCAAGGCAGATTTCTCACTTTATGTGAGAAAAACAGAGAAAGATATTATGCTACTTGTCATTTATGTTGATGATTTGATTATGACAGGTGATAGTGATGAAGATATACTTCATGTGAAAATGCTATTGAAGCAGAAGTTTGAGATGAAGGATTTGGGAGAGCTGCGTTATTTCTTGGGCATTGAGGTGATTAGATCACCAAGTGGGATATGGCTCTTGCAGAGGCAGTATGGATTGGACATGCTGTCCAAATATGGGATGACAGGCTGTAAGCCTATTTCAGTTCCTTTGGAGCAGAATGTGAAGCTGAGCGTAGATGCATGTGAGCTTCTAGAAGACCCTAATATGTACAGACGCATAGTAGGAAGTGTCAAGATTGTGGGAGAGAAGGAAGGAGTCTCACTTGTAGCTTTCTTGCTTGCACAATGGGGGAATACACACAAGGGTGGAGGCTGAAAACAGTTTTCATCTTCTTAGTTGTGTAAGCCAAAAAAGAACTCGAGTACAAAGAAATAGAAGAATCCTATATATGGGTCTCAAACCAAACTCAACTAACTAAGGTGGCATACTAACTGAGCCACGAACTAGAGTAGATAAGGATAGCTATCATGTAGCTATTATTCATGGGCGGTGTACCAACCGCGTCTGCAACTAACAAGTCGGTGACATAAATACACAACGGTCACCCTGGCGTATCACGAGTGGAGCTCGATATCTCAACAGGAAGTTTGATTTATATGACTATTACCAGGCCAGATTTGAGCTATGCTGTTGGATTGGTGAGTCAGTTTATGCAGGCTCCAAGGAAACCGCATTTGGATGCAGCTAGACGCATATTCAGGTATGTGAAGTCCACATTGCAGTATGGACTATTTTATGAGACTGGGGTTCAAATACAGTTGCATGGATACAGTGATGCTGATTGGGCTGGTAGTATTTCTGATAGACGATCTACCAGTGGATATGTGTTCTCTTTTGGGAGTGCTGCAGTCACTTGGAGCAGCAAGAAACAACCTACAGTTGCCTTGTCAAGCACAGAGGCTGAGTACAGGGGTGCAGCAATGGCTGCATGTGAGGTGGCTTGGATGTATAAGCTACTTTATGATATGCATCAGCTTACAGATGGGCCAGTTGTCATTTATTGTGACAACATGAGTAGTATACGAGGAAGGAAGCGCATTCGCATAAAATCCTAAGAAAAGATGCCGAGTTTACATGGACCACTGATTGTGACAAGGCATTTAATACCTTGAAGCAATGTTTGATTGAAACACCCATCTTCTAGCCTCTTGATTGGATGAAGGAGTTTCATGTTCACATTGATGCATCGATTGAAGGCCTAGGTGCACTCTTATGCCAAAAGGACCCCTCTAACTTAGATCAACCAATCTATTATGCAAGTAAAAAAGTAACTGACAGAGAGTGGAACTACACAGTGACAGAGCTTGAGTGTCTAGCAATGGTGTTTGCTTTGGAGAAGTTCTGTCATTATCTGTTGTCGACGCATTTCAAATTCTACGTGGACCATGAAGCCCTTTCCTTACTGATGAACAAGGCCGACGTAAAGGGAAGAATGATGATATGGCTCATTCTATTTCAAGAGTTTGACTTTGAAGTGGTTACCAGACCCGATCGCTCTCATGTCCTGGGTGGCTGATCACCTTCGCGAATCCCCCAAAGTGACGATGAAGAAGAGCAAGATGATCCAGACGTTCTTGATGCTTCCTTGTTTCTAGTTGAAGCAGTTACCCCATGGTACGTAGACATAACCAACCTATTGGCAACCAACAGTATCCCCATGGCATCTCAAGCCGTGAGAAGAAGAAGCTTCTATTGGAATCATCCCCCTACACACTGTTAGGTGGCACTCTGTACAAGAAAGATAAGTACCAAGTCTTACAAGTGTTGCAGGAGAAGAAATCGACATAGTATTGAAAGCATGCCATGACGAGCCATGTGGTGGACACTTCATAGGAGAAGTGATAGCTAGAAAGGCCTTACTTGTAAGATATTGGTGGCCAACCCTCCATAAGGATGTTTATGATTATTGCAAACGGTGTGATGCTTGTGTTAGAATATCAAGCTCCCATTACTCTTCAGTCAATCTATCTTTATTTGTGTGATTCGACATTAGTTGGATATAGCTGTACATGTGTGTGACATTCAATAAGTCAATGTAGTCAGTTACTTAACCACAGTTAGTCTAGGTTAGTCATACCTATGTGTGTAAGTCTCTTTCAGTTTGTATGATGGAAGAATAATGGAAGAAGAACAACAATGAGCTGAGGCTCATCTTTCGCTCCACTCTGTCTCTCCTCCTCTCTTCCAACATGGTATTAGAGCTTGAATTCTTGAAGCGTGAAGGCTTAGCAGTGGCCATTTGACATCAAGACATCAGATTTGAAGAAAACGTCATCAAAGGAGACCGTACCTGCAGCCTATTTTTTTGTAGAAGCTATATCTTGCTATAGAAATAGTTTTTGGAGAAACAACCTTCAATTCTTGATCGTTTCGACGTGGTCTACAACTTTGTAGAAGAAAGTTTTTTCAAATTCCTCACAAATTTTGAGATATTCAGCACAGACCTGTGCAGACTGGCTGTTTACTACAATAAACAGTAGGTGATTCTAGGGCACTAGTGGCTTTCATCCTAACAATGTATATGCCCTTATTATCATGCGTTTGAGCAGTGAATGCTCAGTTTTGAAGCTTATTTGTAGACTGGAAATAGTGAACCGGTTACTATCTTGAATTTGGAAACAATATACCTATAGGGTTGAAGTATCTGTGATGCTTATTTGCTACTGACAAATGCTTGGTCCATACCACTTGAGTGGTAGATACTTTTTGGGATATTGTGAGTTCTGAAAGTCCAAATTTTGGATTGATTTTTGTTGCTGGTTATACCAGGATATTGACTGGTTATTGCCTGCAAGAAGGATACCTATCATCTTCACTTGACATACATGCAATATATTCTGACCGGTTGGACATGTATCAAATTTTGCATAGAGTGGCAACTGAATGAGATGTTTTGGGGCTGTTTTGAGGTCCGAATACTCTTATTTTAACAAATAAAATACTATTGGTTATAGCAATGGGCTGGCTATATTTGGTACTGCTACTTGTAAATAGTATAAACATTGATACTTGTATAGATATATTTTGTTGTTGGGATGTTTTGCCACTAACATAGAATGTTTTGGACTGATTTGAGCTTGGTTTATGCTCAATTGACTGTGTTTTTTCATTGTTGGAATACAGTTTATAGCAAGTAGTTTGTCAAAAAAATTGTTTTGAAATAGTAGAAAACTGGTCCTGAACTGTAGGAGAAGGAGTCAGATACTTAGATGTTATATACATCATTGAATACCTAAGCTGCAACTATGGAAAATGCTCAAGGCACTTACAATACCACTCAAATTGTGGAAGAAAAGCTAGACAACAAAAATTTTCCTTTATGGAAGTTCCGTATGAAGAATTTTTTGGTTGGTAGAGGTTATTGGGACTTATGTACAGGTGATGAGGCTGAATCTGAAATACATGAAAGGAATCCGACAAGTGATCTGAAAATGGCTCATAAGCTATGGAATTAGAGAGCATGCAAGGTGTTACATTGGTTTTCCTTATGTATATCAGATGCTATGGTTATACAGATTACTAGATACAGTTTCCCAAAGGATGCATGGGAGATACTCATGAAGAACTATGAAAATGTAACACATGCAAGAAAGATTCAGCTAAAGCAATAGTTCAATAAAATGTCTAGGAATGGCAGAAGCATTCAGGCCTACACTATAGAGATCAAGAACATAGTGGATTAGCTTGCCACCATTGTATCTTTAGTGGACAACATTAGCAAAATGCATGGCATGGCACAAATACATAGGGCCAGCATGGATCTGGTGGCTTTAGAGGCAGGGGGAGATCACCCCATGGTAGAGGTGGTGGATCTGGTTCATGGTAGTCAAATGATCAGTCAATCAGAGATAAGGATTGTCATTACTACGGTAGATATGGACACATTGCAAAGGATTGTTACAAGAAGTAGGGAGATATGAAGGCAAAGGGCAAACAACATGGGCACTATGCATCTTCTAGCGGTACTCATGATGAGCAGGTTGACAGATTGTTTGCCATGTAGCATGTGTCTAAGAATGTATCTAGGCAGAATAGAGATGAGAGATGGTACATTGATTTAGGGGCTTCAAATCATATGACACCCCATGGAGAATGGTTTGATAAGATGATTGCAGGTTCACATGGTTATGTTTGTACTGGGGATGACATCCAATATGACATTCAGCACACATGAATTATTCTGCTGTTGATGCGCCTGATGGCAAGAAAAAGGGCCTACATGATGCACTACATGTACCTACAATAACCAATAATCTTTTGTTAGCTGAACAGATGGCAGAACAGAATCTGCATGTGAGATTTAATAGAGATGGATGCTTTGTTGAAGAATATGGTAATGATTGCAAATTGATTGCTAGAGGCCAAAGAGATGGTAGAATGTTTACTCTTGATGCATCAATTCCAGAATTGAAAGCAATCATGTTTGTACATGATGATGGTGCTATACAGGATGTTGAGATATGGCATAAGCGGATTGGCCATGTGAATGTACAAAAGCTAATCCATGCAGTAGAAGGAGATTGTGCTTGGACTGCCTAAGTTCAAGTATCATGACTTTGGACATGTATATGATGCATGTCAGTTTGGAAAGCAAGCACGGTTTCCATTTATGAGATATGTACAGAATAGCTCATGACCCTTGCAGTTGGTACAATCAGATGTATGGGGTCCGTCTCATAATGCTTCATTTGGTGGTGCTCGTTACTATGTATCCTTCATTGATGATTTCAACAGCAAGTATACTTGGCTTTACATACTGAAATATAAGGATGATGTGTTTGATGCATTCAAGGACTTCAAGAAGCATGTTGAAAATGAGTTGAGCTATAAAATTTCATGTCTTAGATTAGATGGAGGTGGAGACTATGTCTCTATCTAATTACTTTGATAGGTACCTTGCTAAACATGGGATCAGAAGACAGTTAACTTGCAGCTATACACCGTAGCAAAATGGTGTAGCAGAAAGGAAAAATAGGGTACTTATGGAATCAGCAAGAGCTATGCTGAATGAGAAGAGTTTGTCAAATGGTTATTGGGCTGAAGCAGTAGTGATTGCTGTCTATGTGCTGAATAGAGCTCCTATAGCAGGGATTCATGATGTAACTCCATATGAGAGGTAGTATGGTCATAGGCCTGACATTTCACACTTGAAGGTATTTGATAGCATTGCATATGTGCATGTTCCTGATGAAAAGAGGAAGAAATTGGTTCCTAAAGCTGTCAAGAGTGTGTTCCTTGGTTATGCACAAGATCGGAAAGCTTACGAGTGTTATGTACCATCTACACATGAGACATTGATTAGCAGAGATGTTATTTTTGATGAGCTAGCATTGTGGTATGGTAATCCAGTTACAGTGGCTACTGATGGATCAAATAGGACTAGTAATGCTAAAAATATACCTAGAGTGAGTACAACTATGAGTGGTCCGTGATGGGTCACCTACAGTAAGTCTTTGGTCAGGACACTTGCAGAGTCGTACTCCTACGTCCATTGACATAGATATGTTAGTAAGGGAGAGATTGGATAAGGGAAAATAAAATATGCTTGAGGATGTGACAGGTCCACTTATAGCAGGTTATGAGTCATCTAACAGTGACAGTTTGGATAGTGAGTCGGGCCTTCTGTTTATTATGATGCCTGGAGCAAGGCAGAGTCATTATGTACCACCTCATGAGAGGCAAGCTTAGAGTGAGCCACAGTTACGGAGATCTGAGAGAGTCAGAAAACTAGTTTACATACATTGGTTATTCATCCCGCCATTATGTATATATGACTAGTGTGATACGTTACAAAGAACCTACAAAGTTTGATGATGCAGTTATAGATGATAACTAGTGTGCTATCATGGATGAGGAGTATGCAGCCTTGGCTGAAAATGAGACATGGGAATTGGTTGAGTTGCCTGAAGGCAAAGTCCCCATTGGCTACAAACGGGTGTACAAGGTTAAATGCAAGTCAGATGGTTCGTTAGAATGCTATAAGACCAGGCTGGTTGCAAAAGGGTATGTGCAACAATATGGCCTTGACTATGAGGAGACTTTCAGTCCGGTTGGCTAAAATGGAAACAGTCAGAATTGTCGTTGCTTTGGCCGCATGCAAAGGCTAGAAATTATGGCAAATGGATATCAAGAATACTTTCTTGAACGGTGATTTGGTTGAAGAAGTATATATGGAGTAGCCTAAAGGCTATGTTCACTCGGAATTTCGTACACATGTATGTAAGCTGAAAAAGGCTTTATATGGACTAAAACATGTATCTAGAGCATGGAGTGCTCAAATCAACAATCATTTACAACAACATGGATTTAGATTGGGTGACGCAGATCACACTGTTCACGAAGAGGATAGATCATGGATATGTGTATAAAAAAAATGAAAAAAAAGATATATCGGTCATGAAAGAAAATGACTTCAGTCCTTGTCATGCCGACGTATTCTTCGAGAAAAGGTGGAAACACCCTTGGGAGTAGGAACGAAGTGAAAAGAAAAAAGAGAAAAAGAGAAAAAACAAACAAACTGCTATGGGAGAAAAGGAAGCAATTCCCTGTCATAGTAGGCCTCGTTCTGAGAAAAGGTGGTAAACACCCTTGGGCGAGAAGCTGGCTATGGAAAAGGTGGTAACACCCCATAGTCCAAGATAACCGAATCATCAGCAGTCACCTTTCCAGAAGAAATTCCCAAGCCACCTCCATTGTTGTGCTGTCTCTGTACTCTTCGCAGAACATGTGATTTCCGCACACAGACGATATGATCTCTAGAAAATCTACAGTACTAGATATATGGGCTACCTCCCTAGGTACGCCTCATCTTCAACACCTTGATGATAATAATAGAAGAAGCAATCTTTATCAACAACCCCTTGAATGATGCGAGCTTTCATCCTAACCGGATGGGGATGTGAGTATGGTCTACCCTTTGTATCTATTAGTGAGCGTGAGACAGAGGGTGGGGTGAGTGACCAGTCCTTTCCCTTCAATTCAAATGAGAGGTGAGCTATGTGGAATGGAGTGTTGTACACACGGGTTGGGCCTCTCAATGCACAAGGCACGATCTGTTCCTATGCACTGCATTATAAGGCTCCTTGGCCTTCCTTCTCGCACTGTATGCCAGAATGCACTATTGCACCATCCAATGCGCAGAAGGCATACCAAAATTTTGTACAAGCGCCAGTGAGGATTACATCAATGGGTGTAAGGAACGGGTTGCCCTCCTGTATTCTCAACCAGAGTGTGCAACAGAGAGGGGTCAGAGTGTGACTGGTGCGTCCTCAAAACAATCATTGCAAGGTGAGGATTGAGGGACATTACGACATTAGAGTAATGTATGTTTTCTTTTCCCTTTGCACCACAAGATTGGTCTCTACTATCACCACAGGACACATCATCCTCTTTTGTATACTGCATAACAAGGCTTCTTGGCCTTCTTGCTTGCACTTATGCCAGACGAGGTTGGATGCACGAATGCACCATCAATTGTGCACCTTGGCATACTCCTTTTATCCCATTTCCCTCGTCGATTTCTAAATCGGGTGTGTGATGTGGGTTTCCTTTATTATTCACTCGAGCAATGTGAGTTATGGGGTGAGTGACTGTTCCTCCCTTTCCATTTGAGTGACTGTGCGTTGAGAACCTTCTTCGTTATCATCGGATTTCCTATGTCTTGATCAGCAAAGCTACCTCCCTGGGTGCTGCTCCGTGGTCCTTGCCACATTGGATGTATGCTGTGAAGACATCTGGGTACCTCCTACAACTGACTGTGACACAAGACACGACGTCAACCGTCAACCGCAACTCTCGTCAAAATGGGCCAAGTTTTTCTAACCCTACACATTTTGTTTGCCCGTGACGGTAAATGTTTTAAGTATGGGGGCGTTAAAGTACAATCCGATGACAAGTCTTGTGTTCATACGACGTCATTTACCCCTACCCAGTAAGGTTTTAAGTATGGGAACACGTCCCTGCGCGTCTGCCAAGCATACATCTTGTATTTGTGATTCACGACATCTACATCTATCCCACATCTTCCTTTTGCCTTAATGGATCCCTTGCCCACCCACTAGCCCTCGTCTACCTTTCTTAGAGGCGGTTCACATGGTTATTTCTTTTTAAACGGTGCTTTGGTCGTTTTTCGTGTGAACATCCCCTACATTCACCCAAATCCAAATTCCAACCTTACAGCCATGTTTCTCCCTTCAAAATGTTCATTTTTCTTTTTTTACCATCCCCTGTTCCACATAACGGATTGGAAGTTATTAATTTTTGATAAAATTTTCACTACTTAGATCTTTTTCCATGTGAACTCTCCTTTATTATCTTGGAATGCTGATATGATGTGACAGTCCCATTCTACACCTACACATAACATTTTTCCTTTTTACGCCCTATCATTCCGATGTTCGGTTTGTCCATTATTAATTTTTGCGGGTTTTTGTATATTTTTTGTTCGTATTTTTACCCTTTTCTCATATGAACCTGCCCTATTCTCCTCGGAATTCAATTTTAACTAGATAGCCTTGTTTGACCACCCTTCTTGCACATTTCTCCTTTTTTCTCCGCCCTGTTTCGACCTTTGAATTTTTTGTTATTAATTTTTATTTGTGTTTTTAAGCTCCATTTTATTGTTTTTTCCATGTGAATGCTTCCTAACCCCATCAGAATTGAGTTCTCATATGAGCGCCCTAAAGATCATTTGTGTCTTGATATTTTTTCTTTGACTGCCCTCCATTTCGGTGCACGGATCATTCAATATTAATTTTCGAATCTCTTTTCAGGTATAATTTTTGGGTTTTTTCCATGTGAATAGGGCTTATCTTGATCTGCACTATGTTCTGATGTGATACTTTGTCGGGCACATTATTTTGCACCTTTTTTCTTCTTTCTGCCCTGCGTTTTGGCAAGTGGATTTTTTGATCTTAATCCTTGTATGTATTTTTGGGCTTGTTTTATCCATTTTTCCCATGTGAACACCCTCATTTCACCTTGGAAACCATGTTTCACTTTTCCTTCATCTTCCCCTCGTCGCCTGGCACATTTTTTCTTTTTTTGGAATTTCGTTCCTATGCACGGTTTGCATGTTATTACTTTTTCTTTGTTTCATCGTATTCCCGCGCATCTCGCCTTGCCTGTGAACACGCATGTTTTTGCTTTTACGAGCCTTGTGATGTCCCCGTGGTGTTTGAGACTCCAGCGGGAGTCCTCCTAGCCCTGTTTGCTCCCGCCACTGCAAATTTTTTTACCCCTGCCCCCCGCTTGTGCACAGGACACAGGGGGGACTACCTTGTTTTCTTTTTCAACATAACACATTTATTTATTTATTTTTAAAAAAATGACATTTCTCTTTTATTCTTATTTTTTATTTTTTTAAAAACAAAACATTTTACCCCCCTTCCCAATGGTTTCCCCCCTCTCTTTTCTCTCTCCTCTTCTTTCCCTCCCTTTCTTTCTTCTTCTCTCTCCATGACCCCTCCCTCTCTCTCCCCTCTCTCCCTACTCTTGTGCCGCCATCTTCTCCCCTCCCCCCTCATTCTCCTCCCACCATCTTCTCCCCTCCCCCCTCGTTCTCCTCCCACCATCTCCTCCCACCAGCTTCTCCCCTCCCCCCTCCTTTTCTTTCCTCCTCGTCCCACCATCTCCTTCCACCTCTTCTCTCCTCGTCCCACCATCTCCTTCCACTTCTTCTCTCCTCCTCCTTTCTTCTTCCCCCCTTTTCTCACTCCTCTCTCTCCTTCACCTTTTCTCTCCTCCTCTCACACTCCCTCCTCATTGCTGCCACCCGCTCCGCGATCGCCAACGTCGTCCTTGGCCACACTGCCCGCACCGCTTCCTCGCGCTATTGCCGCCACCGGTTTGTGCCTGCTGCCTGCCTTGGAACGTCATGTGCTGCCGGTCCCTCACTGCCATCGCTCTGCGGCATTTGGTCTCCTGCCTGCCTCTTATCCGTGCACCACCCCAACCATCCCCCCTACCCTACTGACTGCCCACTACCCACCCCGTCTTGCCCGCCCCCCTTCGTCCCCCCAACCCTCCTGCCCGCCCAACCCCCTTGCCCAACCCCCCCACCCAACTAGACCCAACCACCCCCTTCATCCCCAATCTAACTAAACCCCACCCCCCTACCCTCCCCATTAAGCCCCCTTCCCACCCCCACCCCTAGCTCCCTTTTCCCCTTTTCTTTTGCCCCCCTCTACCTGCACCTCCATTCCCCTCTTCCCACGTGTTCATGAGACCGTTCGTGGGCGTACACGTGGCTTTGTCTGGGCATTTGTATTGTTTTTCATGCGTGTTCATGTGCGTGGATGCGTTTGCGGGGTCATCGCAATTGTTCCCACGCCGTTGTGCATGGTTTTCCGTGTGTGGTCGGTGTGGCTGTAGTCTTTGCGAGTATTTACCCGCGAGAACACACATCAGACTCATTCGTCAGTGTGCACCACTCCTGTTCACATGCAGCCTGAGTACCTCCTTTTATTTTTCAAAAACCCGAGGAAACACCTAAAAATACCTTAAAACACTTAAAAATATGTAAAATAATAATAAAAAATCATACAGATCTAATAAAACATCCAAAAAATAGCAAAAATTTTATTCGATAATTGAAAAGTTTTTTGAATTATTTTCATGGTCATAATTGCAGAGACCGTTTTACAAAAAATTCAAATTATTCAAAATACTTTTAAAATTTATTAAAAATCAATAAAAAGTAGAAATAATTTCAAAAAAATCCTACAAACTCATTTGCATATTTTTGGCATGTTTCATGCATTGAAAAATCTACAGACATGGACAAAATATTATTTGAAGATCAATATGCTAAAATTTTTATTTAAATTCATAGAAATTTCATTTTACATTCCAAAATTAAGTTGAAAACTGCTTAAAAATACAAACACATTGTTGACACTTGATGGTTCAATTCTCACTCAGCGTTGATTGCAAAAAGATCGTTATTAAAATTCTTTTTAAAAAATAATAAAAGTAAAAGAAAATCACAACACACAAACACTAATCACAACTAACCAAACTAAATAGGACCACAATAACCTTGCCTTGATATTTCTTTAAAAAAAATAAGGCGTTCCTTTCTTTTTTCCAATTAGTAGCTTTTTTTTTTGGACTCATTGCATCTTGGGACTAATCTGTGCGCCCTTAGTTTCTTGCATACACACCCCTGCCAGGTATGTATTTTTTATATTTCTTGCTTTATTTATTTTTGGTCACCCCATAACCATAGTTAATTGTTAAAATAAACTTTAATCATCTACTTTTCCATACGCACTCGCACCAAACATACATTTTTCTAATAAAATAAAATAAACCAGTCGTTCGCTTAGCACGCGCCTCGTGCGCTACAGACATATCTAAGTTTATTTAAAAATGAATCCGCCGTCACAAGTGCACGCACTACACAAAAAGTGCTAAACACACACTTAATTTTTAATCATCAATACATTTGTATTAGAGACCTTAGTCAGGGTATCGAAGTTCGAGTTTCATTTAAAGCACCGCTTCACCCTAATAATTTGTAATGAACATTTTCAGAGGGTATCGGAGTCCGGGTTTCGTAAAGCACCGCTTCGCCCTAATAATTTGTGATTAACATTTTCAAAAGGAACCATCGTTTTTAAAAATTTTTTTAACACTTAATAAAATTTCACCAATTTTTAAATAATTTCTTAAAACAAATCATTCATTAAAACTAATTCCCCTTACTATACTTATTTCCGTTTTCAATAAAAGCGCTTCATGAGATGAGCACGTGCCATCTTTCGAGTTGTAATTGCTTACCGAAGTTCTGGTTATGTTATGAGTGGGTTGTTGTTGTATTATGGTTTGGTTGCTATGACAACACAATTACGTATACGGTCTGTAGTTTTCTTTTTTGCATGATACGGGGATTCAGGGTGTTTATTTATTTTGCATCGCATGAAGCTTTCGGTCGCATATGTGTAGAGGTCATGCCGAAATTTTTTTGTAGAATGTGGATTGTTTGGGGTGGTCAGTTGGTTAGTCATGTCTGTGTATGTCTATTCTGGTCGATCTCTTATTTATGGTTATTCTATTGTTTTGCAAGCATTCACTGTGACTATCTGTGTGTGTCGTGTGTGTGTAATCTATCTAAATGGTGCCTCAAGCTCCTCCTCCAGTTCAGTATGTCCCCTTGGTATCTCATGATTATTCTTTATTGCTGGAGTTCGAACTTATTGGCAAAGCAAGATCAACCAAGTTCATTGCACTCTCCTTATCACTCATTCTAGAGAATATGGATACTTGTGATCAGTTTCTAGCCTTTTATAGTAAGAGGTCTAGTTTTGTCAGAGGAACAGTTGTCCAATTGATGCCTAAAAGTTTGGGCAAGGCTCTATCTTTACCCTATCGGGGAGACTCTGTCCCTACTACTAGACAACTGTTTTCGAATGAGGATATCCTTAAATTGTTGTAGAAGCAGACATAGGATGTGTTGGATCCCAATAAGGTTCTTACCACTTCTAGCATTAGTGTCTCCATGATCTCCAATCTTATATGGAAGCAGCTATGCCAGTTCCTTCAAAACATGTTTATGCCTATCAAGACACCCTCCAACTACCTTTTAAAGGAGTTGTTTATAGCTTCTAGAATGGTGTTGAAAAGCATAATGATTGATTGGAGTTTCTACCTTCTGTAAAAAATGGATCAACACTTTGTCAGAGCCACAAGGGATAATGTAACTAATGTTACATTTGGTTCCTATCTTTCTGTCTTTTTGGCATATGCTGCCCCTTCAAAGGAAGTTCCTACCTTGATAGTTGATCCACCAGAAGCTCCTCCCCCTACTAAACATCTGATGTCGTCATTGAGGATCTTGATCATATCCCTTCCGTGGTAGTTCAGCGAAAACGCTTAAAACGAGTGGCTGAATCAACCCCAGTTCCTCCTCCAGTCTTCGTTCCTGATCAATCTAGCAGTCACCTACCGGCTTTTCTCACAATGCTGAATCTTTTTAGAGCACATCATGAGGGTACTCTGGAGATTTTCATCCCTTCAGTACAACACTTGGTAGCTAGAGATGCAATTTCCTTTCTATGTTAAGATGTTTAGCATTCTATTGAGCTCTTAGTGATTGCATGTATCCAGCAGCTCTATTCCTCTTGCTATGATGAAGTCCAACAAACCAAAGAAGAGCTGACAAAAGTAACTATAGAGCTAGCTTCTGCTCATGAATGTTTTTTTGATCTTTGTACCCAAATGAAGCACTAGACTAAGATCATTGAGGCTCAAAAAATGGACATTTCTAGTTTGCACACTCAGTTGGTTGACACTAAAACCCAAGTGGCTAATGTGATGAGGAACGAGATAGATTTAGGCTCTGCTAGCCGCCTAGGCAGAGGAGCTTAAGATAGCAAATACCACCTTAGAATACAGTAGAATCCAAATTCAGCAACTTAACGAGCAATTGGTCTAGTCACGTTCTTCTACACCGAGTCCTGAGGAACCATTTTCTTCTTTGACCCCTGTGGACTTACTAGTTCTCCACGACAGGCCACGTTATGTCCGTTGTTTCAAGCTAAAGTGGAAAGACTGCAGTCTAAGATAGACTTATTATGGTCTTCATTTAAGCAATTTCAGGAGTATATTCCTCTCAACCATTCCTTTTTTGTCCACTATCAGTTGTTGCAGAAGTTGGCCTTCTATATTAAGCTCTCAACGATGGATCTAACTCTTCTAGAGGACCGTTGGAGTGGAGATTGGTCTTCTAATTTTCTGACAGAAGTAGTCTGTATGGTCTTTGAAGATTCTGTGACTTCGGATACCATGCTGCTATCTTATATGTATTTACGAGGTGATCTATTAATTCCCAATGATGAAGATCTGGCTTGGTATGTAGGGGATGTGGTCTTACAAGCTACCTTATATATCAAACGTTGGAGTTGAGAATAGAGAAAATGTTCCAGTGCTATTCTTATAAAGTGGTTGCTTGCCCTGACACTTTGTGGCATACAATGATTGATTCTGTAGTCTTGAACCAATGACAGAATAAAACCTCTACTCATGTGTAGAACACTAACCAACTGAGAGTAGATCTTTTAGCTTTTCTTTTCAAGAACCATCCATTTGATTCATCCTTCTTTGATGCTTACTATCAATGATCTGCTTTAGGTTTCTCCATTCCTAGCTTATTTTATTATCAACAAATGGCCCATCGATATGATGATTATTTTTCCATTTATTAATCCAACTCAGCAGCCATCTTACCTCTCCTTTTCCAACCTTAGGGTGCTCCTCAAATTTTAATTTTTACCTATTTTAATTTCATTGAAGATAGAGTAATTTCCCCTTCTCTGCCTTGTCCTTCCCATCTATCCATATTCCTTCTACTTTTCTTGCTTATCAATTAATACCTTTCTTAATTGATTCGCCTAAATTCTCAGCTAATCCTTTTTAAGCTTATTCCTCATTTTATGATTTTGCCTACCAATCTCTTCATCCTTTTTCACCCATTTCTCTTCCATCTTCTATCACTTCTATTTCTCAACCCTCTCAGTTGGTTAGTTGGTATGAAGGATTTAGTCAGCAAATTCCAAGAAGATGAGGATGGAGCTCAACTGATTCTCTTACGAGACCATAGATTAATTGGCCATTAATTCCAAGGGACTGGACAACTGCTAGTCATGCATACCAAAATTATCTCCATTTTTCCCAACAATATTCACAATCTCTAGATCCTTCAATGAGATTGACATCCCACTTTGCTTGGTACCTAGCATGTATGTATAGGCATTCCCATAATGATCAAAAGGCCATTCCAAAGCTATGTATGAATGTTAATGTGAACATTGATTACCAACAACTGGATGTCCTATATTTTCATGCCCTTTGTCTACCTAGCAGATATTTTTTTTTGATAGAAAGGATGTGATGCCTTCAATTCTTTCAGAATCCTCCAAAATCTTTTGTAGATGAATTCTTATCCATGGATCATTTTCGTTCATCAAGATTTCAAGAGGGATCATCTTGATTGATGCCCCTGGATGTATATTCTATGCTTCTTAATGATATATCTCTCTTTTGGAGGTGCCATTCAGATGGTTGTTTTGTATTTATATTGTGTTAATTTTTATATGATGAGTTCATGGTGGTCGAATATTGGATTTGTTGGAGAGCTCACTTTTCAACTATTGAAGTGATGGTGATAGTGGATGGAAAGCCTACGATGCAAAGCTAAAGAACCTCTTATATCCTTTACAAATTTGTCATGACTTTCTATTGTTTATAAGATGCGTTACTAGATAACGATGTTTTCCTTTAGTTGTATTCTTTCTTAGATACATGTGATAAGTTGGGGTCATATTTGGGTAGATTATTGAAGATACTAAAGATGATCGAGTTGAGATTTTTAATGAACTTGTATTACCTCTTTCTTAGGTTGTAAGGACACTTCCTTATTAAGTGTGGGAATATGTTGAATGTTGAAATGACTAGATTTTTTGGTTGATTTTTGTTATTTTTGAGGCCTGAATGGTTGATTTTTTATGGATTTTGAGTAATGATTAGTTGTTTTGAAAGTGTTTGAGAGTGTTTTGGATGATATTGATTATGTTTTGGAAGCTCATGATGATTATCAATAGAAATATGAGGTTTTTGTGATGTTCTGATAGGTTCTGTGAGGTTCTAATGCCTTTTGTTTAGCTTCTGTTTGTTCTAATTTTCTTCTATATGAAGCATGGATTGATGATTGATAAAGGTTGAGGTCTTTTGAAAGCTTATTGAATAGTTTTTGATAGCTTGAAATAGTTTTAGTATGAGTTAGAGGTTTTGATGTTTTCTATTGACCTTTTGTAACCCTCTAATGAGCTTCTATAGAGCCTCTATTCTTGCTCTGCTCCTATTCCTATTATGTTTTGTTCTGTTCTGTATGCTTCTGTAAGTGTTCTGTGGAATGTATGTGTGATTTTGAAAAAGTTTTCTAGCCTTGGAAAGAGGTGAATGTAAGTTCAAAAGAGCTCAAGAAAGTGGAAGAAGTAGCTGCTGAAGACTCAAGAGAAGACTGGAGTGAAGTGATAGTGATGAGCTATGAAGAGTCACTGTAGTGGCTTTGGTGACCTTTCATATCAGACACACCTCTTGGAAGAGGCATCCACAATCTAAGAAGGATTATTATGAGTGATTATTGAGTATTGTAGTGAGGAGATGATGTATTATTGATTGAGAGAGAAATAGAGAGTCAGAGATAGCCAATTCTATCAAAACAATATATCTTTAGATGAGAGATTGAGATAGAAAACTATGAAGACAACGAAGATGAATTATATGTGATTATTTCCATTCAAAGTGGTGTATTATTTTGCGTTCTTGTTAGTTTTGATGGATTCTATGAAGATGTTGAAGATTATGGTTGATTCTATCAAATCCGTGGGAGATATCTACTATGATGTTACATGAAGATTTGTTATTTTTCTTGTTGTGGTTCTCTAAAGAATGAAACAAAAGCTTGTTGATGTTACAAGATAGATTTTCTTGTAGTAGAAACCCTTTTTCCTTGGTGTTTCTCTTGGGGCTCCTAGAATAAGCAAGAAAACACGTGGGGATGGAGAGAAATAAAGAGATGGTTTGTCACGAAGAGGAGACGAACAATCCATCATCCTCTTAGTTTGTTCTTATTCTTTCTTTCTTTTTTTGTTTGTTTTCCTTGAGAATGAGGTGCATTGGGGGAGAAAGAGAGGAAATGAGAGAGGGAAAAGAAGAAAGAAAAAGGAAGAGAGAACAAGAGAGAGAGAATAAACATGAAAGATAACAAAGAAAGAGAGAGAGAGAGAGAGGAGGAGTGAGAAAACACGAGGGGGTGGAGAGAAACAAAGAGAGGGTTTGCCACGAAGAGAGAGAATAAACATGAAAGATAACCAAGAAACGAGGAAAGAGAGAGAAAGAGAGGGAGGGAGAGAGGAGAATGAGACGAGGGGGTGGAGAGAAACAAAGAAAGGGTTTGTCGTGAAGAGAGAGAATAAACATGAAAGATAACTAAGAAATGGGGAAAGAGAGAGTGAGGGAGGGAGAGAGGAGAATGAGTGAGAAAACACGATGGGGTGGAGAGAAACAAAGAGAGGGGCAACAAAGAAAGAGAGAGAGAGAAAGAATGAGAAGGGAGAAAGAATATAAAATGAAGAGCGCAAAGAAATGGCAAAGAAAGGGTGAGAAACAAAGAAAGGGGAAGAAAACCAAGACTTTAGTTGACGTTAATTTTGTTGAATTACAAGAGAAGAAATCCATTCTCAAACAAATTAAGAAAGAAAAAGAGAATGATTTTTTTAAAAAATCGTAACGTAGACAAAATGAAAAACGATGATGGTTGTGATGTTCAATATCGCGAAGCGTATCTTAATCAGTGTGTCTCATGTCCTTAATGCTCCCAATGCAAGCTAGCAATCAGGCAAAAGCGTCGCTTATCTATAGAACACATACGATGTTTCAGCGAGTTTCAATCAGAGATAATTGATTAGGCGATCTCAGACTTTGAGTAAACGGTAAGAAAAATGTGTATCAATCATGCCTTATATTCACAAACTAACTGAATATCATATACAAAAACATTAGACGTGGTTGTAAAATTTATACAAGGAGGTGATGTCTCATCCCAAGGAGGAATGCACTTATTGTGGCCAGTTAGAAGAGTTCGTAGGTGTGTGATGGATGGAGTGCATGAGCCAATCCACCACTTGGAAGGCACTATCCAGTCTATACCGTCAATACCAAAGGAGATAAGCAATCTTTCAAACTTTCCTACAATCTTGGAGCTTGAGATGGAGGCAATGATTGATGCATTGATGCCCATAGATGTCGAGACATTTGATCCGCTTAGAGAGAAAGCATCCATACCATTATATTATCGGTGCTGAGTATCTCACCTGAAGATGTTGCTTGCACTCCTAAGTGTGCAAGTGAAATATGTGTGGAGCGATGCGAGTGTAATCGACTTATTTAGGTACCTTCTATGTATGCTTCATTGATTTATTTTTGGCACCATTATAAAAAACAATTGTGTTTTTTCAAGGTGTTTTATGATTTCTTTTTAGGTTGCTAAAGTACTATATATTATCACTTGTAAATACCATGCTTGAGTCTTGTGATGACGCGTGACATATTTTACGAAAGCTTGGCATGGACTACATCCATGCATGTGTCAATGATTACGTGCTGTTTTGAGAAGAGTATGAGACTATGGAGACATGTCCACAGTGTGGTGCTCACATGTTTTAATAGGACTTGCAAGGGTAAATCATCCCTCAGAAAGTTCTTAGACACTTTTCACTTATACTCCATATATGTCACATGTTTCATACATCAGGCATGGCGAGCTTGACAACATGACATGTGTAGAATAGATCCATAGATGGATTCTAACAAATATCAGTGGATCCATGCGCATGGAGCCACATTGACTCTACCTTTCCAAGCTTTGCACGAGAGCCAATGAATCTTCAGCTTGGTCTTGCTATGGATGGCGTGAATCCATTCGGTCTCCGCTCAACTTCTTACAGTGTGTAGCCTCTAGTCCTTGTTAACTACAACATCTCGCCATGGCTTTCTATAAAGAAATGACACCTAATCCTTAGCTTGCTTGTTCTTGGCCGCTACAAAGTTAAGAATATGGACATCTATCTCTGTCCATTTGTCGATGAGCTTAAGATTTTGTGGGAGGAGGGGGTCTCCGTGGAAGATATGAGCAAACGTGATGGTTGACACCGCTCGTTGGTAATATCTATCATAGCTCGTTCAAGTTTGTGTTCACTAAATAGAGGTGTTGGAACAGGTCTGGTTACCTCAGGTTATCATGCATGTCCATTGTGTGGGTCACAGTTAGTTCCCAAAGGTCACGAACCATGAAGAAGATGGTATATCAAGGACAGTCTCTTTCTTGTCGAAGGGTCATGAACTGAGGAAAGGTTTTCTTAGACAACCTCCAACACAAATGAACACCCGAAGTTGGTACGAGTTAAAAATGGTCCACACAGAGTTGCATCCAAATAGAATGCGACGGTTCTTGGTTTTCTACAAGTTTTCGTATTGGATCCACTTACAGATCAATCCCATGCATATTTTCAAGAATGTGGGCAGCTTACTATGGGACCACATCACCTATAGGGGTACAAATGGATTTGAAGGAGATAGGCAAGATGGAGGAGCTTTGGCCACAATTGAGCGTTGATGGTTTATCGCAACTACCTTGTGCTTCTTAGGTTTTTTCCACTAAAGAAGAGCGCATTGTGAAGTAAATTATTAGGTCTATTCGATGGGTATGATGCATTCTCTCAGATCCACTTTTTCTAAAGACGGCCAACTATCAGGGCTAAAATCCCATGATTGACATAAGATATGTCAAGTTTGTACTACGAATGGATTGTAAGTGGCCTGTGTATTTTGCTATTTGGAGTCTAGTCAGTGTTCATAATGCTTCTTCATTTGTGGCTGTTTATACTACCAATCGATATCGCATGATACCTTACTCCAGAAATATGCGGGGCGATTCATGAGTTGTCAAATTTAGTGCAATGGATCTCACAAAAGGAGATTAAGATACCCTCTATTGAATTTGCAAGGCGGGGAGTAGTGGAGACTATATGTCTCTTTGAGAAGTACATGTCCACCAACATGCTCACAATACAAACCCAGCTCCTGGTGCATCTTGTAGATGAAGTGTAGATTGCGGGACCTGTCCATACATGATCGGATGTTTTTCTTGGAGCGCTTCATGAAAACCCTAAAAGGCTTTGTGCGAAAACGAACTCATCGGCCAGAAGGTAGCATGGATGAAGGTTGGTTGGTGTTTGTGGTATTAGTGCATATTTCATAGTAGCTACCAACAATGGATTCAGACAACAATATGCTATGATCGCTAAAGGACAATGATAGACTGACTGGAGATGTGGTGGTTGGAAGTGGGGTAGAAAAAGAGATGGATGCTGCAATGGAGGAGAAAGTGAATCATTTTTATATGCTACACCATGCATCCATGGAGACGTGGCTCGCTAAGTACAAGCAAGCCAAGAAAGATTGGAAATAAGTGCGATCAAAATTTCAATGCAGTACGCACCATCGATTGATTAAATATCCTGAGGGCATGGAGGAGATGCCGCGGTTTATATCTATGCAATGGTTACATGGAGCTTTGATTGCAACCTCTTGCGGAGGGGTGGAGGTCTCTACTGAGGAGTGAAAATTCTCGAGGGAATGTAGTCCAAAGGTGACCACATATTTTATAAGTTGTCGTATCTAGATTTTATATGTGATAACTAATCTAACCATTTCAATATACAGTAAAAAATATATAGTGCGGCGTGGTCACATGGGCGATATTTTTGTATTGAGCACATCGACAAAATGCACTTCACAAGGGATTGTGGTGTCATGGCAAAGTTCGAGCAAGAGAGCCGATAGGGAGCCACGGATCCAAACACCATTATAGATTAGATGGAATATTTTGAAAACTTACAAAGTATTACCACGATGGATTATCGTAGCTTTTCCATGATCATATTCGATGTGTAGTGGTTGAAAGTAGTACTAGAAGGAGTCGTTCGATGAGGTCCATTTGGATTTCTCGAAATAGATTCCAAAAAATAGATGGACAGATCTGCATGACACACTTATCTTGCCGATCTATTGTGAAGAGGTGCATAAACTATTTTTTTAAATTTTATTATGACATAGTATATTTCACCAATGTTGAATCTCTATTGTATGTGATTTTGAACATGTAATTTTCTATCCAAACTCCCAATAACCTCAATGGTGGTATGTTGTGCCTTCAGCTACTTGAAGTGCAAGAGTGTATGATGAAAGCAATGTTTCCAGCGTAGATGAGGGCAATATGTAGATGGAGGGGTCGATATTGCAAGGGGTGGAAGTTGAAGATGGCTTGGAGCATCTAGAGGAGGCACAATTGGGTAACAATGACAAAAAGACAAGAGGCCAAGAATTCTTTGAGAATGAGGTGGACTCATCCTTTTGTGGTAACTTGTCTATCGACCTTTCAGTGTATGCAGAGTTACGCTAGGAGATTGACATGGGACCATAGGCTACGTCATACTTCGAGCATCTGCCTACACAATTCGTTGATGAATTGCTTATAAGGATACTTTAAATATATATTTTAAGTAACATTATATTTTTTAGAGTTATATTATTGTGCTTTGCTTGAATCTTTATATTGATTATGCTAACACCACTTTTTGTTAATACAGATGACCTCTGATGATATTTTGGAGAGCACGATGAGTCAAAGGATGAGTGATGAGGAGTTGCAAGATATATTCACATGTATGTCTCTAGATCAGATGGGTCGATTTAGAAACATTATAAGATATAGGCCTTATATCGACGTTAAAAGCGACGAAAATGTAAATAAAGAAATTTGTCCCATCATCGCAAAAAGCGTTGTTATTGGCAACGCCATAGAACAGTCGATATTAGCATTGTTATCAGTGTCGCTATTTACGTCGGTGTCAACGTCGCAAATGATGCTTTGCGACTCTAATAACGACACGTGCAGGAAAATTTGCAACACTAATAGTGATGGTAACATGATTTTTTTTTTGTGGCAGGACAACTAGCACTATGTGCTTTATTTAGGTTATACAAAATAGTTTCTGCACTGTGTACAATGCTAATGTAAATAAAAACAAAGAAAGTGCACTTAAATCATAACACTGATACATGAAATAAATACATGATTGCATAATGAAAGCGACTGGTACAATCATGGCAAGATATCACTACTACATAGAAAATGTCTATACAGATCATGTGACAAAAAAAGAAGAGTGTGTGAGCTCTAGGGATCCAAGGGCGAGCTATAGATCATCGCCATTCGAAAGCTCGTCCCGCTGCAAAGGAGCATCAAACGGACTCTGCAAAAAAAGAAATAACTACACATCAATCCACCATACAATAATGCATTTTAATTAAACATGGTAACTACGGATAAGAAAGATGAGTGACTTATAGGGCCATCGTGTCCATACAATCGGTCGATCAATACAGTGAGATCGTGCCTCTCTGTATATCGAGTCTCAAGGCTGGTCAGATCGCGATTTGTAATGGAGTGGTGCAAAGGAAACAAAATACTAAATGTTAGAAACACGATTATCAGTACAAAGGATATTGCAAAAAAATAAGCGAGCAAAACAAAAGAAAAACTTAAAAAGTCCTCCAGATATGTCATGTGGCCGCCACTCCCAAGATGGTGGACCAATCTAGCCTCTAGTCATGCAATGTCCACCTCGCGTTGCTATCTTCAACGTCCTGGAGAATCTGTAGCCTCCTCCCTCAGTTGGCGCCAATCGTCTGCGTCTAGCCACTTGGGCTTTGTAGCCCTACTCTTGAGTGCATTGCGTGTGTCTGATCGTCTGTGTGACATATATACACCCGTGCACTCCATCATCCAGCCCGTAGAAAACCTATCTGCTGCGGCTGGTACTGGAAGCTTCTCATGCAAGGATGCTACTATGTAGTCCTTGTTCCCCTCTGCTATGTTTTTCCAATGATCCAAGACATTGTGTCGAAAAAATTGTTGGCACGTCTTTCTCATGTGAGCCATCATCCTCCTCCCCTCATCATTCATGATGATGGCTCCTGATCTATCATCTACAAGGTAGGTATATCCCTTTGGGATATGCCTAAGATGGGTCCTCTTTCACATGCGATCACACTCTTGGGCATATGCAGGAGACCCTTGTATATCTGGTGTACCAACCGGGGTAGTATCTATCAGAGTAGCACCCATAGGGGTGCCACCTGCGGATGACTAAGTAAAAGCTGGAGTGACTGGAGTAGACGTTCCCACAGGTGTGACAAATCCCGGAGGTGACGCAACTTCAGCAGAACGATGACACGGAGATACTGCGTCTGTGTCTCCACATCAACCACTTGAGTCACACTCTCTGAAACCGCCACAAGAGCGAGGAGTAGCACTTGTATCCTGAGCCAACCGCGGGCTCACAGCATCCGTATCTCTGCAGCACCCCCTGACCCTGAAGCACTCCCTCTGTCTGGCCCAAGTCTGGAGCATCAACCTCGTCTGCTCGAAACTGAAGCATCTAATCGTGCTGAAGTAGATTTAATAGAGCGACCTGACGATGTCTAAGTTCTTGGTCTGCCATGTCTCTGAATTTCGCCATTTGATCTAGAGACATGAGCGTGAAGATATCTTGCAACTCCTCATCGCTCATCCCTCGACTCATCCTGATGATCTAAGAATCCACAAAGGTCACCTGCACAGACAAAAAATGATGTTAGCATAATCAATTTAAATCATACAAAGCATGGTAATATAAATCTTAAAAAAACGATCTTACTTAAAATATATATCTTATGTACTGTTATAAGCGATTAGTCAACGAATTGAGTAAGTGGATGCTCCAAGTATGAAGTATCCTATGGTCCCATGTCAATCTCCTGACATAACTCGGCATAAATTGGAAGGTCGATAGACATGTCACCACAAAAGGATGAGTCCACCTCATTCTCAAAGAATTCTTGGACTCCTGTATTTCCATCATTGTTACCCGATGCAAGCTCCTCTACATGCTCTAAGCTTTCGGTGGGCTCCACCCCTTGCAATATCGACCTCTCTATTTGCATATTGTCCTTATCTATGCTCAGAACATTGCTTTGATCATATACTCTCGCACTTCAGGGAGCTGAAGGTATAACATACCACCATCGAGGTTGTCGGGGGTTTGGATAAAAGATTATATGTTCACAAATACGTACAAGAGAGATTTAACTATTGTGACATGTACCATGTCATAATACAATTAACAAACAAAATGAATTCATGCACTTGTTCACAATGGGCTAGCAATACAAAGGTGTCACGCAAATCTGTCCATTTTTTTTCGAAATCTATTTTGAGAAATCCAGATGGACCTCGTCGAACTGTTGCTCTAGCTCCTTCAAGTACCACTTTCAACTACTGCACATCGAATAGTATCATGGAGAAGCTACGGTAATCCACCGTAACAATACTTTCCAAGTTCCCAAAATACTCCATCTCATCTATAACCGTGTTTGGATCTGTAGCTCGTCATCGGCTCTCTTACTCAAACCTTGCCATGATACCACAGTTTTTTGTGGAGTGTATTTTGTCAATAGCTCCACGCGGAAATGTCGTTCGTGTGACCACGCTGCACTATATATTTTGTACTGTACATTGAAACACTCAATTAGTTATCGCATATAAAATAGAGATACGACAAACTCTAAATACATCATCTCCTTTGGACTACATCCCCTCGAGAATTTCCACCCCTCGATTGAGACCTCCATCCCTTCGCGAGACGCTACGGTCAAAGCTCCATGCAACCACCATCGCATTGACACAAACCGCGGCATCTCCTCCATGTCCTTGGGATATCGAATCGGTCAATGGTGCATACTACGTCAAAATTTAGATCGTGCTTCCTCTCGATTTTGCCTACCTTGTTGGTACCTGGTGAGCCACGTCTCCATAGAGGCATGGTGTAATATACAAAAGTGATTCACTTTGTCCTCCATTGCAGCATTCATAAATTGGAAGGTCGATAGACATGTCACTACAAAAGGATGAGTCCACCTCGTTCTCAAAGAATTCTTGGACTCCTGTATTTCCATCATTGTTACCCGATGCTGGCTCCTCTACATGCTCTAAGCTTTCATAAAATATGTCGTGCATCATTACGAGACTCATGCATGGTATTTGCAAGTGGTAATATATGATGCTTTAGTAATCTGAAAAAAATCATAAAATACCTTGAAAAAGAATAAATATTTATAATGATAGTGCCGAAAAGAAATCAATGAAGCGTACGTACAGCGTACGTACGAGGTACCTGATCAACTTGGTCACACTCGCATCGCTCCACCCGTATTTTGCTTGCACACTTAGGAGTGCAAGCAGTGTCTTCAAGTGAGATACTCGGTACCCATCATATAATGGTATGGATACTTCCTCTCTAAGTGGATCAGAAGTCTTGACATCCATGGGAATCAATGCATCGATCATTGCTGCCATCTCAGGCTCCAAGATTATAGGTAAGTCTCGCGAAGGCTGTTTGTCTCCTCTGGTATTGACGGTATAGATTGGGTAGTACCTTCCAAGTGGTGGATTGGTTCAGGTACTCCATCCACATTGCATGCCCACGAACTCTTCTAATTGGCTGCAAAGGGTGCACTCCTCCTTGGGATGAGACGTCACCTCCCTGGATAGAAAATTTGCCAGCCACACCTAAGCTTTTTGTATATGGTATTCAATTAGCTTGCGTTAACAATGAATGATTGATATTAACTTTTCTTACTGTTTGCTGAAAATCCAAGATCGCTTGATCAATGATCTCACATTGAAACTCACTGAAGCGTCGTACGTGTTCTATAGACAATCGACGTTTTGTCTAATTGCCAGCTTACATTGAGAGCAAGGACATGGGACATGCTGATTAAGATACGCCTCGCGATCTTGAACATCAAGACCTTCATCATTTTCCATTTTGTTTACGTTACAACAAACAAATTTTTTTTGTTATCATTCTTTTTTTCTTTCTTAAATTCTTTGAGAAGGGATTTCTTCTCTTGTAACTCAGCAAAAATTAACATATGTAAAGTCTCCACCCACCCACCCACAAATTAACATATGTCGGAGTGTTTTCCATCTCGTGGTGTTACACCGGACCTCACCGGACCTCGCCACCACTTTCTCTTTGTTTGTTATCCATTTATTATCTCCTCTCCTTCCATCTCTCTCTCCTTTTCTCTTTCTTTATTATGCTATATGTTTATTCTGTCTCTCTCGTTCCTTCTTTCTTTTTCTCTTCCTCCCCCTCTCTCGTTTTCTTTAACAAAACATATATATCTCTCTACTACTACCACTACTACCACTACTACTACTACTACTACTACTACTACTACTACTACTACTACTACTACTACTACTACTACTACTACTACTACTACCACTACAACAACAAACAAGAAAAGAAAAGAAAAAAAACTATTACTACCACTACTACAACAACAACAAATAAGAAAACTAGAGAATAATAAACAAGAAAAGAAAAACTGTTACTACTACTACAACAACAATAATAATAACAACAACAACAAACAAGAAAACCGCTACTACTACTACAACCATGACTACGACTACGACCACGACCATGACTATGACTACGAGTACGACGACGACGACGACTACGACTATGACCATGACCATGATCACAACCACGACTACGACTACGACTACGACTATAATAAACAAGAAAAGAAAAAAAAACTACTACTATTATCACTACTACAACAACATCACCAAATAAGAAAACTAGACAACAAAAAATAAGAAAACAAAAAAAACTATTACTAATATAATAACAACAACAACAATAATAACAACAAAAAACAAGAAAACCACCACTACTACTACAACCACAACTACGACGACTAGGACTACGACCATGACCATGACTATGTCTACGACTAAGACTATGTCTACGACTACGACTACGACTACGACTACGACTACGACTACCACTATAATAAATAAGAAAAAGAAGAAAAAACAACAACAACAACAAAAACAACAAAAACAACAACAACTACTACAATAACAATAAACAAGAAAAGAAGAAAACTAAACAACAATAAACAAGAAAAGAAATAAAACTACTACTACTACTACTACTACTACTACTACTACTACAAACAAGAAAACAACAACCTTTCCCTCCCTCTCTCTTTTCCTTTTCTCTCTTCCTCTCGCTCTCTCATTTCCTCTCCCTCTCTTTCTCTCTTTCCCTATTATGTTTAATGTTTTTTCTTTCCACCTCTCCCTCTCTCTTTCCCTATTATGTTTAATGTTTCCCTCTCTTTTCTCTCCCTCCCTCTCCCTCTCCCTCCCTCACCCTCACCCTCACCCTCTATTTCTCTCTTTCCCTATTATACTTAATGTTTTCCTCTCTTTCCTTTCCCTCCCTCTCCCTCTTTCTCTCCCTCTCTCATTTCCTCTCCCTCCCTCTCCCTCTCTTTCCCTAAACCGGTTTAATGTTTTTTCTCTCTCCTCTCCCTCTCACATTTCCTTTTCTCTCTTCCTCTCCCTTTCTCATTTCCTCTCCCTCCCTCTCCCTCTCCCTCTCCCTCTCCCTCTCCCTCTCCCTCTCTTTCTCTCCCTCTCTTTTCTTTTCTTGTTTCCCTCTCCCTCTCTTATTTCCTCACCCTCCCTCACCCTTTCCCTCTCTTTTTCTCTTTCCCTATTATATTTAATGTTTTTTCTCGTATCTCCTCTCCCTCTCTCATTTCCTTTTCTCTCCCTCTCTTATTTCCTCTCCCTCCCTCCCTCTCCCTCTCTCTCTCTCTCTCTCCCTATTATGTTTAATGTTTTTTCTCTCTCCTCTCCCTCGCTCACCCTCACCCTCTCTTTCTCTCATTTCCCTATTATGTTTAATGTTTTTTCTCTCTCCTCTCTCTCTCTCGCATTTCATTTTCTCTTCCTCTCCCTCTCTCATTTTCTCTCCCTCCCTGTCCCTGTCCCTCTCTTTCTCTTTCCCTATTATGTTTAATCTTTTTTCCCTCTTTCTCTCGTTCCTTCTTTCCTTTTCTCTCTTCCTCTCCCTTCCTCACCCTCACCCTCTCTTTCTCTCTTTCCCTATTATGTTTAATGTTTTTTCTCTCTTCCTCTCCCTCTCTCATTTCCTCTTCCTCCCTCTCCCTCTCTCATTTCCTCTTCCTCTCTCTCCCTCTCCCTCTCCCTCTCCCTCTCCCTCTCCCTCTCCCTTTCCCTATTATGTTTAATGTTTTTCCCTATTATGTTTAATGTTTTCTCTCTCTCTCTCTCTCTCTCTCTCTCTCTCTCTCTCTCTCTCTCATTTCCTCTCCCTCCCTCTTCCTCTCCCTGTTTTTCCTCTCTTCCTCTTCCTCTCCCTCTCTCATTTCCTCTCCCTTCCTCTCCCTCTCTTTCTCTCTTTCCCTATTATGTTTAATATTTCCCTCTCTTTCCTCTCCCTCCCTCTCACTCTCCCTCTTCCTCTTTCTCCCTCTCTCATTTTCTCTCCCTCCCTCTCCCTCTCCCTCTCCCTCGCCCTCTCCCTCTCTTTCTCTCTCATTTCCTCTCCTCTCTCAATATACATGAATTTTGACAAAAACAAGTAAAAGAGAAAGAGAAAATACAAAAACAAAACAAGAAGGAACAATGCACTCACCGTAAAGGCTTGAACAAGGGTTTGGCGACTCTTCGTAACGGCGGCTTCTCTTCGCTCTCCGTACACTTCCTCCTCTTCTTTGTGAACGGTGGCGGCGGTGGTGAGAAGCTTTCCTTCTCCCTCTTTCTCTCTTTCTCTCCCTCTCCCTCTCAAATGCAAGATATTCTCTCTCTCCCTTTCGCTCTCTCTTTCGTGTATGCGCGCAAAATAATGTGCTCAGGTTTCGGCCCATATTTTTTTCATTGGAGTACTGTCCACCACAACAGAAATGAGTCATAGACGCGCACGTTAGATGTGCAAAGTTGGGCGCGTCTATTATTGCGCCTATATGCGCATGTAAAAGAGCATGCAAATAGACACGAATTTTGCGTCTATATATCCGCGCAGATAAATGCAAACATAGACGCGGATATAGACACGATTTCACATGCATAATTATTAAACTACTTGAAATTGGACTTAATATAATAAGAAAACTAGAGTTAATAATTATTTTTGCATTGCTCTCTAATGAATGGTAGTTCCTCCAGTTGACAAGCCTGATATAATTAATTAGCGGCAAGCGACACAAACCTTATTATACAATTAGTAGCAAGCATTGCATGTATCTCGTAATTTCTCTACTTGAAGAAGATAAAAAATACTTCCTTTTTATTATGGAAAGTTCAATTTAGCTTTAAACTTGATTATTGATTCTTGAGTATGCACACGTGCGTATGATATTTTCCATAGAATTAAGAATACACATTGAATCATTAAGCGAATTAAGTATGTTAGAGTAAATGATCCATCTCATCTTCAATGAGATCAGCCCTTGCTAAACTATCTACTTCTAGGTCTATGTTACCAAGAGGTAATGAAACAAATAAGTCTATCCCACTATCAGATGTATTGCTATATTGCTCAATAACTTCATCATCATCAACCACATTATTATCCTCTTCTGCGTTTCCTTGAACATCCTCGCGAGGTTCATTTTGTACTATATCACGTATATCATCCATTATGGTATCATCATGTACATCATCATTAATTGTTAGATTTCCATCTGCTATCTCTATGTCGGTAATATTACTATATATTGGTTTTGAACGATTAGATATAGGGATGACATACCACCATCGGTTATTGTTTACCATTGGATGATATGCAACCTATATTTGAAAAATAAAAGCAAGAAACTTAAATACTTATTATATTGTGTATATGTATCACATGCATACATATAAAAAAATTAGCTTTTACATATATACTTGCTCTAATGCTCACTATTTGTTATCACTTCTTTAAACCACTTCACATCTAGTACATATATAAAGAATCGTTTGAAGTCAAGCTTTAGAATATCTTGGATCAAGCCACAATAACCTTCCATGGTACCATTGGCATCCTCGAAGTGAGCAAGGACACCACAATCTTGGGTATTTCTCTTTTAATCTATACATTGAGTTTGAAGATGTTTACCCTCACACCAAATAGCATTGAATAATATGCACTAGTAGTAAAAGATTAAGATCAAATATGTCAATTTATTATATAAAATATAACTAGAAATAAATTAATTGATAGTATGTCTCACCTTTGATAAGCAACCTCGTGTGTATAATTCCCACTATTCTTGAGATATATTAATTCCCTCCTCTTTTTTCGTTCTCTCCATTTCCTCATGTAACCAATCTATATCAATATGCCATGGGAGTGCATTTAGATGATCTGAAAATGAGACATTACGTCCATATGCTTGTCTTTTGCTTTTTCTTCTTGCCCTTGCTTCATTATATAGTATCACCCATTTGCTCATTATATCACTATTGAGCACACAAAAACTATTTAACTTACGAAGTTCTTCTTTTGTTAGCACTTTACTCCTTCCTTTTCCTTGAGGTATTATAGAGGTCATCCTCAAGTCTTCATCGTCTTTCCATACTCGTGGTTGAGAGGGGTCCACTTCAGCAAGATATTCAGAGATATAAACAAGTGATGTTTGCACTAACCAATCCTCAGCCATGCTTCCCTCGGGCCGTGCTTTTTTCCTCACAAAATCTTTCAAGGTTTTCATGAAGTGCTCAAGAAAAAACATCCATCTTGCATGAACTGCCCCACAAAGTGCGATCTCATCAATCAAATGTACGAGTAAATGTAATTGAGTAGTCAAAATGGAGCGAGGAAAAATTTCCTCCACTAAACAAACCACCTCAACAGATAATACTCGAGCATCTTGCAATGTGTTTGGATCAATTTCCTTCGAGCTTACGTATCTGTCAAGATGTATTTGACAATTGTTTATTTTTGTATAGAAATTCAAAGAGGTTCACTACATGATGTATGCAATATATAATGAAAAAATACAATGTATACATACCTCACAAGCTCTTCCATCTTGTAAATGATATCACGTACATCTTTGGATACACAATGGGATATGCTAGTAGGAAGTACGAACTGAATGTAAATAATATTCATAGATCAAATGATTAGTTGAGAAAAAATTCATTATACCCCAAAGTTTACACATAGTTACTCCACTAATTACTATATTCATGGTTAGAGATACCCTTACTTGAATTATTTTGTGCCAATAGTGGGACTGTAAACCAGATAGTTGCTCCACACCTCTTTTCTTTTTCTTTATGAAGGCTCCCTTGAGACATCTCATATATCCTGTGGGTGTTCGAAAGCTACATATATGTTCCTTCACTATTTTTTCCTTGTTCTTTGATAGCATCCAAGGTGTATGGGGTAGCTCAATCTTTCCTGTGGGTCTAATGCATGGCCATGCTCGTTTCATGCGACCAATGTTACGTAAATCCTCCCTTACATTGACTGAATCACGAGCCCCTATCAAGTGATCCCATAATGTAGATACAACATTTTTGAATATGTGCATGGGGTCCAATAGGTGATTGATCTTGAGTTTAGTCCAATACGAAAGATGAAAAAATATAGAGAACCTAACAAACAAACAATATATTATGTAAACAATTCATCAACACAATATTAGTGAGTTTGGGAATCTCCTAATTCCCATTATTTGAATACTAAAAAGGTGGCACCCAAATAACATGCCTATAAGTTTCTCAAAACCATATGATATGACCTATCATTGAAAAGCACTTGAAAAATGGAATCTATTGAGCTATAGAGCGCTTGATTTTGAAGTTATATTATACAAGTTATGACAAATCCAAATATTTGACCATGTGTCCCAAACTTATGAAAAATTCCCATATTCCCTAATATGGTGTTCATCATGCTAAATACTTTAAAGTCAATCGAGAGAAATATACTTCTTACCGACTTATGCCGAGTGGAGGGTGGCTGTTGGCATTAATCCATCTCTCCTTCCAATCTCGAATGGTTAGAGATTGTGGAGTCATTCCATTAGTAGGGAGAACTTATTTGAGATGGTCAATAGTAAGAAATTGATGATGATTGTCATAGATAACCTTATTTAAACGTGCCGGCCTAGAGGAAACTAGAGAGGGACCGCAAATAGGACATGCACGATATCCTAATGTGATTAAACCTGAACAAACAAGTGAATTAATAACATGCAATTGATTCAAGTCTTAAATTTCAAATATAGAGTTATATACATGTACCTAAACACTCTCCATATCCTAGAAAGTCATGCATGGTCCACAACAACATGGCCTTCAAAGTGAAATCTCTACTAGAGGATACAGATGCGCTTGTATCTTGCACCTCAATACCTTCCCATAACATTTCTAACTCTTCAATCAAAGACTCTAAGTAAATGTCCATGTTTTTTACCTTGTGCTTTCTAGGAATAAGAAGGGACAACATTACATGTCCCTTTTTAATTGCCATGGATGGAGGAATATTATAGTTCACCAATACCACTGGCTATACACTGTATGATGTGTTTTTGATGCCAAATGGATTGATTCCATCCATACCTAAACCAAATCTCAAATTTCTTGGCTCTTCTTTGAAAATGGGCCACAAATTATCTATATGTTGCCATGTTGGTGTGTCTGCAGGGATCCTCCATTTTCCATCACTTGAACGATGACTAGCATGCCATGACATGAGCTTTTCAATAGACTTACACTTGAACATAAGTTAAATACGTGGAATAATCAAAAAATGTCGCAAAACCTTACGAGACATATCCATTGACTTCATCTCCACTTCGTATCTTGATTCACCACAAACAGGGCACTCTCGTGCAAACTCGTGAATCCCACGAAATAAGATACAATCATTGACACATGTATGGATTTTGACATAATCAAAGCCTCCCAGAGATGTCAAGTAATGTCTTGCTTGCTCTCTCTTAGTTGGAAATTTGTTTCCTTTTGAAAGCATTTGTGATAATAACCTACATATATTTTTAAAAGTGAGTTAAAAAACTACCAACATATATTTGTGCGATCTGATTTCAAAATAGAAAAATTAATATTATGATTCGTAAGCCAAACTAAAGTAATACCTACTTCAATAATGCATTCAAACTGACATTACTCCATCCATAAATTGTTTGCAAGTTAAGTATCTTGAGGGACGCACGAAGAACAGAGTACGTACAACCTTCATACAACGGAGTAGATGACGCTACATATAGTGGGTCCTCTGGCTTCGTCGAGTGACCTTCTCCCCGAACCGGTTGCGAAAATAGATCGTGTACCATTTTGTCAAAAATCTCATCCTCTACAAGTTGACGGGGCATTTCATGAGGGCTACTTTCATGGTCGTCAGTCTCCACTCTTTGTGAAGACTTTGGCTCCTCTCGTCGATGTTTTGCAGCCTCTCGACGCCCGAGAGGGAGCATCTGAGGATGTGGCACTGCATCCTGTTCAACCACAAAAGGAAGTTACATGTATATTGATATATATTTCAAACATAGACTAGCAATCTTAGTGTTAAAAACAATGAATACTAGTGATTTTTCTCGGTCCCATTCTCCATACATGCTGAGGTGTGACATTGCAACTCGACGTGCTCGAAAAATGCACCCTCGACAATGATCACACATGCATTTAATTTTTCATCATAGCCATGCATCTCGATTATGAAGACATAATGTTTCATCCTCACTTGAGGATGTGCTCGTTGACTCATCAACATGCACCGCACTAGGTGATGACAACGACAGGATTAAACCTAATTCATGACAACATCAAATTTGTTATTGATATGTTTACATAAAAACTTCAAGGTGTATTAATTATTCTAAGATATTCAATTTTAAATACACAAAATTTATCATAAATACATAAAAACTTATGCTAAAAACTTATTATCAAAACTTATCTTAAATACAAAAACTTATGATAAAAATGCAAGTGCGCTAAATGCACGTCTATGCCTATGTCTATTTGCACGTCTAAATACACGTCTATTAGCGCGTTTACGTAAAATTAGATGTGCATATACACACAGAAATAGACGAAAATGTCAAAATTCAAAAGATACAAGCGATTTCTTTTCAAAATGCGCATTTTCTATTTTTTTGCGCATTCTGGAGCTCGAGTTCAGCCGACATGCAGTCTACCTCCACTAATCTCTTCATGACTCATCTCCTCATGACTCATCTCTTCTTTCACTTCAAAGAGACAAGAAGGGAAAGAAGACAACTAAAGAGAAGAAAGCCAAGGAGAGGAAGAAAGAGAGAACAAAAGAGAGGAGAACAAGAGGAACAAGAGGCAAAAAGAGGGGACAACAAGCAGTAAGCATCAAGGAAGAACAACTCACCAAGGAGAGGAAGAAGGGGAAGGAAGCAGCGCCACCACCCATCCACACCAAAGACCCAAGGTGAGTCCTCTCTCTCTCTCTCTCTCTCTCTCTCTCTCTCTCTTTCCCCCTCCCTCCCTCTCTCTCTCTCTTTCTGTATTAGGATCTTTCTATGAATTTGAAGCTTTTATATCACAAAAAAACCATGGCGGTTGTCGGCTTGAGAGCGGCCGACTTAGCGCGTCTGAGAGTACGTGTAGTTTCCAGAGTAGACGCAGATATAGACGCGTAGTTGTGTTTTTTGTTATTGCGTC
The DNA here is from genome assembly GCF_053477565.2 of Lygodium microphyllum. Lineage (NCBI taxonomy): Eukaryota > Viridiplantae > Streptophyta > Polypodiopsida > Schizaeales > Lygodiaceae > Lygodium > Lygodium microphyllum. The sequence continues at coordinate 32,613,592 of NC_141159.1, forward strand.
TGCAGGTGCATCTCTAAGCACGTCTATTCTGAATGATAGACGTGAGTATACACGTGCCATGCTCAGAAAAAAGCTTTTTTTTTTCCATGGTGGTACTGCGTCTCTGAGCGCGTCTATTCTGCATACTAGATGCAAGAATACACACGATTTGCTCAGAAAAAAAAGGCTTTGACTTTGGAAAAGTGTCTGAGAGCACATCTATTCTGCATCTTAGACGCGAATATATACGTGCCAGGTTTGATAAAAAAGACAAGCTTTTATTTCTGGAATTGTACAAACATGTTACACAATAGTTCAGTTTACACAATATTGCAGTTTAGCAAATTTATCTTATTCTTGTGTTTTGTTTGCAGATGTCGCATCCTGGTTCATTTAGCAATGACCCAGATTTGAAGTGCATGAATAATACATTGGTCTTGTTCAGCAGAGAGATCAATGCTTTTTTTGGAGGTTTTCCTAGTAAGAAAGACTTCATGGGAGAGATGAGTAGACACCTTGGCCGCTCTCCCACAGCAGACGAGGTGTTCAGCGTCATGTCTGGAACGCCTCTGACGTCTTTACGTGGCACTGCTTCCCAAACACCAAATGTCCAAACCCTAATTGCAAGTACTCTATGTGCAGCGCCTGTACATGCATCGACTGAAGCACAAGCGTCAGTCGACGTACGTGCATTTGTGGAAGCACGTGCATCTAGTGAGGTAGAGTGTAGTAGACAGAGAGGGAGGAGGGAGAGTCGAGGGGGAGGACAGGCTTGTGTGGGGGTTGCCTAGGAGGTAGCGAGCAATTACCCTCACCAGAAGATCACGTAGAGGAGCCAGTATGCCAGTACTATAGAGTTACAGATACTGGTGGCATCTTCCATGATGATGAAGGAAGGGATGTAATGGCGTATATGAGGAGCGTCATGCATGCGACGTATAAAGATTGTTTCATTTACTTCAAGAATCAGAAAAGCGGCTTGTAGTAGGAGGTGCTGAGGGCAGTCCATAGGAGGTACCCAAATCCTGAGGGTCAGCGATTCTCGGATGATTGGGGACGCACAAAAGTGAGGGATTTCCTTCACAACAAAAGATCCCACCTCATGACACGTGCCAAGGAGTCACTGCGCAGAGACAAGAGGAGGGGCGTGGAGCCTATAGCCAATCACCTATGTGCCACCGCATAGAGTGGAAGAAAGCCAAGAAGAAAGCAGCAGAGAAAGTGAAGAGTCGCCAGCACGCAGAGGCGCGACGCATCCAAATGGAAACTATGGGATCGTCTCATTATGGATCGGGTGGTAGAGAGTTGTGGGAGGCAGAGTTTGTAAGTATATTTTGATTTCTAGTTTTTTTAAATTTATATTCTTTTCAATTCTTTATATAATTTGTTCTAATACATTGTGTCTCATAATTGTTTGTATATCATAATTGTTTTGCAGACTACTATCATTGGTAGGGTGCCTACTCCTAGAGAGGTAGGTTACCATTGAGACCATAACCGCACAGCCACATGGCTTCACTTCTATGAGGAGGGTCTCATCATTGAGGAGCAATACAACTGGGCTATGAGGATTCGACAGCCAGAGGAGGTATGTTTTTTTTTAATTTTCCTATTAAAAGTATGGCTAATTATAACTTTTTCTTTGTAATTGTACGTAAGCAACCTTGATCTTTTGTGTGTGTAGGCGAACCCCGATGTGGAGCATAGCGAGGAGAGGGATAGCGATGCCAATAGGGATGGTAGTGCTAACAAAGATGTTTCTTCTTCAGATTCGTAAAGGAGCACCATGCCTCCTCTATGGCCTTGTTTCCTTGTTTTTCTATTATCCATCTTTGAGCCTACTGCACTATAAAAAAAAGGCTCCATAGACGTGCTTGTAGATGCAATATTTGAACTGTGATTAAAAAATATCGGACGTGTTTATTACCGCGTCTACTGCTGTGTCTACAATATCACGTCTAAAAGCGCGCTTATAGTCAGAGTTACACGCCCATGTAGATGCGCATATAGACACGCGTATTGACACGCTACATAAATATATAATCAAATTTATAAAAAAGTGGATATATTCATATTGTGTGTCTATACGCGCGTGTATCTAAGCGTCTAAAAAAGCGTTTACTCTGCAAGTTTTTGACGAGAATAGATGCGCATTTATCTTGCAATTTAGACGCGCTGATAGATGCACAAAATAGAGGTATGAAAAAAAAACAAAGCATGTGGCTTTGCAAGCCACATGCTCTCTAGTTTTTTTTCCCCCATCAATATCAAATTGTATGCTTAGGGAAAACAGAAAAAGATTATTTCGAAGATTGGATACTGAAAACAAAACAATGTATGTAGAACACGAAATTTCATATATATAGATGAAACGTTTTTACATGATGAGTTCTAGTGCTTGTGACCTCAAGCATGGTCATGGTCGCAAGCACTAGCTGAAAGTAATACATATCAAAAATGAAAATTACAAGCCAAGGGGAGGCATGCATGCATGGGGCTCCTCTATATCTCCTCAGAAGAGACATCATCATCGCTATCACCACCGCTGCTTGTGCCGTTGCCGTTGCTACCATCGCTACTGCTAGTCCCCCCTTCGCTATCCTCAACTGCATCAGGTCAGGGTTTGCCTACGCAAAGGATTAAAGTATATAAATACCATTACAAACAATAAATTAGAGTTATCTATACTTTTCATGTAAAAAATAAAAGATACCTCTTCTGGTGGCGGAATCCTCATGGCACGATTATATTGCTCCTCCGTGATGAGTCCCTCCTCGTAGAAATGCTGCCAAGTGGATGCCCGGTTATGACCTCGATGGTAGCCTACCTCTCTAGGAGTAGGCATCCTACCAACGATATGATACTACAAAACAATTTGAACATACAACGTATTAGAACACACTACATAATGAAGTGAAATAATTTGAACATGACTTTCTTATTAGAACACACTACATAATGAAGTGAAACAAATTACAAAATTTAATTTAAAAAAAGAAATCAAATAATACTTGCAAACTCAGCCTCCCATGACTCCCTACCACCCGATCCATAATGTGACGACCCCATGGTTGCCATCTAGATACGTCGTACCTCTGCATGCTGGCGACTTGTTATTTTCTCCGTTGCTCTCTTCTTGTCCTCTTTTCACGTTGGCCATACCCAGGGCGCCCCTGCTCTTGTCTCCATAGTGACTCCTTGGCATGCATCATAAGGTGAGACCTCTTGTTATGAAGCGCATCTCTCACCTTTGACCGTCTCCAATCATTTGAGAATCGTGAATTCTCGGGATTAGGGTACCTTCTATGTACTGCCCACAACACCTCTTGCCACAAACCATTTTTTTGGTGCTTGAAGGGAATCATGCAATCTTTGTATGTGACATGCACGATACTTCTCAAGTAGGCTATCACTTCCCTCCCCTCAGAGTCATGCAAGATACCACCAACATCAGTGACAGAGTAGTACATTTGTGGAGGCTCACCTATCTCATTTTCCGGTGAGGGTGATCGAGAGCCACCTCGTAGGCAACCCCCACAAAGCCCTCGACCTCCTCATCCTCCCAAACGACTCTCCCTCCTCCCTCGACAGGCACTACCCTCTACCTCACTCGATACACGTGCTTCTGCAGATGCATGTGCTTCGGTCGATCCATGTACCTCAGCTGATCATTGTGCATCATCTGATCTATGTGTATACATAGTGCGTGGAGTACCTGTTAGTAGAGGTGTGCCAAGGTTTGGTGTTTGTGCGGCAGTGCTAGGCAAAGATGTGATAGGTGTCCCAGACATCACACTGAAAACCTCCTCTGCAGTGGGAGGGCGACCAAGTTAATTGGTTATCTCCCCCATGAGCTCCTTGTTTGGATTAGTGCTGGAGGATCCAGGATTCCACATCTACACAAGAAAAATCATATTACCATGTGCAGATAAAACATATTACATCCTGCGTCTATATCTGTGTCTCTGTGTGCGTCTGTCAGCGCGTCTATTTCCGTGTCTATACCTGCGTCTAGACTGTCATCTGGACGCACAGACAGACGCGCACAATCAAACCATTTCTTTTCAAACTTGGTTAAAAAACGTGAAAAAAAACCTCCATAGATGATAGATTATAGCATGTAAAGAGAGAGAAGAGAGAGACAAACAGACAGAGAAAGCAAACAAGATTGAGAGAGAGAATAAGAACTCACCTTCTTTGCTTGTTCCAACGGGTGGCGGCTAGGTTGCAAGCTCCTTGTCCTCCTTCTCCCTTCCCTTGGTAAGTTGCTTGAATCTTCTTCTCTTCCTTGTTGTTTGGCTCTTGTTCTTTACTCTTTGGCTCTTCTTTCCTCTTGTCCTCCTTTTTACTCTTATTTCCTTGCCTCATTGTCTTCATAAAGTGATAGATAGACATGAGTAGTGATGTCGAGCTCAAACAACAGAAAACACGCAAAAAACGCAGGAAAGCATAGGTTTGAAAAGAAAGCCACAAAAATGTTAAAATTTTTTCAATATCTGCGTGGCGCGTCTGTAAGCGCGTGTAATTGCGCGTGTATATGCGCAGATAATATCTATTATACGTGCTTACAGACGCGCAGGAACAATTAAACTGATTAAATGCTAGCTTTTGGTTATTTTGGATCAACATGACATGAATTTCCTAGTCTTTCAATATCAAAATGTTTGCCTCCATGTTGTAAGTATCAATGCATGCATTTAGGGAATATGACATATATAGATTGTATGTGCATAGTGGTCCAACAAATCAAGCCTCTTTCTTATTTGCAGGCACTATATATTGTAGTTAAACTCTAACAGTTTATATTGTGCAAAAAGGTGTCATTGATTTAAGCTAAGATCTTGATCTACATTGCTATTCATACAATTTCATTTATGTGGTGGATAACACATTGGCAAGTCAATTGGCACATATCTGGTTATTTACTAGACAATTCCACTTACAATTGCATGCAAGTATCAATAGGTGGATAAAGCACGAATGGTTTTTAGCTAGAGAGAGATATTGCAATGAAGGTGTATACGAAAGAGATAGAGAAAGGCATATTATCCATCAATCAATCAAAGATATGTACATGAAGTGACTTGATATAGTAATTAGAGTATCGTCATTTTTAGGATGCTCCATTGACTTCTGTAAGTTCCTATAACCTTGAAGTAGAATATAGCCAACCACACTGTCCATGGAAGGAAAACTTGACCTCATCAAATTAACCAAGTTAATTTACTTATACATTTCATAGATAAGAGATTTGTAGTTGGCTTGTTGGTATTGCAAAGTATCCTTACAGTGATCTATTTTAGTCACCAACAAGTGGACACACTGGCTAAAGATGATGAAAAGATGACATGTTCACATTGGCTACATGTGGTCCACCTTATCTAAAATTATATGTGAGCTATAAGTGCACCTTGACATGATTGGAATAGCTTGCACATGCACAAGCTAAGTGATTTACATCAATCTACTCATGCTATGAATTGGCATGCATGGCTAGGTTAAGTGCACAACAAATGAGACATGTGAGTATATTGATCAGTTCTGTCTCTCTCTCTCTCTCTCTCTCTCTCTATATATATATATATATATATATATATATTGCAAATGCACAAGTCAACCTTTGATCTATAAGTTTTAGCCATGGCTAGGTTAAGTGCACAATAGATGCAACATGTGCATATATCAATCACTTCTCTGATAATTATGTCGTATATACATCCAATCATCATGGCCTATCCAATCACATTTGTATATGGCATGATTGGATGTATATAGGGCATGAAATCACATATATATAATTAGCTTTGAATGATTGGATGTATATTTGTAATACTCAGAAAGAAGTAAAGTTAGTAATATATATCATGTCTTATATATATATATGCCCTATACATGTATATCATGTCGTATATATATGTATATCATGTCTGTATGATCCTATACATGTATATCATGTCCTAGCTTATGATCCAGGCGTAATTATGTTGTATATACATCCAATCATGCTCTATCCAGTCATGCCCTATTCAAACAAATACTAGCTGTTAAGAGGTTTGGTCATATTGAGGGACTTTATGAGAAATGAAAAATATGTGCGTTTATTTTCGCATCTATAAGCGCATTTATAAATATGGATATATAGATGCGTTCTTTATACTAGCGTGAATAGACGCGTTGATACACGCATCCGCTTTTTCGTGTGTATAGTGCGTGTCTATAGGGCCTTTCTCGTGTAGTGCTGCTTGTGGCCACACTTTAGGTCGCAAGCACTTAAACTCCTCATGTAAATGCGTTTTATATATAATGAATACATGGATTTTTGTTTTCAATTCTCGTGCCTTCAGATCTATTGTGTTTTTTCCAAATGCACGATTTGATTGATGGGAGAGAGAAAAAAACACCAGAGATGCTATCTAGTTTTTTTTTTCCAATTTTGTGCTTCGCGTCTATTTGCGCGTCTACATTGCAGAAAATGCGCGTCTATACTTGCGTCTAGAATGCAGAGTATACGCGCCCATATACACGCTATATAATTCAAAATAATAAAAATAATTTAAATATTTTTTTTTTAAAAAAAGAGATTTTTTGTTTTGCAGTCACGTCTACTGGCGCATGTAAAAGTGCGTCTATGTGCCCATCTAATCTTCCACGTAGACGCGCTTGTAGACGCACAAAAGAAATTAAATAAATAATTAATTTTATTTTCGTCTGCAAGTTTATTTATGCGTGTATATGCACGTCTAAAGCACGTCTATTGGTGCGTATGGATTTCCTTATACACGCGACTATAGACGCAAAATGGTACACACGCATTTAGACGGGCTTACAGAAGCGCCTGTAAGATTTTCTCTCAATTCAAAAATTGCGTCTAAGAGTGCATCTAAGAGGCCTTTTTGTTGTAGTGGTCGCTATTTGCGTTGCTATTTGCATCGCTATTAGCATTGCATTTGCGACGCTAATAGCGTCACAAATAGCGACGCCACTATTTTGCGTCACAAAGCGCCGTCACTATACCTTCATATCCTTGTAGTGAGATATAGCAGACCAAGAGCTGTCTCGGACACCACCAGGTTGTTCCATTAGACCTACATTGGCACACTCTAATGCTTTAGTTTCTAATAGGACGAGGTCGACTCTCCAGACGGAGGGAGTGGTTCTAGGGGATGTTACGTAGACGTGGATGCGGTGAGCCCGCGGTCGGCTTGAGATATATGTTCTACTCCCCGCTCTCGTATAGGTTCGAGAGAGGGTTGGCTCTCGTGGTTGTTGTGGAGGCACTGATACAATATCTTTGTCTTATCGTTTTGGTGGAGTTGTGTCACCCATAGGATTTGTTACACATGTGGGGATCCAGTGACTCCAGCAGTCTTTTATAGGTGGTACCCCTATGGGTGCTACTCTGAGAGATGCCACCCTCATGGGTACACTAGATGTACAAGGGTCTCCTGGTTATGCCTAGGAGAGTGGGCGTAGGTAGGAGAGGACACATCTTAGACATACCTCAAAGGGATATGGATGCCTTGTAGATGACAAGATAAGAGGCGTGATCATGAATGATGAGGGGAGGAGGGTGATGGCTCGTATGAGAGAGTTGTACCAACAAGTTTTTCAACAGCACATCTTGGACTATTAGAAGAACATACTCGAGGGGAGAAAGAACTACATAGTAGCATCCTTGGATAAGGAGTTTCCGGTACCCACCGCGGCATAGAGGTTTTCCATAGGCTGGATGATGGAGTGCATGTGTGTGTACATGTCACACATATGATTGGATACACACAAGGCAGCAATGAAGAGTGGCCCCTCAAAGCCCGAGTGGCTAGATGCAAATGATTGGTGGAGACTCAAGGAGGAGGCTATAGATTCTCCAGGGGATGTTGAAGATAGGAGCGCGAGGCAGCGAGGGCATGACTGGAGGCAGGGGTGATCCATCATCTTGGGAGTGGCACGGCCACAAGACTTATTTGGAGGATTTTGCAAGTTTTTCTTTTGTTATTGTCACTTTCTTTTTTACAATATCGCTTGTACTGACAATCGCGTTTCTAATAGTTGTATTTTGTTTTTCTTTGCAGCACTCCATTACAAACCACGATCCCACCAGCCCAGAGACTTGATATGCAGAGAGACACGGTTTCACTATATTGATTGATAGACTGTATGCATGCGGCGGCCTAGTAAGTCACTCATCTTTCTTATCTGTAGATACTATTTTTATTAAAATGCATTATATATGGTGGACTGATGTGTAGACGTTGTTTTTTTTTTGTAGACTTTGTTTGATGCTCCTTATAAGCTCAATCATCTAGGAGAAAAGGAACTAGATAAGTTGAGTGCAACCATTTATATGGCACAATTTTGTATTTGTAGTGATTATTATTTAATACATCAAATCTATTCGTGTCTAAAATATCTTGACATTCTAGATCGCTCAACCTAGGTGATAACTATAAGTCAACCATTGCTTCCTCCTTGCTTCTTCTTTTGATGATAATTGTGACTCCTCCAACTTGCCTCATAATCCTTGATAATAGTTTTCTTGTTTAACCCACAATTACATACTCCATATTTGCGTTGTGTATCACTCTTGGTTATTGAATTTATCAATGCTTAGCACATCCAATTTGATTGGTGCTCCATTTTGATTGACTGAGTGATTGGTTGATTGATTGATTGATTGATTGAGAGAGAGAGAGAGAGAGAGAGAGAGAGAGAGAGAGAGAGAGAGAGAGAGAGAGAGAGAGAGAGAGAGAGAATGTGTATGTGTGTGTGCTCGCACGCACATGCACGTGAGTGGGAGTAACGATATTCGTAAATGCATTTGCATTGATTGCAAAATATATATAATTGATAACACATGAATCACATATATAATTGATTACAAAGTATTTCTTGAAAGTGCTAGTGTGGTAGTCACATTGCCAATTCACAACTTCCAAGTGGGTATTTGGCATAAGCTTCAAGCATCTCATGCGCGCCCAATAAAATTCACACCTTAGAAACTTGAGTAGCGTCCAATAATTCACACCTTAGAAACTTGAGTAGCATCTATATCATTTTGATCAAATTTAATTACGTGAGCACAAATTACTTGTGCACGTGTTTGAGCAAAAGTAGAGATGTCTAATCTTTCAGGGTGATCAGAAGCAACCAATGACACTGAAAGGCAGCTGATGCTGCAGCTGCACTATCTGCACAAAACCTGTCATGAGCATGCATGCAATTGTGCCATTGAAATGGGTGTCTTCTTGTAATTTTGAAATCCAATCAGACATCGAGGGAGGCGTGTAATCAATAATGCAAGCTGCAGGAGGCCCGGAATATGATCATAATCAACAATTAGACAATGAGGCTGCAGGTGGGTGAAAGATTTTCTGAGTGGTCTCTAGGAGCTCATCCCAGAGCGAGAGAGTATTGGAGCTGGAATATGATTCGCCATGTGCAGGCTGTACGAGAGCTGGAAGAATACTGACGCGATTGTGATCAGCATCCATGTGGGAGGGTACTGCAGGAATGACGTTATTGGTATTATAATTGGGTAATGGAATAATATATGCTTGGGAGTTGGCGTTGCTGCTCTGATCAATATCACAGCTGGCCGGATGGTGAGACCACGATGAGGATCTGCTGCTCCTTCTGATCTGGTCTGTCAAAGGCGGCAATATTGAACGATCTGAGAATCGCTCTGACCCAAAAATGGGGTAAGGCCCGCCGGCCTTATAATTCGTGGGATAATTCACTGATGGACTGACACTCAGTCGATGCTTGATCCGATATTCATGATCAGTCCTGCTAATCGGCCTCTTAGCCTCATAAGCAATACATTGAGACTGTGTACTTGATTCATCTCTCGACCTTGGCATGATCGTTAATGTCTCCTCGCCCTCCTCCTCCTGCATATGATCCTCCACCTTTGGTCTGCATAGCCAACATATTAATCCCAGCACATCTCAGATTAATAATCAAATTATAGTAGTAGCAAACAACTCACATGCGCCTTTGATCTCAGTACCATGTTTATAATTATCTTATTGTAATTACTTAGTGCAACACTGTGTTCCCACATTCTCTTCTTGCCAATTTTCATGTCTTTGGCATCATTATGAAGCTCGCGAGGCTTCACCTTGCTCGCTTCGCATCTTCGCAATCAAAGGGTAGCAGTTGCACTATTGCCTTTCATAATCTAATGTGTTTTTAATTATGTTATGACCATTACTTAGTGCAATGTTGTGCTCGTACCTTCTCTTCTTGTCAAATTTCATGTCTTTAATCATAATACTTTGGTATCATATACCACCAATTAACATGCCACATTTTCATGATGTAGTACGTCATGTCATTAACATGGTTTCTAGAGAACTAGAACAAAGACACGCATAACTAGAAGGGGATACTTGACTCGGTTGGAGCATACAAAATTTACTTTGAGAGGGATATTGGATGTCCATATCCATACTTTTCTATAGATTTCTAGGTATGCTAACTCTAGTCTCCAAATGGTTTTTGAGGAACTCAAATTAGAGGTGCCTTTTGTTCTCCAACAAGTTGGAAAAGAGGCCAAAACTTTCAACATTCTAGGATTAATAAACTAATGGCCGAACATTACAAAATTAGAGAGTGGTGGTTATTGAGCACTCTTTCTCCACATATGTTTAGTCAACTTAAATTATTCTTATATATAAGGATCTAATTATTTATAATGCTATTTCAGGTTCAATAACCAATCATGTGCCAAAAAGCTACTACAAGGAGTTGTGTTGACCCCTCGAAGGAAGTAAAATGTGTAATAAGCAATCATGTCTTTTTGGAGAGTCGTGTTGTAAAAGGCATTTTTTGAGCTCTCAACTAAGAAATGCTAAGGCATGTCTAAGAAGCTAGAAGTAGAATTATCTAAGGTTGGTGAAAAAATTGTAGATGTTGACTAATGTGTTGAGCTATGCTTCACTTGATCAAAAGTTACTTGAAAAGCTGGGTAACCCATTTCTAGCTTTAAAAGCAAACAAGTCAAGAGCTAGACTAAAGTGAATTTTATAAGCATCCATATATGGACAATTATTAGCTGCAATTGGATGTATGCATGATGATGCTCTGTTAACTTAGATGGTGCTTTCAATTTTGAGTAGTGCATTATATTGATACTCGCTCCTTAGAAAAGGAAAATAGGAATCTTTTCAAAAAAGAAAAGGACTTGAAAAACTTTAAATGGTCAACATTTATCTCAACAAACCATGTTTGCAATGTAAGTGTTGAATTTTCTCAATCTATCAGGTCTTCATGTGGCATGGACGTGTAGAACTAGGTTCACTTTTTTCTTGTTAATCCTTTTTTTAGATGAATTGGAAGGTGCAAGAATTCAACCTATTGATTGAGATACTTTGAGAAGTGAGGGAGTGTGAGTTTGGATATGCCTTTGGGGTATCTTTAGATTGTTCCTACCATGAAGCTAATTTGTTGAAAAAGGATGTATGGGCAGCACCTCCACAAAGCAAATAAAAAATAGAAAATAGGAGGTGTCTAAACAAAAGAAGATTTTCTACTAACCATTTTATCATCTTTATTGTAAGGGTAGAGTGGATAGTGGAAGAGTCCAAGACCCGATGATTTTCAAGGTATCCAACATGCAATCAAAACTTGGATTCTTGACTTGTGTCCTTTGAGGAATCAATATTGGGATAGTTTCTACCATGCTCTCTCTCTCTCTCTCTCTCTCTCTCTCGACTCAAACTAATACTCATAAAAATTTCTTTCTCAACTAGTAAAAATAAAGGCAAGTTCCCAAAGCAACCATTTTGATGTCCACAATCTATATTTAAACTAAGGCTATGTTCATAAAGATGAATAGTGGCAAAGATATATCAAAGGGGTGTGCTTTTAACATGGTAAACCCCAAGTGGCTAAGACCTCCTTCCTCTTTCTTTTGAACCTACCCTCTTTCTACCCCCCCCCCCCCCCCCCGAAAGAGCCATGGCACTAAGAAAAAAGCTCTCTTATCACACATTGTCTCCGGCTTCATAGTTCATTCAAAAGAGGGGAAAGGATCTCGTCATGATTTACACTGCCACTACCTCTGTTTGAACCCAGCTTATAATGCACAATCTATATGAAATGCTAACTTTTTTAATAAAATACTAAAGAAATCCGAGGATAACAAAAATTCTAACCGATATTGCAGCATGCGCACACGATAAGTAGACACAAGAGACATTAGGAATGTACCCGAGCATCATGAGGTGGCCGGCCATGGAGCTCATGGCTCTGCTGTCTGGCAATGCCACTCCGAGCTGGTCCGAGTAGCCTTCCTTTCTCCTCCTTCTCCCCTTCCTCCTGCTGATCAGTTCCATGTCATCATTACCTATAATATCATTGCTAGCAGCAGGATTTGCGCCCTTCACCATTAATCTGTAATTGTCAGTCGCCGTTGCAGCCCGTTGATTGTAATTAGCTTTAGTAAGAGGATTAATAGAAATCAGAAGCTGACCCTGATCTTGATCAGCAGCTGGAGTATAATTTGGATGATCTAGATTGTAAATTCTGTCAATATGGCGTTCATTCAGCACCTGATCTTTATTGCTGAACATATTAGTACTCGTCAGTGGCGCATGATGACGATGATCATGAGTAATTCTGGTAGCCCAGGGCTTGATCATACGGGGTTTGCATCCTGCTACCGGCGGCACTACTGCATCGCCATTGATGGGATTCCTCTGCCTCATTTCTTTCATCATATGAGGTCGATCATCGCCTTGCATCATCACATCGATAGAGGAACTCCCCTTACATGATGCGTGCTGTAGAAGGCCCAAGCGTTTAGGCTTCCTCTTTGAGGAGGAGGAGGAGGTAGAAGAAGAAGAAGCAGAAAAACTAGGCTTAAAGGAACCGATCTTCTTAGCATAACTAGTACAATTATTACGATCATCAGCATGGTGTATCATCCTGGTAGGATATAGTGCAACCGGCCCTCTATGAGATGATCTTATGACTGCATCATAATCAAAGTACTTTTGCTGCAGCTGATCTTGATGATGTTGACGATATGAATCATTGCACCTAATTGAGGGATCGGGCATACTGGAAATATGACTAGACATGAGCTCCACAATAGTGTCACCAGGCTTGATCATGGCCTTCACCTGCTGATCATCACCAGTGCCATAGCTGCTACCAACCATATTATTAGTCTCCAACTGCTGATCCTGATCATGATGATCTGGGTGCAAGTCTGATTCCAGCTTCCTGATAAGCAATGGATCAGACCTGATGTTCTTTGTGTCCAGGTGCTGATCATCATAATCTTGGTACAGGCGTTCTGATTTGGCCTGTACCAATTCCTCACACCTGGTCATATTGGTGGTGTCCAGTTGCTGATCATGATAATCCTGGTACAGGTTTGTTTCCTGAAACAATTTCTCAGACGTGTTATCAGTACTATTGGTGTCCGGTTGCTGATCATGATAATCCTGACAGATGTCTGATTCCCGATCAGGCCTTATATCCACGTTGGACATACTATTAAGGCCAGAACCAGAACTGTCAGTACTGCTTATGGTACTTGCACTCAAATTGGAGTCATTAGAGGTGCAGCCTGGTGGTGAACTTACACTAGCAGAGTTAGTAATATTCAAGAGTACCAACTCGTCTGGCTTTTCTGCCATATTCCCAAGCTCATCCCTCTCTCGTTGTTCGTTATGAATTGGACCTTTCTCAGTACGGTTAGCCATGCCTTGAACAATTAAATCATCAGCCCTTAGCCTCTCAACTGGATTATTGCACCCTATGAGGTCCTTCTCCACATGATCATATTCATGAGCTCTTACCTCACCAGGATGATCGCACAAGCATAGCTTTCCTAATGCCTCAACACTATTAGCCGTGATACTTTCAGCAACTGCTCTGCTATAGCTCGAGCTAACTGTGCCTTGGCCATGAGTATGATCTTCTGATGGTAGGTTTGTCTTGCAGTATTCGTTCTGAATATCCTGACTACTCAGGATTATGTCCGTTTGCTTGGATTGAGCTGGATCAATCTGACAGTTGGAATTTGTACTTGCGTCAATCATATCAGCCCCAACAGTGCCAGGACTAATCTCAGACTTCCTTTTGTCACTATTTATCATCAAATCCTCGTGATCAGCACCAAAATCTGCTGCAGCTGCCAGGCCTTCATGCACAGTAGTACTATCACTGCTCTTCAAGCTATCGAGATCATCAAGATCGTTCTTTGGAATGTCAAGACTGGTAACATTATCATCAAGTACAGCAGCTTGCCTCGGTGCAGCCTGCAGCTGCAGCTCATGCAGGTGCTTATGATCATCTACAAGAGTACACGAGTTTTTCACAGGAGGCATAGCATGGATCCATGCGTTGTTATCTGGAAAATAGAGGAATTTACATGTCAATGGCCAGCTCAATTACCTTTATGCTTATGATGAGATAATGTGAGCTTAGTTTTCAGATAGAACCCATTTATTGTGAGCTTAGAGGAATTTACATGTCAATGGCCAGCTCAATTACCTTTATGCTTATGATGAGATAATGTGAGCTTAGTTTTCAGATAGAACCCATTTATTGTAATTTACCCGGAGAGGTACCAAGGTTGTCCAGTACTATCCTCGAGCCTTTGAGAACGTACTCTCCCTCTCGTCCAGGCATGATCAAATCATTGTCCGATATGTCTTGCCACACGTACAATCCATCCTTGTAGTACCTTAATTATACAAAGCAAACGCATATTGCATCACCAGTGATAAAAAGGACTCTTGTAACCCTAAACCATAATTAATTCATTAATCAAGGCGCACATCATCACCTTTCATGCCTGCAAAATTATTCTGTATTAACGCAGGTGCACCACACATCTAAGAATTAGGAGGAATATTAGCGTTGCAATTACCTTTTGTAAGACCAAGAGAAAGATGCTGGCATGAAGCTCCCACGTACCAATGCGAGTCTCTTCTTCACATCTATATAATCATCATGAATTGCAGGAGATAGCAAGTTTTCTAGTTAGCTTGATGTCAAGTCTGCTGGGTAATACAAGATCTATCCATATATAATTAGGAGCTGTGATGCTGATGAAATAAGTGTCTGCACCTCACCTCGGAGGTAAAGCCCTTCGTCAGAATTAGTAGAGACGGGCACTTCCAGCAGATGGGGCTGCTCTAGCTGGCCTTCTCTGCTGAGATAGTACACGATGTGCATGGTAATCTACAATGGTGGAGCTCCGGCAATTATTATCTGATCACGTACACGTACTGCGATCACTAATTATCAGAATCAAAGCATGATCGCGGAATTCCGGAGCTGGATAGAGCTATAGTTATGGATGCCATGCTCCTGCCGTGATTATGGATGCTGCAATACAAAGACGAATACTAGAAAGAAATGATCAGTTCAAGCTGTTTCAGCGGGCGCAGTGGCTCATTAACTGATCTCTAATCCGGAAGTTAATCGAGCTATTCAAGCTAATCAAATAGGTGGTAACGAGAGGACATACAGAAGAGAAAGATGCAATTGGGAACTAGAGACGGCAACCACAAAGAGCCGTCTTTTACAAGCAATCATGGCGTATATTATTAATATAACTGTGAGCCAAGAGACTATAAGATAAGGACTACATAGAATGATCATAAAATGAAAGAAGGTATAAAATCCTCTTGTGTGAACGTCAACCCTTGGAACCCACAAAAGGCGTAATCTTCATCTGGCTTGTACTTTTGATTGTAGTCTTTCGAATATAGAGATTTTGCCGCTGGTTTAATACTCACATATTGGGTGTGCATCAGCTAATTAACCGGCTATATTTAACTAGTGTCAACCACGGCCGGCAACTAATTTTTGCAAGTGTACGGATACACGTTACAGGCCATACCCTTCGTTACACCTTGGTTCAAGCTTGTGGGTGATAGATGTTAAGTGGACGGCAGTACAGTACTTAGTATTCATTATAATAGCCGAAGGACTAATGGGTTTCATTAAGCTTAATAATGGATGTAGTCTTATCATAGATAATTAACTTTTTTTTTTTCCCATCCAAATTGGGGGGGGAGGGTGGGGCATCAGATTATATTAGTGAAGAGCAAAAAGTTTATACAAAACAAAAAGGGGGGGGGGTGAACCGCCGAGGGACTGATAATGACATCATTACAAGATACAATCGAAGGCTGTCCAACAGATTAGATTGCAGGTTGATTCAGGGCTCGAATAGAGTTAATATTTTCCTTGATGTTATCAACTAGGTCACCCGATCTAGATAAAATGAGGTGGGTAGCATCAAATTCATCCTTGTTGAGAGACTGCATCCTTTTCAGTTTCGCTAGCTGGTGGCGGTTGAGGGGTAGTTGGCGCACATCCTCAGGTTTGTCCAAGTGAGCCAATTCAGCGTCATTCAGAATCCTTGTCAGCATCAGTAGAGTATTTAGATGCTTTTTTGCGATTGATTTCCTAAAAATTAATATAAGCAAACAGTATGTTCAGGCTTGGGACCTGGCAAGCACCTTTAAAAAAAACCTTGTTTCTCATTTTCTATATGATCCAAAAGAATTGAACTCTTATGAAGTTCCAGACAGAAGACAGAAACCCCCCAGAGTCCCCTAATAGTAGCTACTTCCAGGAGGGAGTCCTCCCCATTGCACCAACGAGAGGGCTAAGAACAGCCTTGGATAGCGGACATAGCAGAAAGAGGTGATGGATAGTTTCCACCCCTTGCATGCACCTAGAACATACACCTGTCGACAGTCCTGCTTGATAGGAATTTTCCCCGGTCTAGATGGCTTTATGAAGAATCAACCACAAGAGTACCGACATTTTTGGTTCTATGGCCCGGTCCCATACTTTGATGAATTTAAATTTCCATTGACGCCTGTCAAGAGAAACACACCATCTCCTGTTCAACACAATATGCAGAGGGGGATTCAACGGAGGAATAATCATATGAGGGTGACAGATCTTAAACCCCCCCATCCAGCCGAAGGCTCTTAACAGGACCTGCTGTCGGAGATCCAGTTTCCACTTGTGGTCTTCTGGAAATGATCTAATCCTTAAGTTGATTAAAGCTAGTTCCCAAGGTCTTAGGGCGTATTGCAGGATCAGCTGGTCATTTGATTTCCAATCTGAACAAGTGGGGCCCCACAAGTCTTTCCATCCGGAAAGGCCCTTTTTGTGGCACCTGAGTGCTAACCTTTGGCTTCTCATATTGATTGCCTCTATTTGCGTAACTACCGGCCACCAAATTGAGTCTTCTCTCCAAACAGCCCAGGAGTAGTTATTTTGCCAGAACACCCTGAGGTTCGGGCGGTTTTTGTTCCATGCTCTCCAAATACTTTTGAGTAGGTCAGACCCTCTGGGATGAATGGGGAATGGGCTGAAAAATATAGTAATCCAAGGGAGGTTGGTCCACCCCTTGTTCCTTTCCAGGGAGAATTTGTCAAGGTTACGAAATAGCAGGACAGCCCACTCCTCATCAGGCCACTCCGGTGCCCTTACTAGCAACTTAACAGCCAATTTGTCAGCCCAAGATTTGAGGTTTTTGACCCCTAGACCTCCCTCACCCCTTTATCGACAGCAGATATCCCATTTTACCTTAGAAGTGGATTTTTAAAAGAGATTACCCGACCAAAGAAAATTTCTGCATATTTTCTCTATTTCAGCTAGATGTGCATTTGTTGGTTGCCAACAACTTAAAAAAAAAAGGACATAGGCAGTCAAGAAGTGATTAATAACCAGGACTCTCCCAGCCAGGGAACCCTGGAAACCCTGCCATCTTTCAAGCTTGACTTTGAATCTTTCCAAAATCCAGTTCCATCTTTGCTTAAGTGTGACCTTGAACCCAAACGGAATACCCAGGAGTCTGAAAATTTCTCCATCTTTGAGTTCTTTGCAACTGTGTTGAAGGAGCCAGTCTGGGAGAGAGTGGGAAGCCGCCCTAATCCCAGTTTTCGTGTGGTTGATACGTGACCCTGATGCCTGGCAAAAGGTTTCCATAGCATCCCAGAAGGCTTGGAGCGTGTCCTCGTCATTAAGCATTAGGGCATTGGTGTCATCAGCAAACTGTGATAAACATTGCTGACTAGAGCCCCTTGGGAGTGGGATGGCTTTAATGGCATTTTCCTGTATTCTACCTTTGATCAAACAATTAAGACTGTCAGCACTGATTGCAAACAAGAGAGGGGCCAAGGGGCATCCTTGCCGAATAGACCTATTGAGCTCAAAGTGTAGTGATAGTTCTCCATTGAGAGCGACTTTGGCTCTCGCATGCCCGAATAGAGTGGCAACAAAGGAGATTAGCCCAGGTCCAAATCCCATCTTTTCCAGAGACAACAGAATAAAGGACCACTCGAGGCAGTCATATGCTTTATCAAAATCAATTTTAATGAATACATAGTCCATGCCCTTTTCTTCAGCATGTTCAATCCCTTCCCACAAAGCAATAACCGCCTCGAGGATCCTCCTCCCTTTAATGAAACCCTTTTGTTCTGAGCTGATCCATTGCATTAACATAGGTGTGATCCTCAGAGCAACCACCTTAGCAAAGATTTTATAACAAGTAGTCAACATCGTCAAAGGCCTCGCCTCCAGTTGGCAAGGACATCCTTGGGCCCTCTCTTGTGAAGGAGCTTAATGATGCCGGTATTAATGGAATATGGAAGAGCTTTGTGGTGCACAGATAATTAACTTTAGCTAGAAGACAGTACACTAATCAACTTGCGATGATCTCAGCTTACTCTACACTTTAGTCTAATTATCATAGGTTATTAACCTTAGCTAGAATTAAACAATCCACTAAGTAAAGCGTACTCTCTTGTGGTGATGGCTTAATGGCAATAATAGAGATTAGCCGAAAGGAAAAGGAATGCCAGGGGCAATCATTCTAGTTTTTATGGTTGTCGTGTTATGGACACAAAGGTCGCACAACGGCGTCATGCAATTCCCGGGCTAATCATTAAATAATTAATCACACGGCCTAAAGGTTAATAAAGCATAATTACTAAATCCAAGTACATTAATTTTGCCTCGCTCCCAATCGTACTTTTTTACGTATTTAACGGAAATTGAGACCGAAGCATCAATCAGGAATGAGAAAATCACAATTTGGACGTAATCGGGCCAGCAAATGTTCTTAAAGGCCTTAAAAATCTGCCTTGTTTGTCAACGTGGATTCTCGAGGCTTGCAATATTGAGCTTCCAGCACACGCAACAAGCTTACCCTGCAGTGAGCATTGATTAACAATTGCTAGTTCCATTAAATATGCAACAAACGATCGGATTTCAATTCTGGGCTGACTTCGATGGGAAAACCATAGATGCGGTGGTTTGAAGTTTGTAAGCATTTTGGAAGTTCGCGCAATACTGCAGCAAAGTTTGCCGATATCTCACGGTCGATCTCTTATATGCAACTCCCAAGTTTGATATGAGAGAGAGAGAGAGAGAGAGAGAGAGTGTGTGTGTGTGTGTGTGTGTTTTTTTTCCTGGGCTGTATAGCTTGGGATATGGGATCGATGACTAACGTGAAGATTAGATCTACCACTAGGATCCATTTGATTTACCTTATACCTATTACCTATTGCTAACGAATTCTTCTCAATGCGAGGGGTAAAATTTAAATAGATGTATTAATATTCATAACGCCAAAAGGCATACCTGCATCGGCATTCTTCCATTACTCGAGGGTGGATATACCCAAAAAGTAGACAAGCTAATATTTGAGCATTTAAAAGTTTCTCTTAAGTCTCTTGGACTTAAGCTTTCCAAAGAGGGAGACTATCTCACAACCCTTACAAAGAACTCTTAACTTTCTAGCCATTATGTTTCTAAACCACCTCATTACTCTTGGACTAAACACTTTAGTCACATGTTGTAGCCCCAAGGCTTCTTTTCTTATAATGCAGTTATATTGATATAGAGAATATATATCTTAACCTTGATGGTAATGCTACATAATCATGTTGACTATTTCCTCTTTAAGGCTTTAAAAATAGCCTTAAATATCGAGTCTTTCTTTCCTATTCCTTTAAAGGCACAATCAAAATCTCTTCAAAGGAGTGAGCTTAGAAGTCCTGCCAAAAATGATCGAATTTCTATGTTTCCATAAACACCTTATGACCGCTACTCTAATTACACTACATATCTTGAGGGATCCTTCATTAAGAAGTATGTCGATCCTTGCAACTTTACTGATAATAGCCAGGTCCTCCCATGCAAGACCACACCATACTCCTCCTTGTATGGGGCTATGGGTGATTGCATGCATGCTTATCTTGGCCCAAGGCTGGTTAGAATTCATTTTTTCTATTAATCTCAATAATAATCTATCATCTTTATCTTTGAAAGGCTCAAATCCATAGCCTCCTTCATTCATGTCTATTGTTATCACATCCCATGACATTGTGTGGCTTGCTTGGCTATCATTCTTGGACCACATAAAGTCTTCCACCTTTGCAAATTTTCCATGATTTCATCCTTCAACTACTTAAATCGTTGACTTGAAGAGATACTAAGCTCTGGAGGATCACTGATACATCTAAATATATCCTCTTATTGACTATTTTCATTCCACAGCTATGAAGCCAAGTGGGAGTATCATTCAATTAGAAGTCACTACAAGATATAGGCCTCATACCGATGTTCAAAGCGACGAAAATGTTCATAAAAAAATTACTCCGGTTGTCAGTAAACGCATCGGTATTAGCGTCTCCATGAAATCGTCGTAATTAGTGTTGGTATTTGTGACACAAATAATGACGCAAATTGCGATGCCCAGATCTATGAAGCCAAGTGGAAGTATCATCCTATTAGAAGTCACTACAAGATACAAGCCTCATATCGACATTTAAAGCCATGAAAATGTTCATAAAAAATATTACCCCGGTCGTTGCTAAAGGCATCGCTATTAGCGTCTCCATGAAACTATCATAATTACCGTCAGTATTTGCGATACAAATACTGACATAAATTGCGATGCCAATAGCAGCGTGTGCAGTAAATTTGCGATGCTAATAGTGATGGTTATAGAGGAAAAAAAAAATCTATGGCATGGCAGCTAGCACTATGTGATGTATTTATATCCTACAAATGGATTACATGTTAAGTGTGCAATGGTTGTCAAAATGAGCGCAAAATGTGCTTGAACCCACAAGACTGATACATAGAATAAATAGAAGATCATTGATGAAAACTCATGTAATTATGGCAAGATACAAAGGATGATAATAATATAGTATATAAAAGATGCCTGCATTAATCACATGACCAAGAAGGAAGAGGATGTGCGCTCCATGAATCCAAGTGCGAGCTATAGATCCTCGCCATCTGAAAGCTCATCCCGACGCAAAGAAGCATGGAATGGAGTCTGCAAAATGAACAACTACACATTTGTCCACCATACATAATGCATTTTAATAAAAATAGTAACTATGGTCAAGAAAGATGAGTGACTTATTGGGCTCCCATGTGAATACAGTCTATCAATCAATGCAATGAGACCATATCTCTCTGCATATCAAGTCTCCAAGCCGGTGGGATTGCGGTTTGTAATGGAATGCTGCAAAGAAAATATAATACAATTGTTAGAAACATGATTGTTAGTACAAGCGATATTGCAAATAAGAAAGTGAGAAGAACAAAATAAAACTTACAAAGTTCTCTAGATAAATCATGTGGCCGCCACTCCCAAGATGACAAACCACCCATGTCTCCAGTTGTTGCCTCCAATTGTGCCCTCACTGCCTCCCGCTGCTGTCACTAATGTCTTGGAGAATCTGTAGTCTCCTCCTTAAGTCTTTACCAGTCATTTGCGTCTAGCTACTTGGGCTGTGAGGTGCCACTCTTGAGTGCCTTATGTGTATCCGATTGTTTGTGTGACATGTATGCACACATGCACTCCATCATCCAGCCTATGGAAAACCTCTCTTCCACACTGGTACCAGAAACTTCTCATGCAAGGATGCTACTACGTAGTCTTTGCTCCCCTCAGGTATGTTCTTTCAATGGTTCAAGATGTTGTGCCGAAAAACTTGTTGGCACAACTCTCTCATATGAGACATCACCCTCCTCCCCTCATCATTCATGATCACGGCTCCTGTCCTGTCATCTACAAGGTATCTATACCCTTTGGGGTATGTGTAAGATGTGTCTTCTCCCACCTATAACCACGCTCCCGGGCATAACCACTACAACAAAAAGACTCCATAGACACGCTTGTAGATGCAATATTTGAATTGTGAAAAAAAAAGTCGAGCGCGTTTATTAACGCGTCTATTTTTGCGTCTACAAAATCGCTTCTAAAAGTGCGCTTATAGGCAGAAGTAGACGCACACTTAGACGCGCCTATAGACGCAGGTATAAACGCGCTACGTAAATATATAATCATATTTATAAAAAAGTGGATATATTCATATTGTGCGTCTATACACGCGTGTATCTACATGTCTAAAACCGCGTTTACTCTGAAATTTTTTTGACGATAATAGACACACATTTATCTTGCAATTTAGACGCGCTGATAGACGCGCAGAATATAGGTATGAAAAAAAAAACCAGAGAGCATGTCTCTGGTTTTTTCCCCCCCATCAACATCAAATTGCATACTTAGGGAAAACAGAGAAAGATTATTTTGAAGATTGGATACTGAAAACAAAACAATGTATGTAGCACACGAAATTTCATATATATAGATGAAACGTTTTTACATTATGAGTTCTAGTGCTTGTGACGTCATGATCGCAAGCACTAGCTGAAAGTAATACATATCAAAAATGAAAATTACAAGCCAAGGGGAGGCATGCATGCATGGGGCTCCTCTATATCTCCTCAGAAGAGGCATCATCATCGCTACCACCACCGCTGCCTATGCCGCTACCGTTGCCGCCACCGCTACTGCTAGTCCCTCCTTTGCTATCCTCAACTGCATCAGGGTTTGCCTACACAAAGGATTAAAGTATATAAATACCATTACAAACAATAAATCATATTGATCTATACTTTTCATGTAAAAAATAAAACATACCTCTTCTGGTGGTGGAATCCTCATGGCGCAATTATATTACTCCTCAGTGATGAGTCCCTCCTCGTAGAAATGCTGCCAAGTGGACGCCCGATTATGACCTCGATGGTAGCCTACCTCTCTAGGAGTAGGTATCCTACCAACAATATGGAACTACAAAATAATTTGAACATACAACGTATTAAAACACACTGCATAATGAAGTGAAATAAATTACAAAATTTAATTTAAAAAAAGAAATCAAATAATACTTACAAACTCAGCCTCCCATGACTCCCTGCCACCCGATCCATAATGCGACGATCCCATGGTTGCCATCTGGATATTTCGCGCCTCTGCATGCTGGCGACTTGTCATTTTCTCCGTTGCTCTCTTCTTGGCCTCTTTCCACTCCTTGCGGTGGCAATTGGGTGGTTGGCCATATCCAGGGCGCCCCTGCTCTTGTCTTCGCAATGACTCCTTGGCACGCGTCATAAGGTGAGACCTCTTGTTATGAAGTGCGTCTCTCACCTTTGACCGTCCCCAATCATCTGAGAATCGTGAATTCTCGGGATTAGGGTACCTTTTATGTACTGCCCGCAACACCTCTTGCCACAAACCATTTTTTTGGTGCTTGAAGGGATTCATGTAATCTTTGTATGTGGCATGCATGACACTCCTCAAGTAGGCTATCACTTCCCTCCCCTCGAAGTCATGCAAGATACCACCAACATCAGTGATAGAGTAGTACATTTGTGGAGGCTCACCTCTCTCATTTTCCGGTGAGGGTGATTGAGAGCCACCACCTAGGCAACCCCCACAAAGCCCTCGACCTCCTCGTCCTCCCGCACCACTCTCCCTCCTCCCTCGACGTGCATTACCCTCTACCTCACTCGATACACGTGCCTCTACAGATGTACGTGCTTCGGTCGATCCATGTACCTCAGCTGATCCTTGTGTAGGCAAAGATGTGATAGGTGTCCCAGACATCACACTGAAAACCTCATCTGCAGTGGGAGGGCGATCAAGATGATTGGTCATATCCCCCATGAATTGCTCCTTGTTGAATGTGGTACTGGAGGATCCAGGATTCCACATCTACACAAGAAAAATCATATTACCCTATGTGGATAAAACATATTACATACAGCGTCTATACCTGCGTCTCTGTGCACGTCTATACCTGCGTCTCTGTGGGCGTCTGTCAGCGCGTGTATCCTCGTGTGTACACTGCAGAGCACATGCGCCCGCACACGCACTCAAAGACACGCCCCCAGAGAAATGTTTTCCGCGTCTACATATGCGTCTACACTGAGATGTAGATGCGCTATCAGATGCGCTTGGTCAGCTGATTTTAGCAGACGACCACCATTATTGATTTACAAAATGCAATACATAATGGAATCACAAATCCTAAATACATAGATAGAGCAGAGAGAGGAAGATAGAGAGAGAGAGAGAGAGAGAGAGAGAGAGAGAGAGAGAGTTACCTTGGGTGTTTGGTGTGGCGGGTGGTGGCGCTTCTTCCTTCTCCTTCTTCCTCTCCTTGGTAAGTTACCGTCCCTTGATGCTTGCTTGCTTGCTTGCTTCTTCTTCTTGTTCTCCTCTCTCTTTATCTCTCTTTCTTCCTCTCCTTGGCTTTCCTTTTTCCCTTCTTGTGTGTTTGAAATGAAAGAAGAGGTGAGTCATGAGGAAGTGAGGCATGAAAAGACTAGGTGAGGCATGAAGAGACTGCATGTCAGCTAAACTCAAGCTTCATAACCGCAAAAAACGTAGGAAAGGAAAGGCGTAGTTTGAAAATAAATTATTTAGTATGATTTGAATTTTGATGTGTGCGTCTATTTTTGCGTGTATAAGCGCGTCTATTTGCGCGGATATATATACGCGAAAGTCGCGTCTATTTACACGCACGTTTAGACGCGCCTATAGACGCTGTGCTAGATGCGCCCGACTTTGCGCGTCTAACATGCACGTCTATGTCTCGTTTCTGTTGTAGTGAACTAGGAGACCCCTGTACATCTGGTGTACCCACGGGGGTGGTATCTCTCGGAGTAGCACCCATAGGGGCACCACTTGTGGACGGCTGAAAGTTGGAGTCACTGGAGTAGATGTCCCCACAAGTGTGACAAATCCTATAGGTGGCGCAATTCCACTAGAACGACGAGACGAAGACACTGCATTGGTGCCTCCACAACAACTACTTGAGCCACCCTCTCTCGAATCTGCATGAGAGCGAGGAGTAGCACATGTATCTCGAGCCAACCACAGACGCACATATATCCACGTCTTCACAGCACCCCCGCAGAACCACTCCCTCTGTCCGGGCCCTATCTAGAGCGCCGACCTCGTTTTACTGGAAACTGAAGTATCAAAGCGTTCTGAAGTAAATATAACAAAATGACTTGATGGTGTGTGAGGTAGCTCCTGGTCTGCCATATCTCTGAATCGAGCCATCTGATCTGGAGACATATATGTGAATATCCCCTACAACTCCTCGTTGCTCATCCCTCGGCTCATCCTGCTCCCCAAATATCGTCAAAGGTCACCTGCACAAACAAAAAGTGATGTTAGCATAATCAATATAAAGATTCAAGCAAAGCACGGGAATATAACTTTGAAAAAAATGATATTACTTAAAATGCATATTCTAGAGTACCCTTATGAGCGATTTATCAACGAATTGAGTAGGTAGATACTGCAAGTATGATGTAGCCTATGGTCCCATGTCAATCTCCTGGCACAACTCCGCATACACTAGAAGGTCGATACACAGGTCACCATAGAAGAATGAGTCCACTTTGTTCTCAAAGAATTCTTGGCCTCCTGTCTTTCCATCATTGTTACCTAATTTTGCCTCCTCTACACGCTCCAAGCCATCTTTGACCTCCACCCCTTGCAATATCAACCCCTCCATCTGCATACTATCCTCATCTACGCTGGGAACATTGTTTTCGTCATACACTCTTGCACTCTGGGGAGCTGAAGACACAACATACCACTATCGAGGTTGTCGGGGGTTTGGATAGAAGATTACATGTTCAAAATCTTATATAAGAGAGATTCAACATTTGTGACATTGGGCCGGCAAGACAAACGTATCACATAGATCTATCCATATTTTCTCGGAATCTATTTTGAGAAATCCAGATGGACCCTGTCAAACGGTTGCCCTGGCTCCTTCCGATACCACTTTGAACCACTGCACATTGAATATGATCATGGATGGTAATCTACTGAGATAAAACTTTGCAAGTTTCCAAAATACTCCATCTCATCTATAACGGTATTTGGATCCATGGCTCGCCGTCAGCTCTCTTGCTTGAACTTTGCCATTACACCACAATCCGTTGTGGAGTACATTTTGTTGATACACTTGACATGAAAATATTGCCCACATGACCACACCGCACTGTATATTTTGTATTGTATTTTGAAACGGTTAGATTAGTTATCACATATAAAATCTAGATACGACAGCTTATAAAACATGTGGTCATCTTTGGACTATATCCCCTCGATAATTTCCACTTCTCAGTAGAGACCTCCATCCCTTCACGAGAGGCTGTGATCAAAGCTCCATGTTACCATCGCATAGACATAAACCACGACATCTCCTCTATGCCATCAGGATATTGAATGAGTCGATGGCACATAGTGCGTCAAAATTTTGATCGCACTTATTACCAATCTTTCCTGGCTTTCTTGTGCCTAGCAAGCCATGTCTCTATGCATGCATTGTGCCACATACCAAAACGATTCACTTCTCCTCCATTGTAGCGTCCATCATTTTTTCTACTCCATTTTCAACCACCACATCTCCGGTCACTCTATCATCATCCTTTAGCGACCATAGCATACTATTGTCTGAATCCACTGTTGGTAGCCAATGTGAAATATCCACGAAGCATACGTAGAATGTACCTAAATAACTCGATCACACTCGCATTGTTCCACCTGTATTTTGCTTGCACACTTAGGAGTGTAAGCAACATCTTCAAGTGAGATACTTGGCACCCATTATTTAATGGTATGGATGCTTCCTCTTTTAGCGGATCAGATGTCTCAACATCCATGGGCACCAATGCATTGATCATTGCCTCCATCTCAGGCTCCAAGATTGGAGAAAGGTCTGAAAGGTTGAATGTCTCCTCCGGTATTGATGGTATAGACTGATCATGCCTTCCAAGTGGCAGATTGGCTTAGGCACTTCATCCATCACATGCCCATGAACTCTTTTAACTGGCTACAATAGGTGCATTCCTCCTTGGGACAAGATGTCAGCTCCCTGTATAAATTTTATGGCCACATCTAATGTTTTTATATATGATACTTAATTAGTTTGCGAATGTAAGACATGATTGATACACACTTTTCTTACCGTTTGCCCAAAGTCTAAGATTGCATGATCAATGATCTCCGATTTAGTGTCGTACGTGTTCTATAGACAAGCGACGCTTTAGTTTGATTTTCAGCTTGCATTGAGAGCAAGAACACAGGATATACACTGAAGATATGCATTGCAATATTGAGCATCACGACCATCATCGTTTTCCATTTTGTCTACATTATGACAAACAACTGGTTTTTGTTCTCATTTTCTTTTTCTTTTTTAATTTGTTTGAGAAGGGATTTCTTCCCTTATAACTTAATAGAATTAACGTCAATCGAAACATCTTGGTTTACAATACATAACGAACTAGTTTAATATACATTATAAAGATTCCATATAAAACTTATTATAATTTAACATAAATTTTTAGAAGATATTGAGCTTACACAAGTAGAAGGAAAAGAGTCATCTTTTATTTACATTTTTCCAATAGCTAAGAGACATTACATCATGATAAGAATCCTATTATAAAGATTTACCCATGGAAATTAGATACATTAATAGTATGGTTAACCATAGATTTCTTCAAACTAAACATTAAACAACTTTTAGATTTTCCATCCACTATATCTACTTAAGGTTAGTTCTAATACAGGGAAGATAATTGGCATTGATAAAGCAATACATGTCATTCCATATCCAATACCTTTCATAATGTAGAAAGATCACAAAGTCAATCTAAGGTGTACACAAATTGATCTTCTTTCATCCAAATTCTAGAGAGTGCATGGCCTTACAAATCTAGAGACTATAGTCATATCTAGGTGCATATCTATATTTGTAATATGTCTATCCACCAAATCCTAATGGCACAAATTTATCAAGAGGTAATCAATGTAACTTCTGCTCAAAACTCCCTTGTAATAATTAAATTGCATTATCTCAAACTACTTAAGTCTACCTTATAAGGAAAGTTCACCTCAATCCCATAATGTTCAACCTAAAGCAAGCCTTAATCGTGACTATAGTCTCCTACCATGGTTATCTAATATTAGCTTAAGATAACTACTTTGCTATCATCTCTCAAACTTAAGTAGAACATTGCATTGGTTTAAAGAGAGTGAGAAATTAGGGGGAGTAATATGCATCAACCACTTTATTAATAAGGTATAGTCTCAAGTCGAACCCCCTAAAATTACATTGATTTGGATCTAGGATGACACACAAGGATAGTTGACATTCAATCATTCCTAACTTGACCTAATCTAGCATTTCAGATTTTTAATGGAATTCTCTTGGCTAACCAAGACCACTTTGGTGTATAAAAAATCCATGGGCAATTTAAACACCCCCTTCCCTTGAAGAGTGGCTTTAGTTTTCTAACTAACCTAACACAATTGATCCACCTCTCTTTGCGCTCTTTGTTTCATATTCTCTCTCCCTTCTCTTTCTTTCTCTCTCTCTCTCTCTCTCTCTCTGTCTCTCTCTCTCTATCTGTTTCTTTGTTGCCCCTCTCTTTGTTTCTCTCCACTCCCTTGTGTTTTCTCACTTATTCTTCTCTCACCCTCCCTTTCTCTCTTTGTTTCTTTGTTATCTTTCATGTTTATTCTCTCTTTCTCTCTCTCTCTCTCTCTCTCTCTCTCTCTCTCTCTCTCTCTCTCTCTCTCTCTCTCTCTCTCTCTCTCTCTCTCTCTCTCTCTCTCTCTCTCTCTCTCTCGTTCCTTTTCCTTTTCCTTTCTTCTTCTTCCTCTCTCATTTCCTGTCTTTCTCCCTCAATGCACCTTATTCTCATGAAAAACAAACAAAAGAAGAAGAAAGAACAAGAGCAAACCAAGAGGAGGCAATGTACTCACCGCAAAGGCCCGAGGATGGATTTTTCATCTCCTCTTTGCGACGGCCCCTCTTCTTCCTTCGTGCACTTCCTTCTCTTCTTCGTAAATGGTGGTGATGGGGCGGCATCAGTGAGAAGCTCTTCTTCTCTCTCTTTCTCTCTTTCTCTTCCTCTCTCTCCCAAAGCCACGATCTCTTTCGCTCTCTCTTTTGCTCTCTCTCAAACTCTTTGAAGCAAAATACCATGCTTGCAAAGGCCTGTCGCTATACCTATGTACCCTTCTAGTGAGTATAGGATTTTTTTTAAATTTTACTCTCAAGGGGTCAGTCATAAATATATGTATGTATGTATCACATGGGTTCGATATAAGGCATTTTTAAAGTAGAATTTTTACACATTTTTCACATATAAAAGGGTTCTATATAAAGGGTTACTTATAGATGAAATAGAAAAGGATTGTGTTTTATTAAGAAAAATTCATAAATAATGATATTTATAAATAGGCCTTGAACACACCTTGTGGGAGGGGTTTTAATTGAAAGGTCATATCCATCGGGGATCAGAGAGAGACCGAAGTAGAGAATAGGAGATATAAGAGAAGAAAAAGAATAGACAAGATGTACACAAGACAAATATAAATCTCAATGAATCAAAGCACTATGTATTGATAGACTAAGTAGGTAAATAAAATCCTTATGTGGGACTTCTTGGAAGCAATCTCTAAGCATTAGATCTCCTAGAGCTCCCTGGTAGACAAAACATACACACACAAAAAACTAGCTTCTTCTCTGCTACTCAGACAAAAAATATGATGGTTCTATTAGCTCCGAAAGGGGGGTAAAACCCTAGGACGCCTACTCAAAATTCTCCTGGAGCACTCCTTCTTCTCCCCATTCTTTCGAAGTGTTATTTGCTGCCTGTAAACTATGATCACGTACGCCACGTGATTTTGGAAGCCCCTTCTTTTTGCATGAGATCTCCCAAAAATGGCTTAAAAGCTACTTACTTTTTACATGTCACCCTATTCTAGAAGTTTTCTATATCTTTTTAGGATATTTATAAGAAATAATATTAAAAATATAAAAAATAGGATAAACTTGTCAAAAAATATAGTATTTTGGAACTATCCATACTATTGACACTAACACTAATGACTTAGATGACATTGACTCGCCAGATTTGTAAGAAAGCTAGATGATGATGCACTCTAAGTTTTTTCACATTGTGTCCATGTAGCAACATGATATCCATTCCCTCTGAACCTACACATCCTACGGTATGTGCCACCGATGTACCACTCGGGTCAAACACCCATAGCATCAACTTATCGCTCATCATGCATATAAGAAGGCATCCCCCTAGATCATAGATCAAAATGACTAGCATTTTCACAACTCTAACACCATATGAAGCATCCACAAGGTCATCAGGCCTTGAATGTGCACCATATACTAAAGGTTGTTGAATCTCCATATACATGCTATAGATGCACCCATCAATAAATACATAGCAACATGCTTACTCTGGTAGAGTCCAATGCATGGAAGTTTTCTTATACCAATAACTGTGTACCACATCAAATATAAGCTGAGCCTCACTTGCATCCAACACATGTTGGCCATTATTGAAAATAGTGAAACAATCCTTATTTTGAAGTATCTTTGAATTACCGATGAAGGCCTTTAACAAAGCATCCGATACAGTTTCCAATTGTGAAGCATTATAGCTAACATCCTCTAAAGGCATATCCTTGAGCTCATAAAATGTCTAAAAAATGGTAACCGTATCTTGCAAATCATGTGCATCCAACACTTCACCAATCTTCCTCTGAGTCTCTGCATCAAGTAAAACATGAGCTTCGTAAACCTCTTTAGATGCATTAAGAAAATCTACATATGTAATGGCTGACTCTTCCACTACAAGATCTTCCAAGGCATCCATGGCTATCTTAATATCAAATTGCAACTTATATTCCAATTGTTTGCCCTTTTGTTTGCTATGTTGTTTCTAACTCTGCCCAACCTCTTCCATAACATGCTTGGAAGGTGACTGATTTGCATTTTCACATGGTATCAGAGCAGGTGTTAAGTTAATGAGTCATCATGCCACTAATTTAGTCATTCCAGTTTGAATTTTTGGCTCCCTTTCTCTTTCTTTCTTTCTCTCTCTTCTTGTTTTCTTCTCTCTCCTTCTCTCCTCACTCTCTCTCCTTGCCATCCCTCTTCTCCCTCCCTTCATCTTTCTCATTTCCCTCTCTCCCCTCTTCTCTTCTCCCACTCCTCTCCTCCACCCCCCACACCACCCCTTTCACACCTCCCTCGCAGCCGCCACCCCTTCCACACCTCCCTCATGGCCACCACCTTTGCCTAGCCCTAGAGCGATCACCTCACACCATGCCATGCCCTCGTTGCCATCACCACCTTCGCCTTGTCCTAGGATATTAGTGCCTTGCTACCCAATCCCTCAACACCTTGCCGCCCACTCTTACCTCCTTCCCACCTCCTCATGCCCATCTCAACCACCTGCCATCTACCCCCCCAACCCATTTTTCACCCTCCCGCTTGGCCTAATGCAGTCTGCATAGCTATCAAGCTTCAAGCTCTTGTTTTACTTCCTTCTCTCACTTCTGTGGCTCAAATCGTGTCACTGACTCTCTAATCTTCTCTAGCACTCAGTCTTCAGCAAGCATTCAAGTTATTTACTAGTAACGAGAGGAGATCTTAACAAGTTTCTCAACAACAAGATTCTCAAGAATTTCAAGAAACATTGCCCATTGACACTCATCTAGTGCTTTTAGCATTAATGTCAGTTAACACAATCAGCTTTGCCTCTAATCAAAACTTTTTTTTTTTGCAACTCCAGCATCAAATTAAGGAGGGGAAGACTCGGACTTGCTCAGACTTGCATCAGATCTTGAAGATTCCAACTTCAAGGGCATGATAGTCACTAAATTGCCTAGTATCTCTTGATACAAATCACCTAGTGATTCTTAGCACTTGTTCTTAACTGAAATTGGAATTGTTTGGAGCTGATTTGCTTCTGATCTTGCAATCTCAAAATGGGCAAGGATTCATCGACATCCTGATTCAATGATGTTGGATTCCATACATGGAAAACTAGGATCAAATTGATCCTAATGAAGAAATGCTTGTGGTCAATCACAAGTGGTCAAGAGAAGAAACCAAGGGAAGCTGCACTTTCATTTGTATGGGATAAAAATGATGTTAAGGCTCAAGCTATTATCAAGCTCGAACTTGATGACAACTACATTCATCATGTTGATGATTGTGAAACCTCTTACACAACATGGGATCGATTAGAAACCTTATTTGGAGCTCATTCCAAATCCTGAAAATATGGTTTACTAATTGAAAATTTTAGGCTTGACATGCAAAGTAATACCTGACTTGCAACTCATTTGAATTATATGGAAATCTTGTTGACACAACTTGCAGGAATCAACTTGAAGATTGCTGAGGACATTTGCATTGGAGTGCTTCTCAAAAGTTTTCCACCTTAGTTTGACAATGTGTCTACCACATTAATCAACATGCCAAATCCAAAACTTGTGGACATCAAAGCCTCTCTCCTAGAAGAGGAAAAGAAGATCAATAACAAAGGAGAAACAAGCATCCCAAGAGGAGACAAACAACTCCTCTATGTGAAAGGGAAGAAGAGCATAGTCTATTACTTTTGTAAGAAACTTGGGCATATTGAGAAATTTTGCTATGCTAGGAAGAAGTCTCAAAGAGCATATCTTTCTACAGTCAAAGAAGAAGAAGACAACATTAAAGAAGAAGGAGAAGAGGAAACCCAAGATCAAAAGGATAAGACTCACCGGTCCCTCTTTTGTAGCTCATTTTTTGATGATAGAATATTTTAAAGTTCAACATGTGGACTTGCCTTATGTTCCCACCATAAGCTCCTAAAACTCCTCATGTAGCCTTTACACACTACAGCCTCTACACACTTAATGAGCCCTTGTAACAACCTCTAGTTTTGTATGGTTTTTTTTTTCTTCCATGTCTACACTTATCAAGGTTCTACTCACAACAGCCTCTGTATACTCACTGTCTTTTTTGGTTGTGATTGAGGAGGGGTGTGAGAAATGTGCAATCACATCCACCACAGCCTCTTTGTATGGGACAAGCAAGGTAAAAAAACAGACTGCAAATAAAACTTTAGACTAGGTCATGCATGCACGATTTATTAAAACCACGGTTGTTGAATACCATGGTCCCTTTCCACCTATCTCCACCTACCAATACCACATAGTGTAAGCCTATAAAAGGCACTCATCCCCACACATTCAATCAGTCATTATCAATCAGTTGCACTTGCATTATGCTTGGATAATATTAGTTGAACTTCCTTGTCAATGCTTCTGCATCATTATGATTTTCTATTTGCTCATCAGTGATTCTCCATAGCATGCATTCTCAATATTTTAACAATCCACACTTCTTCTTGTAACTCTCTTAGATATCCTGACATTATCTACATCTCTCTTTTGTTTCTCTTCCACAAGTACATCTATGTTTTTCCCTTTTGCTAAATATGCATCCACTGAATATGCATCTATTGGTGATTCCCAGCTAGTTATGTCACGAATGTCTTGCCTTGCATGACACATTTCACTATCAATATCTTTTCTCTTTTCAGCTGACAAAGCATGTGTCCTTATTGCAGCCTTCGGACCAACCATCACTTGACCATGCATTCTATCCAATTGCAAATCAAAAGTAACAACATGTATATCTGCATAAGCATTTCGGAATACCAAGTCTTCCAATATATTTTGCGTACCTCCCTTTCAAAAATTCAAAGCAAGAGGCAATATTGTTTCTTGCGCATGGATCTTGCCATCTTTCCAAAAGATGAGATGTTATGCCAATGCCTCTTGATAAGCAACACAATCCTTCCTTTCATGCTACAAACTATCATACCATATACATATTTTCCTTGGTTTAGGGGCTGCTATGTGCGTCCCCTTTCCTCTTGTACTTTTTCATCCAATTTTGCAACCTTCAATGGAAGATCCCGCATGCCTTTAACCAATTCATCTAATACATCTTCCCTAATAGTGGAAACAGTAGGTGCAATCATAGGGTTAGCCACATAAGTGGGTGGCGTACTGTATATATCAAACTATTTTTTCCACAACAGTGGGCATGCTAGATACATGCAATCTTTCTCTCCCTCTATGCTTTTTTACCAATGTAGTAACAAATTCCTTAGCATGCCTTCACTTTGATTTAACCCCTATCTCTGTAGTGTGATACTCTAATAAATCATCAAGCTTCTCTTGAAGCTCAAGATCTGTTGCTTGTAGAAACAATTTAATTTTTTGACTTGCAGGAGCTTGCTGTTCTACAAGATCTAACTGCTCAAATTGACTTTCAAATTCTCTTAATAACTATATAGCCACAAGACCCTTATTGGGTTTTAGAACCCACTCTTGGAAAGTCTTGTGAGTAATCAAACTGGTGTCTTGAATGTAAAATCCTTCCCAAAGTGTCTTCTTGAAAGCTACCTAGTTAGCATTCTGCATGTACAATTCAGTAACTCGAGCTTTCAATATCATGTATGTTTAGTGACCCGTAAAAAATACTTGCTCCATGCAAGTTGAGCTACCCCAAAGAAATCCATCTTTTTAGTATAGGTATGTAAATATGCAGATACATTCCTACCATTAAACAACTTCATCTCACACTCTACTTCTTGCAAAGCATTCAACACAATAGTTTCTATTTGAGCAAAAATTTGCATTACATGTTGTTGCTGTTATTCCTGCATAAGCATATTCATATTCTACACTAGTTATGCTGAAAAACATCACTAGAAATTGTGCTTGAAGGTTCTCCATCTTGTCTTTCCTTCCAATGACCTTTCATGTTGGGTTTACCAATGTTGGAGGGGTCTTAGTCGAAAGGTCATATCCATCGGGGATTAGAGAGAGAAGGAAGTTAGTCGGAATGTATATCCCCATATTGGATATGAATTTTTTTAGTCAGACTAACTCCCATATTGGGCATAGAGAGAGTAAGTCTCGAGTGAAAATACATGAGTGAAAGCAAGAGCTATAGTAGAAGGAGAGAGAGAGAGAGAGAGAGAGAGAGAGAGAGAGAGAGAGAAGATGTGGGAACCCCAACAATCACAAGGTGTGATTGGCTTTCCCTTATTCAAATATCACTGAAAGAATAAAGAATGAAGTGATTGTGATAAGTATCCGTCACTAATAGTATATATGTGTGTAAGTACTATTAGCACAACTAATACATGGCTAGCTAGGCACATGCGTCTTTACTCCCAAAAACCTCCCACTTAAAGGAAAATGTACCCCTAGGGGGGAGAAAATGAAAAAATAGTGAAAAAGTATAAATGTACATAAATACAACAGGATGAGGAAAGACATCATCTCATCCAATGCCTATCAACTTTCTAAGGAAGGCAAAATGCTTCGGTGAGAGACTTTTCATAAGCAGATTTGTAGGATTTTTGTTAGTTTTTGGGATCTTGACAAGGTCAACAAACCTGTTCTCAACAACCTCTCTGATAAAGTGGTTATGCAACTCAATGTGTTTCGTCTTCCCATGGAAGACCAGATTCTTGGCTAATTGAATAACACTCATAGAATCCAAATACAGTATAAGGACCTTATTAGTAATGCCAAGGCCTATCACCAAACGGCTAACCAAAGAGCCTCCTTGCAAGCCTTAGGTGGTGGCTGCAACATACTTGGCCTCAGGTAGTAGAGAGAGTTGTGCATTTATGCACCATGAACATCCAAGAAACATCATCTCTAGCAAAGGTGAAGGCATAGCTAGAGGTGAACTTCCTACTATTTGCATGTCTTGCATAATCAGAGTCAATGTATTCCATGACTCTAGTATCCTTGCTACCATAACATATGTGCATAGCTCTTATGCCCTTCAAGTATCTCATGGTAGTCTTCACAACATACCAATGTCGTTTGCCAAGTGTAGCCATATGGCATGCCACAACTCTCATAGCAAATGTGATGTCAGGACATGTGGCTATCATAGCATACATCAAATTGTCCACTCTAGATGCATAATGGATCTTGGCCATCATGGTATTTTTCTCATTTGACTGAGGACAATTAGCCTAACTAACCTTCACATGAGAAGGTAGAGGATAACCAATTGGCTTACCATCCTACATATGAAACCACTCAAGAAATTTCTAGAAATACTCTAGTGGATAGATAAAAGAGTCCCTTATAAGCGATTACGCGTGATGTGCATCCCAAGAATATGTGAGACTGATCCCATGTTCGTAATCTCAAAGCTCTTTTTGAGCAGATTTTTCAAGGTATCCAACTCATCATAAGCTATCCTTGCAATAAGCACATCATTCACATAGAGTACCAAAATCATAAGGCTACTATCATGACCCTTCTTCATATATAACATGGATCCATAGAACTAGAACTATATCCCTATGAATGCATAAAATCATTAAACTTGTGGTATCATTTCCTAGGTGCCTGCTTAAGGCCATAAAGGCTCTTTCTCAAGTTGTATACTAAGTGTTCCCTACGTTTTTTTCTCAAAGCCCTTAGGCTACTACATATAAATCTCATCATATAAGTCCCCATGTAGAAAAGTTGTGTTTACATCCATTTGATAAATGTCAAATTTTAGTTGAACAACCAATGATAGTACCAAGTGTAGGGTCATTATTTTGAGGATAGAAGAAAATACTTCATTGAAGCCAACACCATGTTCCTACTTGAAACCCTTAGCTACCAATCTAGCCTTATAAGTGGGCTTGGGGTGTCCAAGGATACTTTTCAACTTGTATACCCACTTTCATGGCAATGCTTTCTTGCCACTAGGCAAAGGAACCAAATCTTAGGTATGGTTTGTTTGTAAGGAGTCAAACTCCAACTGCATAGCCTTGTCCCATGAGTCACTATCATCTCTGTACATAACCTCATCATAAGAGAGAGACTCACCTACATGTGTCACCATAACATAGTCCATGGAGGGTGTAAAGTGGTTAGGTTGATATTTAGCTCTAGTAGAGTATCTCAAAATAGATTGATCTTACATAGCATACAGATCTTGGGCCACGGGAGCATCCATTGTTGCAAGCTATCTAGTTGGTTGTACGAAAGTAGGAGACTCCTTCTAAATCACCATGCATACCTCAACTACCTGCTTAGGCTACCTATGCATCTTTTTCTCATGGAAAACGACATCATGGCTGCAGAAAACCATGTGAGCTTGTGGATTCCATAGGTGATAGCCCATCTCATATACATCCCCATAACAAAGAAAGATACATTACATGGAATTAGAATCCAACTTATTGCACTTGTCCTTGGGACCATGGTAGAATGCCTCACAACTAAAGACATGTAAATGAGCATATGATAGAGGTTTCTCAATCCATACCTTCTCTACAACATGGTAATCAATAGTAGTATAAGGCGACCTATGTACGGTAGTAATAACTATCTCAGTCCAAAAGTGTTGTGGTAAGCCTACCTGGCTAAGCATACAGTGGACTCACTCTTGAATCATTGTGTTCATGCGTTTGGCAATACCATTCTAGGGAGGGGTGTAAGGGGTAGTCAGCTAATGCTTAATAGCCCACTCATCACAAAGCTACTCAAAAGCTTTCGAGACATACTCACCTCTATTATCTGACCTTAGGCATTTCAACCTATACCGAGACTGGTTGTCAACAAGAGCAAGCCAATGCTAAAAGGTAGACAAGACATTCCATTTTTGCTTAATAGAGAAAATGCCACATACATCTGAATAAACAAGAGCCAAAGGATTACCCATGTGCTTCATGCTAAACTTCTTATGCATACTACGTGTTTGCCTACCATATAAACAATGATCATAAGACTCAAAACACTTAGTCTAGGGGACATAATATACTACAAATTGGAAAGGATTTTCATTTCTTTCAAAGATATATACCCAAGGCGATGATGCCAAAGAGATACGTATGGAGTTGTAGTCACAGCCAAAACATGGTTAATTGACCTAGATACAAGCAAGAGATAGAGGGTACTAGATTTAGCACCATATGTAATAATAAGATTCCCACATCTAATCTTCCATGAGGAATCACCAAAAGAGATAACATAACTTGCATCATCCAAGGTACCAGTAGAGATAAGGCTCTTCGTGAGAGCTAGTACATGATATACATCATGAAGAGTGAATATGCTGCATGAACCAAAACATAGCTGGACATCACCAATACCAACTACCTCCAATGCCAGTTTATTATTTAAATGGATAGATCTAGTCACCTTTATATGAAGGAAGAGACTTTTATGTCTGCACATTTGAATGGGTTTCACTCCAATATCGACCATTTAGCTTCGTAGGAGATTGAGTTCATTGAAGGATCCTTTACATTCTTTATTTCTGCTTGGTAACCTATTGCTTGAGTTATGGGATACCCTTTGTATGGCTCTATGTGCTAAGGAAGGGCTGAAATTGTAGGATGTTGAGAGTGCCCTCTTGATAGAAGTGGTAAATAGAAAGAATGTAGATGTTTTCCATACATCACATGCATTGACTATGTGAGGCTGAAAGGATGGAAACGGTCATGTAGAGACTCTCAAAAGTATTAGTCTAGGACACGTGGACAATCTCACAGTAAGTCATGTGGCCGTAAGTCTGGTCTTACTTGTTATTATTTTGAAATTGCAAGTCATATTCAGCCATAGTGCCATAAAATGCACAAAGATAAGCACAAGGGAAAGGGAAAGAATAAAGTGTAGGAAAAGGATGAAGAATGCAGCATTGTGCCTAGCAAGTCTAGCATGTAGGTTGATAGATTCAGGGGTTTGCTTTCATATGACTCCTCATAGAGAGTGGTTTCACTTCTATTGTAGTATCAACTATTTTTTCAGCCAACATGATAGTGAACCTACTTAGAGAATGATAAAATGATTGTGAACTTGTATAGCTCATCTAGTTCATCCCAATTCTTGGCCGCAATGTTTTTAGGTTTGGCACTCTCATTTTTGAGTGGTCTAACATGCACTTTTTGCACTAAAACTGTCATATCTAAGTCTTTCAATAGCTATAGTTGGTCCCATCTAGTTTCTCAATATTGAAGATAGCATTTTCATGAGAATCACCAACCATAATGAGACGAAGCAAGTATAGAGAAGGGCCAAACATGTTGCTGTATTTTTGCAAATTAATCTCAAAACCACTATTAAATCAAGCTGGAAATAAGAGATATTGACAAATAATGAGTTATCCACAAACTATAGTCAAGAAACTATCAAGACAAAGGTAATTACTCTCATAAATAGTGCAGAGAATTGTAATTACAGCATATTGTAAATAGAGTTCAATAGTAAGAAATCAAAGCCAAGTATGAGCTATCATTGATAAAGTACAAACTATAATTGCTAGGGATATCTTGCACAATGTAGGGTATGTACGAACAACTAGCACTCAGTAAACACGTGATGAGTACGCAAAGCTATCAACCTCAGAGTGTCAAAGTGGAATACATCCAATGGCATAACAATCATGCATGTAGTAGGTCTCACATGCAATAAAAGAGACTTGCTAAAGATACAGTTGATCGAGCAATAGTAATAGAAGCTCAATACATAGCATGTCAGGTGTATGCAAAATCATTGATAATGATTTGATAGAGTTAGGTATCGGCCCAAAGATAAATGTCACATCAGTCCACTAGGCATCCATTGCATACATATATAGAGAGAATAGACATGAAGTGAAGATACCACTGTCTCACTATAATGAGCTCAAGCTCAACAGCAATCCAATGCACAATTTAACATCCAATGTCAAGTAAGTGGCTCAATACATAAAGCCAAATAGCTTCTAGTGAAGCAAAAGTTGAATGCCATATGAGCATATAAAGCTCAAAACATCATGTGAATGGCATCCATATATCCAAGATCCAAGTGACAAACATTCGGAAGCATCGAACCTAAGTAGTCTGCAAGAGTCTTACTGTAGCATCCAAGTAGCACCCAAAGACACACATGGATGGCCTATGTCAAGTAGCCAAGCTAAAAAATAATTCAAGTGCAAGTCAAATTTGAAGCTCAATGTCTATCATAGCATAGCCAAACATGTAGCATCCATGTAAGACATCAATACATCCAATGGATAGTCTGAGCATCATCCATTAATAATAGGCATAAACTATCTCAAATGAATGCTCAATGAAATGATAGACATTGTCAAAAAGACCACTTCAATATGTTAGCTCAATAGCATATCAAGAGTATAATCAAGTATGTGGCATCAATGATATACATTAGTGTATCTAATAGATATCCCAGATATCATCAAATGACAATAGGCATAGACTTTTACGATAAAAAGTGCTTGATGTCCTATTTATTCTAGTGATGAAATCTTTGCACAAGCTAAGAAAATGTGTGCTCAAATCATCCCAAAGACATCTCATAACATTGATATAGCATCCCCTAATGATCTAGCATCAAATAGACATTTGGGGAAGCATAAGTGACCTCTAGACAATGAGGTAAGTGTCGTCCTAAATTGTATTGTAGCATGCTATCCCGTTTGCACAATCAATAGCTAAAGCTTAGTGACTCAAAACCAATGCTCAATGTTAATGACCCATGACCAATGCTAGGAGGATGCCTAATGGTTCCCAATGATTGGAGCAAGTATCCAAGAACCACATGAGGTAGAGAGACCAATGATAATGTCATATATAGGGCAACTGCTTGTTGCAGGTGCAAATCATGCTTGGTTCGTTGGGCCTATTGCTGGTTATGCTAAGGTCAATGCGGCACAAGGGGATCTCAATGAAGCTGTGAAACATGCCAAAACAAGTAGGAAAGCAAGTGAATAACAATACATATCACTTCAAGCTGAGAACATGGATGCCATGAAACCTGTAAACTATAGGTATTCTCCACAAGATGAATTAATGTTGGATTGAGCTCCTCAATGATGATGCAATGGATCTGATATCAGTTGAAGGGAGTGAGGCCAGAGTGGAAGCACTTGAGTAGAAGCAAAAGCCATACTGGAGAGAGAGAGAGAGAGAGAGAGAGAGAGAGAAGATGTGAAAACTCCAATGGTCATAATGTGTGATTAGCCTTCCCTTATTCAAATATCAATGAAAGAATAAAGAATAAAGTGATAGTGATAGGCGATCGCCACTTATAGTGTATAGGTGTGTGGGCATTATCAGTGTAACTAATACATAGGTGGCTAGGCATAGGTGCCTTTACCCCCTATAGGGCAATGCTAGTTCATGGTATGGTTGCTATTTGATGTTATTTAGACTATGTTATCCCTAACCAAGCAAATATTAATTCATTAGCTTTGTTTATCATTAGTTTACATATTTACTTATCTATGCCTATTCCTTAGGTGTGAAAGTATTCAATGTTCACATTTTTACTACACGTTTACTTATTTTTTCACAAAATTTTCATATCATAACACATGCATTATGTGTTTATAATTAGTGTACAAAAATTTATCACAAGTTTTCACTTTATCATGTGTATAGTCACTCAAAATGATATATGAATGTCATTCGCATGAGTGTAAGCTTCTTAGTTTTAATTGTACTTCATTTTTATATTGAAGATTAAGAATTTAAATGATTTATTATTTCATGAGTTGTTATATAGTTCATTTGTCTAGTTATTTGATTATTTACTTCGAGGATAGTTTCATGTATTACTAGTTTGTTGTAATTGATCACTTACTTGTTACCTCCATGTGCTATAGTATTCAAGAATATGAGGGCACCAATTCCCGATGTTTCAAGGACAACCAATGCTTCTTTCTCTAACTAGACTAATGCAAAGTTAGGTCCTAGCTCACAAAAAAGGTCATCAGGGACAAACTGGCAATTTGCCAAAAGTCTTTTAGGTGGACTTATGCATATGCAGTGAGAGTGTAATTTTTGTCATAACCTGAAGCCCCATGGTGGATGGTGCATTAGGGACCATTTTCTTGGTAGTATGAAGAAGTCCATGTGTTTATGTCAACATCGAGTTAATAAACAAGTAGCCAAAGACATTTGAGAATATTATGAAAGCAAGAGGCATTGTGTTGCAAGGGTGTCATTTACTAAAGTTGAGATAAGAAGACACCTGTCATATGTGGAATAGGGCTTAAGAGCCTTAGGTTTCCATTTTGAATTGATTTTTGATTATTTTTTAATTAAAACAGAAAAAAATAGCATTGCTAAATTTAACAACCTCTCTCCCATTTTAACACCTTTCTCTTCATCTTGTTTGCATATTCTTTTTTGTCTTCATCATTATCGCCATCGTCTTCCTAGCAACTAACAACATGGATAGCAACATCTCATCTTCATCATTTTTCATATTCTAATACTTGTGCTTGCTACAAAACAAGATAACATGGTGATACAAGTTTCTTACTGTCCTACTGAGGCGCCATCATCATCATCATCATCATCATCATCATCATCCTCATCTTTCTTGCAGTATGGCATGTGAGATTTAGAGAAATATTAGTATCTCTTCATCATGATCATCATCTTCACCAATGGCATGACTTACAAGGATCACAATAGCATATG
This sequence comes from Lygodium microphyllum, assembly GCF_053477565.2. NCBI lineage: Eukaryota > Viridiplantae > Streptophyta > Polypodiopsida > Schizaeales > Lygodiaceae > Lygodium > Lygodium microphyllum. The sequence goes on from NC_141159.1 coordinate 32,656,291, forward strand.
CATCCTGATGGTCAAAATCATCACTAGAGTGGCAACAGTCTGATGTCACTATTATCACCATCATCATAGTCTATAGTGTGGGTAGCATGGTACGAAGCGGAACATGTGGCAAATCTAGAAAAGTAAATCTCAATCATAAACAACTTTATGACACACATAATAGAACTTAGTGGAAAAATCTAACAAATCAAACATCTCAACTATTAAATACAAACAACATTATAATACATAAGAGGATTTGAGTAACTCGATAGATTGAGAAAGACAAGAGAAAAACACACAATTAGCTCCAACCTCCCCCATGGCAAAAGCCATGGTTTGACATTCTTAATTATCTTATAGTTTTACATGGATATTTGTATTCATATATTACATATAATTACAAAGAAAGTACAAATATCAATTGAAATACAAAGTTCTAAGAGTTAAGATGTATCTTGTAACATGCTGTAGTTGCTGTAGAAAATTCTATGCTCTGAATCTTGACGTTTTAACATCACCATCGCGTCCAAAGCATGCCAAAACCCCCAAAACAACTCTTGAAGCTCCGAATTCCAATTCCGGATGAGGGAGAAACGAAAAAACTCAGTTTTCACCATGTTATCTTGTTTTGTGTGCGATCCTGTTGCTTTTATAAGGAAAGCTAGAAAAGCCTTCTAAACTTAACCACATTAAGAAAATAACAAGGTATTCCATAAAGAAAGCTTATTTCAATAAAAGCATATCTTAAATCTCATATTTTAAAATAATTTATATTAAAAATAAATAAATTAATAGTACCAAGGACAATGATCTAATTATTACTAAAGAAGTTTAAACTTATAACTTACAAATAGAGTAATAATTTTAATAATACAATATTATATAAATACATAATATTATATATTATACTTAAGATAACTAATCATAATTATGAAATTTACGCTTGGACTTATGCTAACACCCAGTGCTATCCAAAGCTACTACTACTTGCTTTACACATCAATTGAAGCATTCACAAATTTTTATAAATAAAATAAACAAACAATAGTGAATACCTAGCAGTCTTCAGCTACAAATCAACTTCTTGCACAAGAAATCTACCTTATGTACGAGCCTCGACAAATACATATAGTTTTATAGAATTCACTGTGGAATACATCTCTAGTTTTAGGAAATCCACCAAAAAACCTCACGGAATCCATCGTGGAATATGCCTTTTAGCATCATACCCCTGGGGTAGGATAGCAATTGTCCACAATTGTTATTTGTTGCTCAATGTGGAGCTAGCGTAAGCACTAAGGGCGTGAGCAGTCATCCATTGTGTATGTCTTCAACCGAATGAGTTTTGTTTTTTTTGAAATTTACCAAGTATCTAGTATAGGATAATCAATCAATCGGAGTCTAATTATTAGCAAAAATTTGATTCTAATAAGATTAAAAACTAGTGTTAGTGCCATAGATGTCCTTCATGGGAGTAAGAGAGTCAAAAGATAAGATAGAAATATTATGAAAGCTAGATCTCATACTCAAAGTATCGAAAATAACAAATAAAATTGTTATTCTAGTTCAATAGTAAGTAAAAATTTAACTAAAAATTCTTTTTAAAAAAGTGGTAAAAGACTTACCTATCTTACATTGATTGGAGATCTCTATCTTTACTAAAAAGAGTGAATTTGCAACAGAATTAGGAAGTTGGAGAAATTTCCAAAGTACTTTTAAGAAAAAATTGTTAGTCTCAATGTTTATTAAATCAAAAGATAACAACATTAAAGGTATACTGTAATCATAAAAAATTAGAGTGAGAATCATATTGAAAGCCTACTTTGAATTTAAAAAAGAACTTATATCTTCTTGTGAATCAAGTTAGTCTATAACTAGAGAGTTGGAGCTTATAAGGAATTTTACAAAACATTTACTTATGATTAAGACTAAAATTTAAAAAGAAACATATTAAAGATCAGACTAAAGTTGGATAAAATACTAGTCTCTTGGTAAAAAATAGTAATATTCAAGTTCTATGGCATATTTAGATATGATTATCTTTTAATATATACATCTTTAGACAAAACCATGTCTAATATAAGTTTTAGATCTTTTTACAAGCCAAAATATTTTCTTTTGGGAGTATACTCAAATTCCAAATGGATTAAAAGCTATCCTACTAGGAAATTAGATGTCTGTATAGGTTGAAATTTACAAATTTCACTAAGTTTGGGTTAACTACGTGTAATGTGTCTGCTATAATCTTCAGGCACGTCTTAGCAGTCCATCGGAAAGGATGCCTAGAAAGCTCCGCCCGACACTCCCATGGAATGCCACGGGGTTTACGATCTAGGACTTTCCGCGTCTACCAGCAGCGGAAGTATTCTGGTCGTTCCCACTTAGGACCAACCTGAATCAGGGTTTTTCCCTAATGATCATTTCCTAAACGACAACTAGCGTCGAACCCCAAGCAAACTACTTTACGTAGAAACGCCAGGATCGAAGCGGATTTACGCTGCACTTGGTTCAAGGAGAATGGGAAATGAGAGGGATACAAGGCTCAACCTCTCTGCATAAGGCATAGTCCCATTTCGTTCCCCTAAAATAGCGTAAACGGGGATTATTGCAACTTAGACTTTAGGTCAACGCCCTTGCTGTTCGTGTCCTTTGAACGATCTTCTTGCTGTCCATCATGATTGAGAAAAGTTCCCAGCCAACCGGGATCACCCATCTATAAGACGAACCCATGGCCACATCCACGCACTTTCCTCAGGTTGTTTTAGTTGTCTAATTACCTACCAAATTTAGTTGGACATGCATCAAATAGCTTCCTTAATTAGTCCATTAGGCATTGGTTCCTTCACGTAATCATAGCACTTGGCATACAAAAGCAATGTCAAACAAGTTCCTTTCCAACAGGTTATCATATTTATCTTTGAAATACATAAAGTCCAGCCTGTAGGGTTATCCATAATCTGCCCGAAGGCTATCTAGCAATCCACAGGGATTACTAATCAAAGATTCTGCCCGTAGACTAGTATGCGGGCCTCGAGATCCAATCTCGAGTCACATTGGCCTCTTGTGTAGGGCCCGGAAGGCGAGGGATTTATGGTGTGGCCAGAGCCCCCCTGGCACCCAAGAGTCCTCCTGCTCCAAGTAGCGCTCAACGGAGAGACCTCTCGCGGCAGGTTCGGTCCACCTTCTCGACACGGTTAACAACCCCCTTGGTTAGGGTCACGCAGGCAGTCGGGGGTAACTGAGGCTGCTTCTCCCTTCAAGCCTTCAACTTGAAGCATTAGATATCCTTTCATCCTTTAATTCATTGAGCAAACAAAGCAAATAGTACTCTCTAAACTATTACAAGCACAATCATTTCTAGTGGTTGTTATTTTGGCCAACTGCTAAGGAGTGAATTCTTCTTTCCGAATGTATCCAGCACTCGATCCGGGATCAATTGCGACTTGGCAAGATCCTCAAGGGTTTATTTTTTAACCCTTATATCCTTGGGTTAGGGCCGTACCCTATTAACCCAACTTAACCAATACCTTAAGTTCTATTAGCAGTAAATATGCTATTCCAATTTACTGATTGGTCTTTTGCTTCCAAGCAAATATCTAATCCCCATATCTTGGTTACTTTACCCAAGAAAGGTACTATATCAGGACGATTATTCATCCTCTTGCAAGATAACTTGCGTAAGAATCTGCCAACCTCATTCCGAGGAATTGGCCATTCCCTTGTGATCAACTCACAAGATCATGCGACACTGCAACTTGTTGCACAGGTGTCACATCAAAACTATGGGACTATTTTACCCATCAAATGGGGTCTTCTAATCACAAAGTCATGATTAGATAGGAAACAGGGTTAGGGTGTCTTCATAACAATCCGTTCCCGATTGCACTAGGTAGACATTGTCAGTCCTAAGGTTCCAAATTCAAATCGAGTTTCATCCTTTTAGCGAGTGATCCTTAGGGTAAAAACCCTAGATCGTCTCTTGCAAGTACGTCCTATTGTCCCTATATTCCATGAATGTGGGCAAGTCTTTAGGTTTAAGAGTTTCAACTTTGGCAATAAGAGCGATTAGCTCATGTCCTCAACGTGCTAAATCCCAGTTAACACTTGGGATATGTTGCATCGCTTTAACCATTCTTGAACAAGTCCCTCGCGGTTTAGGTGTTTAGGTTAAACCAATTTACTTGTCTATCCTTGAAGATATTTATGATACCATTTTCGTAACCACATGATTCATTGCCTACATTTGAGTAGATTTACAAACCCTACTTTTGTGGTTAAAATCAAAGCATATGCTAAGTTACGGCATAACTTCTATTGATTCTTCTAGAACATGCATTCAAGATTCATGGTACTAAGCGTTAGGGTTTTATGTGAACCATGCAACCTTTTCCTAACTTCTTTTCTAAATGAGATATTCGTATGCTAAATGAGCATTACACAACCTTTCGTAACTATTTACATAGTTGATTGAGATTTGAGCCAATTGACTAGAGTTTAATCTACTTCACGCAGCTTAAGAACCATTTCCATGCCTTGCAGGTTCCTACAGATTATTAGCAATCTTCTTTTAATGAATCATTTCGAAGGAAAGATGCTTAATAATGTGACATGCGATTTATTCTTTCCATGCCTAATCGAATAATTTTGACTTTATAAAGATGATCTTTAGTTGATCTAAATTCGTTACTTGTAATGCATAAAAACCACTTGCTAGGAATGCATAGAGATCTTATTCGTTTATTTGAAAATACAAATGAACGATTCTTTGATCGTAAGCTGTTTTTAGCCAAAGTATTTCAACTGAAAGGCGCATCCTAATTCCATAAATGATCCATGCAGAATTTGAAATATTATGATCTAAATCAAAATGAGGAAGAAAACCTGGACTTGTGGATTCGGTGAAATGTCCACATCGATGTTAGGAGATGATCCTCCTGTGGTTGCGCCTTGTGCCTTCTTAGGGGCCATTGCGAATTCAACCTTTTCGCCTTGGACGCAGATTTATGATCTTGGCCATCTCCTTCGCATGCAAAACTCCCTTTGTGATTCAGCTTTCTTGATTGATTCCACCATCTTTCAGAATCGAGCCTTAGAAGGCCTTAAAGCTGCCTCCTCAAAGTAGGAAAAAGACTTGAAAATGGAAGGCTTTTAAAAGGAAACCGGGGTTGTAAAAAAAAAGAGCTTTGTGAAATTGTTAGGGAAAGTACTCAATTTTCGAGGATGCAAGGTGAAAGGATGCTTAAGTCCTCGGTTTGTAAAAACCGCTTTGTAGAGGTAAAGGGAAAAGGGTCCACGGAAAGGGGGTTTAAAACCCGGGCTAATGGAATGAAAGAAAAAGGGGAAAAAGGGCTTAATTCTCGGGGTAAATAGACTTTTAAACCCACTTGAGAGGGCAATAGGAAAGGCCCATGGGAAGGGGGCTTTGGATCCCGGGGGGATATTAAACCCACTTGAAAGGCCCTTATGGAAGCCCACAAGAAGGGGGGCTTTCCAAAGGCCTTTAGAAGCTTCTCAAGAAGCTTCTGAGAAGCTTATGTGGGTGTGGCCACTCAACGTGGAGGAAGAAGACGATTTGACGATGGCTTCAGATGTTGGCACAGCAGATCAAAGTCGTTCGGCTCCTGACCTCACGGCCTGGCGCAGTCGACGATAAAAGGGAAAGAGAGGCGGCGCTCTGCCTAGCTACGGAAGCTTTATGTAGCACCTCCTCCCTCCTCACAACCATACACCACACTCTCCTTTCTCACGGCAATGTCCGATTATCACCCTTCCTCCTCCACTCACCCCCCCCATAGGGGGTTTTTATAGGGTGAAGGGAGGAGGACCTCCCTCCCCCCACGTGGCCTTTTGCATGGCATTCAACCCCCCCATGGCATCTTCTGCGGTGCTCAGTCATCGTTCCTCCCCTCCCTCTCCTCCAGCATGACTGTCGGCTGGGGGAAAGAGGGGATAGTTAAATTTTTTTCCCATTATTGCAATATTATCCTTTTGGTCTCCTATCAAGAGGAGGTTCTTATGAAGAATGCGGGTTAGGAATCGGAAATATTACATTCTCTCCCCCTTGGAGGAATCAAGATGCCCTCATCTCGAGATAAACTGGGGATATTGATGGTTGAGAGTGCTTTCATCTACCCAAGTGGCATCCTCCTCGGGATAATCTTTCCACTGGTGGAGGCATTCTCTTAAGGTTCTGGATCATAGTTGTCTCTCCCTAACATCTAAGATCATGTCAGGCCTTAGTTCAAGGACTCCCTAACTAGGCATTACAACTTGTTGGTCATCAAGTACATGACTAGGATTTGGTACATACTCCTTCAATAGGCTGATATGGAATACATTATGAACCTTTAGGTTTTTAGGGAGTTGTAGTCTATAAGCATTAGGTCCTAGGGACTTGAGGATCTTGTATGGTCCACAATACCTTGGACTTAGCTTCTTGCAATCTCCTAAGGATAAGAAACTCTTCTTTGGGCGTACGCGAATGAAAACCATGTCTCCTTCCTCGAAGATTCTATCTTGATGCTTCAAATCCGTATATGCCTTCTGTCTATCCTTGGCAGCTTGGATGTCCTGTCTTATTGACTTTATTTGGTCATCCATCTCTTCCAACATCTGCCTTGAAGCTTCAACCCTCAAGGTTGGATCTGAGAAGTTTAGGGGACTTCGACAGTCATGACCATACAATGCTTGGAAAGGGGTCATCTGAATGCTTTGTTGGTAAGAAGCATTGTAGGCAAATTCAACCAAAGGCAAGTATTGAATCCACCTTTTTGGCTCACGACAGCAGTGTGCCCTAAGCATATCCTTGATAACTTGATTGAACCGCTCCGTTTGGCCATCAGTTTGGGGTTGGTAAGCTTTACTAAAACAGAGTTGAGTTCCAATGGCTTCAAAGATAGATCTCTAGAAGTGTGATGTGAAGAGGGAATCACGATCACTAATGATTCTTTTGGGTAGCCCATGTAGCTTGAATATCTCCTTAATCAACAACCTTGCAATTTCTGAGGCTTTATAGTTTGTCTTTACTAGAATAAGGTGTGCAACCTTAGTCATCATGTCAACCACAACCATAATGGAGTTGTATCCTCCCTGAACTTGGGGTAGGCCAACAACAAAGTCCATACTAATGAATTCCCATTTCATTTGGGGAATGTCAAGTGGTTGCAACTTCCCTAGCATTTTGACATGTTTGGCTTTGATACGTTGACAAGACAAACACTTAGTGACATATTTGAGAACGTCACCTTTAAGCCTCTCCCAATAGTAGCTCTTCCTAACCGCATTGAGAGTCTTAGCATAGCCAGGGTGTCCTGAGAAAGGGGAATCATGAGCTTCTCACAATATCTTCTGCTTAAGTGACTGGCTTGCCGGTATACTTAGCCTCGTTCTATAGTAGACAAGTCCACTATTGGTAGAGAATTCATGATACTTAGCCTGTAGCTTTTGGTCCTGATCCTTGATACAAATCTCCCTTAGCATCTTTTGATAGGAAGAATCATGGCATGCTTCCTTTCTAGCTAGCTCAAGTATTGGGTTGCTTGGCATGGATACCTTTGTAGCTAGAGATCTAGCTATTGATGGATTTTGCAAGATTAGTGAATTAAGGAATGCCTTGCGACTGAGTGCATCGGCAACTACATTCTCCTTTCCAAGTCGGTACTTGATTTCAAAATCATACTCCTCCAGCACTTCAATCCACCGACGTTGCCTCATGTTGAGCTCGTTCTGGGTAAAGATCCACTTGATACTTTTATGATCAGTCACTAGTGTAAACTTGTTACCCAACAGATAGTGTCTCCAAAGCTTTAGGGCATGGATGAGAGCTAGCAATTCTAGATCATGGGTAGCATAATTCTTCTCATGGCTCTTCAGTTTCCTTGAAGAGTATGCTACAGGATGACCTTCCTGCATGAGCACACATCCTAAGACAAGTGCGCTAGCATCAGTTACTACCTCAAACTCCTTACTGAGGTTTGGAAGTTTTAGGATAGGTGCTAATACCAAACTTTGCTTCAATTTATCAAACTGGCTTGTTCGGCACAGTTGACCATGCAATGGATGTTTGCTTCTTCAGTAGATCCGTCAGAGATGATGCAATCAAAGCATAGTTTTTTATGAAGATCCTATACCATCCTGTCAATCCAAGAAAATTGTGTATTTCTTTGACAGTTGTTGGTATTGGCCATTCTAGCACATCTCTGGCTTTGGCTGGGTCCACTGAGATTCCTTCCGCTGATACGATGAATCCCAGATATTCAATCTGATGCTTGAAGAATGCACATTTCTTCATCTTAGCATACAGCTTGTGTGACCTCATTGTCTCAAGGACAATCCGAAGTTGGGGTTCATGATCTTCTTCCTATTTGGAATAGACTAGAGTGTCGTCGAAGAAGACAAGTATGAAGTCGTCAAGATATGGCCTAAAGGTATCCTGCATTAACTTGTTGAAGGTGGCAAGCGCATTCGTAAGCCCGAATGACATAACTAAAAACTCAAAGTGTCCATATCTTGTGTTGAATGTCGTCTTTGGGATATCTTCTTCCTTGATTCTTATCTGATAGTAACCAGACCTGAGATCAATCTTGGAGAAGATCTTCGCACCCTGAAGGCGATCAAGAAGCTCATCTATTCTAGGAATAGGGTACTTGTTCTTGACACTTGATTGATTCAACCCTGTGTAATCAATACATAGTCAAAGCGTTCCATCTTTCGTTTTCTAGAACAGTACTGGAGCTCCCCATGGCGAACTGCTAGGACGGATGTAGCCATGATCTAGCAATTGCTTGAGTTGTTCCTTCAGCTCAATTGGCGCAGCTCTTGGCACTAGCTTGATCTCATGGTCCACTTCTCTTTGAGGCGGGAGTTCTGTCAACTCTTCAAGAAATACGTCTGCGTATCCCTTTAGCCAAGAAGGTCCTTCACTAGACTCCTGCTTCTGATCTAACTTGTTGAGCTTAATCAAGTAGACAGGTAGTCCTTTTTTGACTCCCTTTATAATCCGAGATGCTTTGGCCAATTGAACTTTTGGCTTCCCAGCCTCTCCTTGAGTCATGACCAATTCCCCTTCAGAGTTTCGAAAGGAAATTTGGCCCTTTCCACAATGAATGTGGGCGTAATTAGGTTTAAGCCAATCCATTCCGAGTAGACACTTATGGATACCTAGACTCATGACTCTAAATTTGACCGAAGTCGCCTTTCCTCCCAGAAAGAATTCCACCTTAGAAGTTTTCCTGGTACAAGTGACCTCATGACCATTTGCTAATTCCAGAAGCAAGGTAGGTGCTTCTACTGTGGCTATTCCTAATATTTTTGCACAAACTGGTGAGATAAAGGAATGTGTACTGCCACAATCAATCAAGGTCTTGAAACCTTTACCTTGATAGTTTGAATCATCGAGAACTGGTGATTCAGGCCTTTCTTGTGAAGAGCGGCATGGACTGTCGCCCTTTCAAACTCTACTTCCATGGTTGGATCTTCTTCCTCGCACATTTCCCTGTTGGCAACATAGGTGGTTCTTCCTCTGCCTCAGGTAGCGGCTCCCTGGCCACAGCCCATTCCTTAAAAAGGTGCTTGGCGATGTCCTCCTCCAAGCTTGGGACATTGCCTTTTGAAATGTCTAGGCTCGTTGCAGTGGAAACAACGAAAGTTTCGGCCATTGCTTTGAGTAGGGACAAAGTTGTTGACATTATTAGTCCTTTCTTTCTTTCTTTGTCCCCAATTCTGACCTTGAACTCTCTTCATTTGAGGCCTAAATGCCCCTCTGTTCGGGTCATTAAAAGACCAAGTTTTATTACCCCTTGGCCTAGCCTGCACCTCCTTAATTATAGGCGGAGCTTGAATGAGTGCGTCCTGAAGATCTGATGGGTGTATAGATTCGAGATGGGTATTCACTGGTGGGTTTGACCCAGCTTTAGCTTGGCGAGCATAGCCTGGTTGGTGGGTGCAGTACCGGCTGCTTCAAAGTAATCCTCCATGGATTCAATCCAAATTTCAGCATCCACTTGGACAGTCCTACCTTTCTTGTCAAATTCGGGCGGCTTAATGTGCTTGAGAAGAAACTTAATCTCCTGGATCACAGTAGTACTTGATGTAGGAGGTGAACTGGGGATCTGTACTTGGGGTTGTACGTGGATAAAGGTTTCTTAACATTATTACTCGTTATTGATTATGATTTATATTTCATCTCCATTTCCGCTATCAATCAAGCAATCTAACCACTTAACTTCTTATCAATTCTCATGAACAAAACAGATATTGATAAAAAGAAGTCTTATTGCATTTATATGGGCATAGCCCTTTCGGAATACAACATTTCTTAGGATGATAGGGAAACTATTTACATTTAGTTTGGGGAGAATAATATTGTATTACATTTATCTACGGGAACTGGATAATAGTATGGTTTCGGGCCATGGATCTTCAGGAATCGGTAAATCATTGGAAGATTAGGGTATCCTTTCCCTTGGAACCCATTCTTCTCATAGCGCCCCAACACTTTGATCCTGTCTCGGCAGGGATTACACAGGTCACTTCCTCATATACATATGAGTTCAGCTCAACCCTCCGACCTTGGATATGTAAAGTTGAGTTTACATGAGCCTCCACAAAAATGAATAGCTTCACGATCTTCAGGTCTTCCAACCACTTGATCCTCTTTAGGTTTGTTTGAAGGTATGCAAACCAGTGGGTAGCTATATAGTAGATTCCTGAGGCACCCGTCCATCTTCATTCCAGGTACAAAGGTGATGGATTATAGATATGATCTAGGATGTTCATAATCTCAACCCTTTGTCAATAATCCGGGGAATGTATCGCAGTCATAAACATGAGTCGGAACACTAAGAACTTGTTCCATGCTTCGTAATTCTGCAAGACAGCATTGAAAGTAAGGAAATGTTCGGAATAGTAACATTTTCTTTACTTCATCTTATTAAGATTTCTTAAAAACAAATTCTTTGTTGGTTCGCTCTGATACCAACTGTAATGTGTTTGCTGTAATCTTTAGAACACGTCTTAGCAGTCCATCGGAAAGGATGTCTAGAAAGTTCCGCCCGGCACTCCCGTGGAATGCCACGGGGTTTGCGATTAAGCGGAAGTATTCTGGCCGTTCCCACTTAGGACCGACCTGAATCAGGGTTTTTTCCTAATGGTCATTTCTTAAACGGCAACTAGCGTCGACGAACCCCAAGCGAACTACTTTACGCAAAAATGCTAGGGCCGAAGCGAATTTACGCTGCACTTGGTTCAAGGAGAATGGGAAACGAGAGGGATGCAAGGCTCGACCTCTCTGCCATAAGGCATAGTCCCATTCTGTTCCCCTAAAACTGCGTAAACCGGGATTACTGTAACTTAGACTCTAGGTCAACGCCCTTGCTGTTCAAGTCCTTTGAACGATCTTCTTGCTGTCCATCATGATTGAGAAAAGTTCTCGGCCAACCAGGACCACCCATCCATAGGACGGACCCATGGCCACATCCACCGCACCTTCCTCAGGTTGTTTTAGTTGTCTAATTACCTACCAAATTTAGTTGGACATGCATCAAACAACTTCCTTAATTAGTCCATTAGACACCGGTTCCTTCACATAATCATAGCACTTGACATAGAAAAGCAATGTCAAACAAGTTCCTTTCCAACAGGTTATCATATTTATCTTTGAAATACATAAAGTCCAGCTCGTAGGCTTATCCATAATCCGCCCGAAGGCTATCTAGCAATCCACAGGGATTACTAATCTAAGATTCCACCCGTAGACTAGTATGCGGGCCTCGAGATCCAATCCTGAGTCATGTTGGCCTCTTGTACAGGGCCCGAAAGGTGAGGGATTTATGGCCAGAGCCCCCCTGGCACCCAAGTGTCCTCCTGCTCCAAGTAATGCTCAACGGAGAGACCTCTCGCGGGGGGTTCGGTTCACCTTCCCGGCACGGTTAACAACCCCCTTGATTAGGGTCAGGCAGGCAGTCAGGGGTAACTGAGGCTGCCTCTCCCTTCAGGCCTTCAACCTGAAGCATTAGATATCCTTTCATCCTTTAATTCTTTGGGCAAACAAAGCAAACAGTGCTCTCTAAACTGTTACAAGCACAATCATTTCCAGTGGTCGTTATTTTGGCCAACTACTAAGGAGTGAATTCTTCTTTTCGAATGTATCCAGTACTCAATCCGGGATCAATTGCGACTTGGCAAGATCCTCAAGGGTTTGTTTGTTAACCCTTATATCCTTGGGTTAGGGCTGTACCCTATTAACCCAACTTAACCAATACCTTAAGTTCTATTAACAGTAAATATGTTATTCCAATTTACTGATTGGTCTTTTTCTTCCAAGTAAATATCTAATCCCCGTATCTTGGTTACTTTACCCAAGAAAGGTACTATATTAGGACGATTATTCATCCTCTTGCAAGATAAACTTGCGTAAGAATCTGCCAATCTTATTCCGAGGAATTGGCCATTCCCTTGTGATCAACTCACAAGATCATGCGACACTGCAACTTGTTGCACAGGTGTCGCATTAAAACTATGGGACTATTTTACCCATCGAATGGGGTCTTCTAATCACGAAATCATGATTAGATAGGAAACATAGTTAGGGTAACGACTCTCAAATAAAACTCTCTTCTCTTTGCTAAAGTTAAACTGTAATTTCAGATGTTTCAAGGAAAAATTAGGTTGCATTATTTATCTGATTAATAAAGTATCAATCAATCTTTTATTACAACGGATGTACAAGGTAATTAGATGGAAATAAATACATTATTCAGATAGCTTGCAGGCTCATCTTATTTTCTTTCAGAAAAGGAATCCCTACTACAATCTAAGTATGACACTCTGATACATCCTTTATGAAGTAACTTGGATTCGAAGAGTAGATATCTAGGAATCTATATTTTTGAGGGAGTTCAAGAAATCCATTTTTTTGTAGTTGCAGTGGCTAGGGCAACCTATGACTTTTATTCTGTTAGCTGGAAGGATCTTCGTAACTTCCTCATAGATATACTGGTTTAGTTTGATCTTCTTGCCTCTAGTATACAGGATTGAGTTTACACTGGCCTTATGAAATAGATAGATCTTGACAACTTTAAGATCTTCCATCAATTTAACCCTTTTCACATTATTTTGAAGATAAGCTAGATGGCTTGCATCGATATAGCAATATCCTCCGCTAATCATCCACCATCTTTCACGATATAGAGGTGAGGGGTTGTACATCTGATCTAGTATCCGCATCATTTGAATCCTCCAGGCAAAACTTGATGAATGCATAGCTGACATAAACATTACTCGAAAGATCAAAAATTATTTCCAAGATTCGTTACTCTGTCATATTTCAAAAACATACATTAATAAAGAGAAGAAAACATGTCCTAGGCTATGCTTAGAAAAAATATTTTTCTTAAGCTTACGTCGCAATCTATACTAACGTGCGGCTCTGATACCAACTGTGAGGTGTCCGCTAGTCTCAATCCATGGCACACCTTTTAGTAGTCCATTAGAAGGTTTTCTGAAAATGATGCCGCCCGGTGCTCCCTTGGAACATCACAGGGTTTGTCACTTAGGCCCTATTGAGTCTACTTCGCAACGAGAGAGTTTCGACCGAACCCACTAGGATTGACGTGAAGTTTTTGGTTCCTAAAATCAGATGGGTCTCCTAGTAGCCAGCTAGTGTCAGTAATTTGGAGTCCCACTTTTAGAGGATTATTCGATCTGAAGCGGACTTGCCATTGCACTTGGTTTAAAGAGAATGGGAGACGGAGGGGAGTGCGGTATGTCAACCCTTCTGCCCATAAGGCAAAATCCCATTTCGGCTCCCTAAAACAATACAAGTTGATTCTACCTAATGACTAGTTGGTCAATTTACTGTCTTCCTATTTCTATTGCCGATTTAGAAAAGCTCCCAGCTAACCGTGACCACCCTATCATTGGACAGACCCGTCGGGGGTTAGGCCCACCCGCTTTCCTTTGATGATGGGTCATCTTTAGTTTTTTAATTACCTATAACACATTTATTGGAATATATACAACTAGCTTCCTTAATTAGTCCATTAAGTCACAGGTTCCTTCACATAATTTATCTCACCGACATGCATATAATTCAAACAGTAAAGCAAATTCTTTATTATATTGGAAGCTTATTACAAATTTCATCTTTCCGTCCCAGCGGAAGATACAAAAAATTCCATAAGGATATTATGTCCACTAAGATTCCAACCTCATAATTAGTATTTAGGGTTCCAAGATCCCATCCTGGGTCATGAAGGGGCTCGTCAGATTCTTGGAACAATGCAGTATTTACAGCCAGAGCCCCCTCTGGCACCTATATTTCCTACTGTTCGAGACTATCCCTATTAAGAGACCTTTTACCTACGGAGCCGATCCAAGCCTCTCGTAGCAATAATCACGACCCCCTTGGAGTAGGGTCTCATCGCTAGCTTGGGGGTAGCCTAGCACGATCATTTCTTTTATTCTGTTTGACAATAATTTCAATAAGAGATCTAGATTCTAGCAAACACAAATAGTTTTTTCAAATGTATATCAAATGGTGCAATGTCAATCACCCCATCATGCAATTCACATCTTCACATAGCCAAGGTAGACCTTATCCTAAGGTAATCTTACATTCTAATGAGGATTTTCCTCTCCATAAAGAAGTGTTGAGTACATCTCTTATAACATGTTAAGCGAGGCATGAATTTCCCGTTTGGGCTCACTTATCCAACATAAGCGAAATTCCTTAAAGAAATATATTGTGTCAATAACTCAATGAAATGACCTATAGGACTCTTAAATAGACAATCACTTTCTATAACTGTCTCTAGTCAACTCTTAACCTTGTCGCATTTGACCATAACCATATCGAACACTACAAGGATATGGAGGCATAGCGATGGTGCTTTCCGAGCAAATTAGCGGCATCACTACGACACAAATAGCGATGGTACTCAGATGAAAAAATATGGGCCAAAACTCGAGCGCACTATTTTGTGCGAATGAACAAAAGGGAGAGTGAACTCCATCTTGCATTTGAGAGGGAGAGGGAGAGAAAAAGAGAAAGAGGGAGAAGGAAAGCTTCTCACCACCATTGCCGCCGTTTATGAAGAAGAGGAGGAAGTGTATGAAGGGTGAAGAGGAGCCGCCGTCGCGAAGAGGAGCCGCCAAATCCATCCTCGGGCCTTTGTGGTGAGTGCATTATTCCCTCTTGCCTTGTTTTTATTTTTTCTTCTTTTCTTTTACTTGTTTTTGTTCAAAATCATGTGTATTGAGAGAGAAAGAGAGGAAATGAGAGAGGGAGAGGAAGAGAGAAAAGGAAAGAAGGAACGAGAGAGATAGGGAGAAAACATTAAACATAATAGGCAAAGAGAGAAAGAGAGGGAGAGGGAGGGAGGGAGGGAGGGAGAGAGGGAGGGAGAGGTTATTGTTATTGTTGTTGTTGTTTTATTTCTTCTTTTCTTTTTTTCTTGTTTGTTGTTGTTGTGGTAGTGGTAGTGGTAGTGGTAGTGGTTGTTGAGAATCAGCAATCACACTCACTCAAACAGCCTCTTTGTATGGAGCTTCAGGGTCAAGGATATGCAGGCTAACCTATCCCATATGCACAATGGTGCCTACTGTAGTTTCCTACTTTCCTATAAAGCATTGTACTTGCTTCCTTTTCTTAATGTAATGATAGTACTCTTTTCATTTCAGTAAAGTGTCAATGTCATTGTCCACATACACAAGATTGTGTTTATGAGTCCAAGCCTCAATCTTGGAACCTAATTCACTTGTGTAACAAACAGTGTCTTTTCCATCATGAGTCCACACTTCTCCTTCCATCCTCCATAGCTTCCGCCTTTGCCATGCTCTAGATCCCGCATTTCTCACATGGTATTAGAGCCCAGTTGGGCATGGCATTGCTTTTCCAGCCTTTCTTGATTCCTCTCAACCTCAATCTAGCTCAATGTCAGCTCATGACTTCATCTCCCAACTCTACTCTCACTAAAGCTTCCATGGCAGCCATAGCCAGCAGCACCCTGTCGGATTGAGCTGCTTATATCTCACTCCACAGGTCAAATATCTTGGAGCTTCCTTCTGGAAAAGTATTCCCCAACTCACAAAGCTTACCTGTGTCACATCAATCTAGGACATTAGACCATCTGGAGCTCAGCATTGTGAAAATTCTCAATCTCTGCTCTGTGTCTGCCATAGCCAAACAGGACCTACCTTACTTGGAGCTTCAATAACTTCTCAAAGCCAAACAGGACCTACCTTACTTGGAGCTTCAATAACTTCTCAATCAGGCCATTTCAGCTCTTGATTTATTCTAGGGAGTTGTTCTTCTACTCAAGGCGCTTCATCCTAGCATGAAAATCAATCACATTGTTGCGCCCTAACCCCAGCATTGCACAAATTCGTCATCGATGTCCTGAACTGTGCCGAATCTGTTCGAGCTGCCTGCGTGCTTCATACAGTCCACGATCTTGACAATTATCATGGGGCTTTGATAGCTCATGAAGTCAGCTTCCTAGGCATGTAAAAATTTTTGAAAATGATCAAGTATAGCTCCTGCAATCTGAGAAAAAACCAGGCCCCTGTCTCAGAAACCCTAATTCCACCATAGACAAAATTTCTCAAGTTTTTTTTTCCTCAGTTTTTCTTTCTCCTGACACTCAACCCAAGCCTCTGTCACTCTAATCCATTGACCTAGCATCAAATCAAGGAGGGGAAGGACCTGAGAAGATTGAAGAACGACCGAACGATCCCGAACAAGAAGAATCAAGCTCAACATCAACACTAATATAGTGTGTTTTCACACTGTCACTAACTGTGTCTCTTGACACACTGCATTTTGCTCTTCTACTAATAAAATCTCAAGATTCTGGTGTTGATTTGCTGCTAATCTTGCAAACCTCAACATGGGAAAAGACTCTCCAAATGCTTGATTTAAAGGAGTCAGGTTTCACACCTGGCAAACCCGCATCAAGCTCATCTTGATGAAAAAGGGTCTCTGGGCCATCACAAATGGCAAAGAGAAGAAACCTCGAGACGCGGACCTTGCAACTACTTGGCAAAAAAATGATGACAGAGCCCAGACCATTATCAAACTGGAGCTAGACGACAGTTATATCCATCATGTGGATAACTGTGAGACCTCACAGGATACATGGAAAAGACTTGACACCCTGTTCGGTGCACAATCTAAATCATCAAAGTATGGTCTCCTGATTGAGTTCTTCAGGCTTGAAATGAAGTCCAGCACATCACTTGCCACACATCTCAATTACATGGAAGGACTCCTAACCCAACTTGTAGGAATCAACATTAAAATGGATGAAGATGTTTGCATCGGTGTTCTACTTAAGAGTTTGCCTCCTGAATATAATAATGTATCAACAACTTTAATCAACATGCCAAATCCTGAACTTGTTGATATCCAGGCATCACTGTTAGAAGAAGAAAAGAAACTTAAAAGCAAAGAAGAGCCCAGCACTTCAAAGGATGAACAAATGTTGTATGTAAACAATAGATACAAAGGTAAAAAGGAACCGCTCTTCTATGACTTCTGCAAAAGGACCGGACATACTGAGAAGTTTTGTCATGCAAGAAAGAGATCTCAAAAGGCCTATCTTGCAGCTGTAAAAGAAGAAGAAGACCATGGACCAAAAGATGAAAATGAAGATGAAGATGAAGACCACCAGGATCGGAAGGACAAGACTCATCAGTCCTTCAACTCTCATAATTCTGATAGACTGTTTTAAAAGCCTTGTACTTCCTTGCCCTAATGCTTCTTACCATAAGCTTTGTAAACTCCTCATGTAACTTGGCATTACAGTCCCTGTACACTGTATGAGGCCCCTGTTACAGCCTCTGGATGTCCATCATGTTTTGGTGCCCACACTTAGCCTTTTCTGCAACAGCCTCTGGTGTCTACCATGTTTGTGGTGTGCCCACACTTTGCAGGTGGTTCTCATTACAGCCTCTACACACTTTGTGCCTTATCTAGTTGTGATTGACAAGGGGTGTTGAGAATCAGCAATCACACTCACTCAAACAGCCTCTTTGTATGGAGCTTCAGGGTCAAGGATATGCAGGCTAACCTATCCCATATGCACAATGGTGCCTA